>NC_142043.1:55583540-55893040 GCF_982192425.1 Myodes glareolus | reverse complement strand
AGATCAAACAGATCAGAGACCTCTGAGTCAAAAGAGCTCTTTTCTCTGGAAGGGGTAAATAAGGAGTATTTGGAGGCTGCTGCAGCTAGATTACAGCCCCTGGCTAAATGGAGAAGAAGGTGACATCGAGGCATGCCATATTGGTCTGCTGAGAATTCAATGCTGGTAATTCAAACCTAGAGATGTTGTGGAATGAGGGGCTTGTTACACAATAATACAACACCCCACCTTTCCTTACCATACGGTACAATCTGTAATAAAAAGCTACCTCCTTTTTATTAGATAAAAAGCTATTTGCTAAAACAACAACTATTTGGGGATGGGGGGCGGGAATAATGCGCCCATAGATTTCCGGGTCCATTCTAGATAGGGGTAGATGCCTAAGAGCTGTGTGAACGCTGGCACTGAGAACCACAGAGTGAGCCCTGGGAAGGGTGGCAGATGAATGACAGAAAGCAGAAGAAATTTTCTTGGTGTGACACACCCAGAGAAAGCAACCCCACTCCCCAATTTCATCTGAAAGAATCAAAACTTTGTCATGACAGATGAACCTCAAACCTTCTGAGTCGTGTGTGTGTGTGTGTGTGTGTGTGTGTGTGTGTGTGTGTGTACATGAACCTCAAACCTTCTGAGTCTACTGTGTATATGTGGAGATGAACCACAAACCTTCTAAATGAGTCTACTGTGTGTGTGTGTGTGTGTGTGTGTGTGTGTAGTGTGTAGAGATGAACCTCAAACCTTCTAAGTGAGACTACTTTGCTGTTGTTGTTGTTGTTGTGTGTGTGTGTAGATGAACCTCAAATCTTCTAAGTGAGTCTATTGTGTGTGTGTGTACATGAACCTCAAACCTAAGTGAGTCTACTTTGCTGTTGTTGTTGTTGTGTGTGTGTGTGTGTCTAGTAGAGATGAACCTCAAACCTTCTAAGTGAGTCTATTGTGTGTGTGTGTACATGAACCTCAAACCTTCTAAGTGAGTCTACTTTGTTGTGTATATGTGTGTGTGTCTAGTAGAGACTAACCTCAAGCCTTCTAAGTGAGTCTACTGTGTGTGTGTGTGTGGAAGTGTGCAGGCACATGCACACACAGGCATGAGCACACACATGCACAGAGGCAGGTATACTCAGCTGTGCATGCATGTGCAGTGGTCAGAGAGTGACACTGGGAGTTTTGCCTCTGTTGCTCACTTTATTTTTGAGACGGAGATTTCACTGACTCCAGAGCCCATCAGTTCAGCTAGGAGGCTAGACAGAGAAAGCCCTCGGGCTCCCGGTCTCAGCTCCACCCCTCAGCACCTAAGCTGCAGGCTCACACCCTCATGACTAGCTTTCATCTGGGTGCAAACTTGCTTTCTGAATCTACTGACACCCACTGACTTCCTCAAGAAAGCAAGACTCTGTTTAGAACCTCCATACCTCATTTAAAATCTGGCCATACATTCTAATCTCTCAGTTCTCTACTGTGAGAAAAATAAACAAATGAAAAGACCCTGGCAATGAAGATGACCTTTTATGCAAAAGGTGAATCCCAAAAGACTTTGAAAAATATGACTGATATTTATGTATTTTTAAGACTATTCCCATGACAGACAGCGGGCATTTCTGTTCACCCACTGAAGAAGAAATACCCCAATCACATAAACACAGTTTATAACTTAATAGGCCTCAAATCATTGAAAGTATATAGTTTCTTATTAAGTTTAGGAAAGCTGTATGATTTCAAGTAGTTTGCATTAAGAGAAACAATAATGTCAATTCAATACTTGATTCAAAATACAGGAGGACCATACAGTTATCACTTGGCTGAGCTATAGAGCCTATACCCTAAGCCCGCTCTCCTCAATGCAAACCCAGGGTTCTTCCCACCATTCTACAGTGACCTTCCTGCCACAGAAGAGAGGCCATCCCATCCTCTCTTCCCAGGTGAGCACAGCTGGACTTAAGGACCCGGTGGTCGTCAAGGATGAGATCATTGGGATGTACCTGGTTTCCATAGCTGTTTTCTGTCTCTGCAGCCTGTGGGGGAAGGACACAGGGACTCTGAAGTGGGGGAGGGAGGTTTAAAAAAAAAGCTGAGGTCTTCTCTTTAATGAGCCTGCACACATGGGAAATGGGGTGAGAGGCAAGAATCAGCTCCTTTGGGTCTTTCGACAAAAGCCTATTTATCCCCAGTCTAGGGACCTCTTTTCAGGAATCTTTACCTTCCTGTGTCTTGCCCTCAGAGGAGTTTGGGATGATGCCATTTCTCACCATATTACAGACTGGATACGAAATATCCCTCATATGGGCTGGAGAGATGGCTCAGTGGTTAAGAGCACTGGATGCTCTTCCTAAGGTCCTAAGTTCAATTCCCAGCACCCACATGTTGACTCAAAACCATCTCTAATGGGACCTGATGCCCTCTTCTGGCATGCAGGTGGACATTCATAAAATATAAATAAATAAATTTAAAGAAAGAAATTATTAAAAAAACAAACTAGAACTATCCCTCATAGACTCTTGTGTCGAACACTTTATGTCCAGCAGGTGGCGCTATTCTAGGAATTGATGGACAAGTCAAGACTTGAATTTAGGTGACAGAGATAGGTAATGGGGAGCCTTGCAGGTGTCTATTTCCTGGCCCCTTCCTATTGTATCTTCTGTGCTTGCTGTCTCCCAAGAAATGCAGCCCGGCCTCTATCTCTAGCCCCCGCTGCTCTGATAGTCTTACTGCCCTGATGGTCTGCCCAAGCTCACAGGGCTGAGGGTTCATAGGAGGAGAATGTTAATAAAACCACGAATCAAAGTTTTCCTCCATTGAGGAGTTGTCGCTGTCAAATACTAGGGGACTGTCTTATTTAGTGTTCTATTGCTGTGAGGACACACCGTGACCAAAGCCACTTATAAAAAGAAACATTTAACTGGGGGCTTGCATATGGTATCAGGGGCTTAGTCCATGATCATCAAGGCAGAGACTGTGGTGACAGGCAGGCAATGCAGGCAGGCAGGCAGGCAGGCAGGCAGGCAGGCAGGCAGGCAAGGCAGGCAGGCAAGGCAGGCAGGCAAGGCAGGCAAGGCAGGCAAGGCAGGCAGGCAGGCACTGAAGCAGAGGCTGAGAGCTCACACTTGAGCCACAAGCTGCAGGTAGAGAGACACCGGACCTGACATGATGTAATCATGAAGTCTCAAAGTCCCCTCCAGGGACACACCTCCTCCAACAAGGCCACGCCTCCCAAACCTTCCAAAGAGTTCCACTAATGGGGGACCAAACTTTCAAAAATAAGTCTATGAGAGCCGTTCTCACTCAAACCCCCACAGTCTAAAAGTAAAAATAATGTGGATGCTCCCCCAATCACTCTACTCTCTAGCAGCAATGTTGAGTTCTGAAATTTACCTCCATTGATCCCAATCCCTGGAAGGTGATGAGGTTCCTAGGCTTAGCTGCACTAACTCTGGGGATTCAGGAACTGACCATCTTCTCAGCTGTTTGGAAGCCTGGATTTCTGACTATGTTTATCACTTAAATATTTGGTTTGGATTTCAAATGCCTGCAGGGAGCTCACCAACTAGTAATGTCAACAGTGTGGTGAGAACAGGTGAATGACCCAGATCATCAACAATACTTAAGCACAGTATGGGCAATCCGACTATGGGACCAAGGTTAGCTGAGACATTCTGCAGACATGTGGAGACAATAATAAGGCCAGTCCTGGGGGGAAGCATCTATTCCAGGATGACCTGGAAGAGACAGGGGGATGCTAAGAAAGAATGTTCTATGCATGCTTCAGTGGGGAGCATGCCATGTTCAGCTCAGTGCATGAATGAATCAGGAGTCAGAGAAAAGAATGTCAGCCAGCGTGACAGCAAGTCCCTTGCATGTACCCTGTAAGCATGAAGACCTGCTCATTTTAAAGAGGCTGGGCCTTATTCCGAAGACAGACCAGTAAATATTGTACAGTTTAAAGGCAGTAGGGGTTGGGGCAGAATAAAAGAGGACAGCTAAATGATCTTAACATCAAAAACAAGAGACAATAGATCAGCACTGGGTCATAGAGGTGGTAGTCAGTGTGTGGGAAGTTAACTGGTTTCAGAGACAGCAAGGATAGAGGAAGCAAACTAAAGAGGGACAGGAAGTGACTAACTAAAAAGGGGAAAGGCTGAAGGGAGCTTAAATTCAGCTGGAAAATGAGATCTTCCGAAAGAAAGAGCCCAGGCTCCCTGTGGGGCGTGGGGAAGGCAATGGTGACCGCATAAGCTGGCATCTTAGAAACAGATCAGGGCTGGGATTGTATGTGAACAAGTAAGGAAGTAGTGGAAAGGACAGTCAGAGAGTGTGGAGAGAATGTGTGAGAATGCCCACAAGTCCCCAGGGGACACCCACAGGGTGACACCACTCACCATCTGCAGAGAAGCTGCATGTCTAGAGTCCCGAGGGATGCCAGCACTTATGGGACCAATGACATACTCTTCTATTAAAAGTAAACCTGGGGCCAGCAAGATGGCGCGGAAGGTAAGAGCTCTTGTTGCTAAACCTAATAACAGGAGTTTGAACCTTGAGACCCACATAGTAGAGAAAGAGAAGTCAACTCCCTCAAGTTGTCTTGACCTCCACAGAGACACTGTGACACATGTACACACACACACACACACACACACACACACACAATAGTTTTTAAAAATTAAAGGCAAACTTGCAGGAGCCAAGCCTGGGGCTCACATCTGCAATCCAATGCCTGGGCTAAGGCAGAAGATGACCTTGAGTTCAAGGTTATCCTGGACTACAAAGTAAGCTCTGGGACAGCATAGTCTACAGAGTGAGACCCTACAAAGGTAAACAAGCAAAGGGGTGTTTAAAAAAATATGCCTGAAGAATAATGTGTACTAACATCTGAAGGAGAAGAGAAAGATACCACCACATATTCCATTTGTGTGGAACCTATTGATTTATAAACCACTCAGTGATATAAACTGCTTAATGAGCATATGTTTACTTTCAAATCTTAAAGTAAGAATATTAACTCTTTTAAAAGTTTATCAGACAGACAGACAGATGCATGGGAAAGGGGGGAGAGACAGAGAGAAAATGCAGAGAATGGCTGACCATGGAACGGACTACAAGGCCGTGTACCACTCGACCCTACCTGCTTCATATCACGGTGGAATGTTGAAGACTTTTAACTCAATAGGGAAAGCCAGGACACAGCCATTGAAGAAAATGTGAACATTGGTAAAAGCATACTCAGCCACATGACTTTTGTCTTAAGGTGTTATTAATAATATTTTCAATAGTAGATGTCACCTTGTTTACAGTGATGAAATTGTCATGAAATCAGATTTTCAAAAGTAAGGAATCATGGTTACGAGAGCTGGCTCCATGCTCGAAAGTAAAATGCTTTTTACTTTCTATAAAAAACTGTATTCTCAGGGGAGAAAAACCATGCTGTCTTTGTTTTGTTTTGTTTTCTATATCCCTCCTCTCAGCTGAAAAGGCCAACTGATACAGAGTTTCTACCATGCTATTTTCTGAAATTAAACTGTGCGGCACCATACACTTCCAGTGTTCTGAAGAAGCTCCCTTCTTTACCTAGTTTAGCAAGAATCAAATGACTTATCTGTTCCCAGGGGGTTACTGGGAAAAAACAAAACCACCCTTACAAAAATTATCCAGTCATCAAGGGAACCCAATTAGCCAACCACAAGACCGCCTGGGGTCCCAGCTGCGGAATGAGGTCAACTCTAGGTATGGATGATAGCAGGTGTTCTCATTGGCTAGATCTTCAAACCACACACAGGGTACTTTCTCCCGAGTTCTAGACATCAGAACTGTGAGTTCGGGTTGCAGACAAAAACACCCTACCAAAATAAAAGCAACCATGACCAACATCAAAGGTGTGATAGGCTATGCGAGTTAATACAGCTCGTCTCCTTTTCCTGAGATGCTTACCTCAACCTAATCACCCCTTAGTTCATTCCCTTTGCCTTCTTACTTAGTGAAGAAAGGGCTGTCTGTGTTATACACAGCATGCTCACCTCCTGTAGGTCTTGGATAAAGTACATCATTTCTCATCTCCCTTAGGTCAAGGATACCTATCCTATGTCTTTTGTTTTGGTTTTCTCTCATCCTCTGTAGTGTGTGACTTGTTTCACCCTACAACACACACGCAAGCACACACACACACACACACACACACACACACATGAGTGTGCTTACAGTTTGTCATGGTTGTGCAAACTTTTTCTGCGGAGATAAACATCTAACGCCTCCCCCCAATAAAAAGGCATTAACAATAAACAATTCCACCCAGGTAGAGCTTGGTGAACCAAATAATTTAATTAGAATCATTTAGGGGAACATAGGTAACTTATGGGCAGCTATACCAATGAGTTGAAAATCTCTCCCAATTAACTATCAATAAATCTTTGAGGGGGGGGGCACTGTGCTGGCTAGTTTATGTCAGCTTGGCATAAGTTAGGATCATCTGGGATGAGGAAACCTCACCTGAGCAAATGCCTCCATATCGTCAGGCTGTAGGCAAGCCTGTGGGGCATTTTCTTAATTAGTGATGGATGGAGGAGGGCTCAGCCCATTGCAGGTGGTACCATCCCTGGGTTTATGGTCCTGGGTTCTCTGGGAAAGCAGGCTGAGCAAGCCATGGGGAACAACCCAGTAAGCAGCACCCTCCATGGCCTCTGCATCAGCTCCTACTTTCAGGGTCCTGCCTCCGGGTTCCTGCCCTGCCTGAGTTCCTGTCCTCCCTGCTTTGGATGATGAATTGTTATATGGAATGGTGGGGGAAATGAACCCTTCCCTTCCTGGGTTGTTTTTAGTTATGGCTGCTCATCACAGCAATAGTAACCCTAACTAAAACAGGGCTTCATCAACCCCTCCCTTAGTAACTGTTAGATGGCTATAAATTTGGGGAAGAGTATAAATCCCCTTCCCCCAGCAACCATCAAACTGTCTGTAGAGACCTGATGAGAGGCTAATGAGCCCCTCCCTACTACCAAACTTTCTCTAATGATAAGTCTTATGGACCCCCAACCAACTATATATATATTCAAGGAAGGGTGAGGACCTTTGGCAATAATGAACTGTCCATATGTCTTCAGAAGAGGGTATAGCCTTGTGAGCCCTTCATCCCTCCATACTGGAAAAATAATGAACCCAATCTTGTGCGGGTTTATTAATCACAGCCACTAACTTTTCAGGAAGGCTAAGGCTGTGCCATGCATGCCAAGAAGACAACATTCCACAGGAGTCTCCCACGCTTCCACGTGGGCACCTCCAGGCAGAATGTTCTGGTCCAACCTCTCCTCACTTTCCCAGAGTGCTCCAGAGCTCTGTAAAGCATGTGTCTACGCAACAGACATCTTTCCTCAAACAAACACCTCATTCTCGGCGCACACCCTCTCACACACTGCAGCCAGACTGAAGCTGAGAAAGTCCAACTCCAGGCAAAGCCTTGAACAGCTTGCTCTGCTGAGCAAATCAGAGATGGACCAACATCACCATTTGCACTGGCAGTGTGCAAACATTTCAAGCAGCTTCCCCTGCATGAGCTTAACTTAGCACGGGTGGTTTTAGATGAGGGCACTTGGGTGTTTAGCAAGCATCTATTTTCGGTGCTTTCTCTTTCTGCCTTATCATTATTCCTTTTTTAAAAAATGTTTCATGGATGTGGTCTTGTGAAATTCCAACCAGGCATTTTCTTAGACACTCCGAGCATGCTTACATCTTTCGGCCTTCAGTTTGCATCTGTAACATTAAACTCCCTACATGATGAACAAAACGAGACATTAAGCAAGGGTTCACAGCATTCAACACTGGGTGCTAAGCAAGCTACTGTATCAAGGGACATGTTTGTCTCCCTTTCCATGGAACAGTCATTGAGGATTTTAAGGTAAGTGTAACTGCCCTCTCTCTCTCTCTCTCTCTCTCTCTCTCTCTCTCTCTCTTTCTCCCTTCCTCCCTCCCTCTCTCCCTCCTTCCTCTCTCTCTCCTTTCTGTGGGTGGAGCTCTCAGCAGATGGGGAAATAACACTACCTCAGAGACCACAGATACGATGAGGAGAAATGAAGTAGAAACAAAGGCCATTATCCCACGATGTTAAAGAATTAACATCGAAAACAGTGCTAATCCTAGGAACTGCAAACTTCACTTGCAATGATTCCACAGCCTTCGTCAGAGCAGTGCAAAGATGCCCCTTCCTTAACATTAAATGACCAATATTTCCCCAATAGCCATCCCCAAGAGATGAGGCTTTGGGGACGAGTTTCTTAAAAGGCGACCATCTAGAACATTAGTCCAAAGCAGGTCCCCACAGAACAACCCTCAATCAAGGCTATGCAATGGCTTCTGCAATCTGGTTCCTCAGCTAAGTCTACCAGCAAGCTCTGCTGTGGTTTGTTAGGTATAGGCCAGAGAGACTCAAGCAAAATCTTGGTCACCATGGTGACAGTTTTAGGAGGAGCTTAAGACCTGTACTGTAAGAGATGGGGCTTTGGCAGGACATCCCTAGGTCACTGGAGATGCTCCTTTGAAAAGCATTGCACCTTTTACATTTTTTTCCCTATTGTTTCAAGTTAAGAGTCCAGACTTTCTCTCCCAGCATCTGTTCGAGGCTGCCGACTGTGTCGGTCTTGTTTTGTGTTAACTGCTGTCACAAATACCCGACACAAGGAACTCAAGGAGGTTCTAGGAAGTCACAGTGTCGGGTGCACGACAAAGCTGGCCACGTTGCACCTGCAGCCAGGGAGCAGAGAACACTGCCTCTTCTTTCTCTCAACCCCACTTCAACATGGGACCATATGCTCCTGCGTAAATTCCAGCTGCCATGTAGCAACGCTCACTGCCGTCACCAGAGTCAAATACAAGGCCACCACCGTGACCCAGGTTTGGGCTGTGCCTGTCAAAAGCCGAGGGCTACAGTAACCCGTCTTTACTTGTAAATGAATATTTTTTGCTTGCTGGAATGAAAGAAATACCTTGGTTGTGGTATTTTGCATGCAGAACACGCAACCACATGGCACCTGCAGTTGGGCCAAAGGTGGCCAGTGCTTCAAACTAATTTGCATACAGCTAAGAGCTGGACAGAGGATTAAAGGGGACAGGACCCCACCAGGCAGGCAAGCCATACCAAAAGTAACTGAAGGAAATCTCTGAGAAGAGAGCTGGCAACCCTGCCCATCCTTCCTGCTACATTGTAACCGTGTGTCATGGTCTACACTGGATGTTTGCCACTGCCAACCAACAGACACAAGTGAAAATCAAAGACTCATGTGGGTTCCTCTGTGGAGGACTTGCTCCCTAATATCTACAACAGACACCCAGTAACTATTTGCTAATAAATTATTAACACGAATAATTTTGTAGGACACATTTTTTAGAGTAATTTTTGTTGTTGTTGTTAAAACTCATCAATAGGGTCTGCAGAGATGACGGCTCAGTGGTTAGGAACACTGACAGCTCTTTCAGAGGACCTGGGCTCCATTCCCAGGACCCATACGGCGGTTAAAGAGTTCGCTCAACTCGTTGTAAGGCTAGTTGTAGGATCCCCTAGTTGTAAGGACCCCAATGCCCTTTTCTGGCCCTTGTAGACACTGCATGCTCTTGATGGACAGACTGCACACATGCTAAAAATCTATACACACGAAATACAAATTAAAAAAATAAATCTCTAAAAAGTTAAAACAATAATAAACAGATTCTACCTTTTAAAAAAAAATCTACCATGGTTAATTCTGACTACCGACTTGCCAGGCTACAGAACTGCAGAGGAGACTGTCTCTAAGCCTGTCTTGGGGGGGATTACCTAGACTCGGGTAGCTGAGGCTGGAAGACAGCACTGAATACGGGCAGCAGCATCAGTGGGCTGGAATCCTAGACTCAATGAATGGGAAAAGGCCGAGTGGGTGCACACATTTATCCCCTGTGCTCCCTGGCTGCAGACGCAATGTGGCCAGCTGCCGTGGCCAGCTGCCTCCTGCACCCGACACCATGACCTCCTAGAAACTCCTTGGGCTGCTCTGGATACAGCAACAAGAAACATAAAACAGTCTCAGTCTCAAAAAGATGTCATGAAAGAACCAGTTTAGAGTCTTCCCTTGAAACAATGGGGAAACACTAAATGATTTAATAAAGAGCAAATGTGTCAAAAACCTACTTGGGCTGGAGAAACAGCTCCCAGACATGAACCCAGGAGGAACCCAAAAATAGCTCAACAGTGACCCAGCTTGGGCACTACTACTATGGCCCTGAGTACTGAGTCCAAACTGATGATTTGAGGCCACTGTTTGGTTTTTCTTTTTTTTAAAAAAAAAAAAAAGAATTAATTAAATGCTTGTTCTCAAGCTGTATTACATTTATTACAAGAAGCAGCTTGATTTCAATATAAAAACTTAAGAACACGGGGCTGAAGAGATGGCTCAGGAGTTAAGAGCACCGACTGTTCTTCCTGATGATGTGGGTTCAAGTCTCAGCACCCAATGGCAGCTCACACTCCTTTACAGCCCAAGTCCCAGGGATCTGATGCCCTGCTGTGACCTCCACAGGCACCAGACACACAGTTGTATACAAAAATACATGTGGGCAAAACACTCATATGTGTGTGTGCATATATATATATGTATATATGTTATATGTGTGTATGTATATATATATACACATATATATAGCCTTTAATTTTAATCTTTTTAAAAATATGAGATCATGTGATTGGCAAGTAGCTATTTCCGCACTGTACAATGCTCACGCCACCTGCTACATCCACTGAGTCCACCTAGTTCTCACGCCCTGCTGCATGGGCTCCACCCCAGAGCTCTCTGAGTTGTCCATTCTCTAGACAAGAATGGAGCAGGTCACCAAATCCAGGAAGCCCCATGCTCTGATAGGGAGGATGGAAAAGCAAATATCAATCTTTTCTTCTATGCATGGTGTGTGCAGGTAGGGGGGCTGCTCTTTTTCCCTATGAGAAATTCCCTTAAGCATAAATCCAGAGTTCTTAAGCGTGGTGGCCAAAGTAGAAGAGAAATATTCTCTCTGGAGGAATTCCAAAGGCATCCCTCTTATGGTAAGGTTGGTTCAGGCTCTTCTGGTAGCAGGGGCATGTTTGCAAGAAATCACTCTAGGGTGTTTTCCTCCTGCTGTGGATAAATGCTATGACCAAAAGCAACTTGAGAGAAGGAGGTTTATTTGGTTTACTCTCCATCACCTGCTCTGGGGAATCAGAGCAGAAACTCAAGCAGGAACAAAGGCAGGAGCCATGAAGACTGCTGCCTATTGCCATTCTCCCTGTGGCCCATGCTCAGCCTGTTCTATGCCCCTGGACCACCTGCTCAGGGATGGCACCACCACAGTGAGCTGAGCTGAGCCCTCCCATATCAAACAACAATCAAGAAAATCCACTCTTCCTCCCCTCCGTTAAATGCCCACAAGCCGTTCTGCCAGAGTTAATTCCCTAATTGAGACTCCCTTAGATAATGACTGGCTTTGTCAGGTGGGTATCCAAAGATAAGCAGGAAAAATGGAACCCACAGCTTTACTGCGTTGCCTCTACAGACTGCTCCGGTCCAGCCTTGTGCTCGCCTCTCCTCCACGGACCACACACATACACACAGTCCAGGTGTCACGGGTAAAGAGGCCGCTTGGCATGCCATCCGCCGTCTCCTCATGCACAGCGTATTCCCTCAGCTTCAGAAACCTCATTTCCCGTCATCTTCTCCCCTTAAAAACTCCTACTGCACAACTTGGATCGACTCTGTGAGCTCGCCCGCATGGCCCCATGTCCACGGCCTTCTCTATCACTTCGTACAGAGCTCTATCTGGAGAAAGAGGTCCCAGCTCAAGAGCTGAACAGAAACCACCCTTTACTGCTTGCTAAACCAAGGAAAAGCCACAACTTAAGGGACAAGCTTTCCCGGGTGAGGCAGACAGCTTCGTGATCTTACAGCAGGTTGAGAGCCCTTACAGTACCACATGAGACCTTTTGATACCGGGTTGCCTTTAGCTGCAGGACCCAAGCTGGGGTAGTGCTGACTGCAGAGTCTGGCTTCATGCATCAGAGTTAAGTTATAACTGTCTGGCTTTACAACCAGGTCCACGAACATGCACACTGGCTAAGAGAAGCAGGAACCCTGCCCAAACCAAGGATTCCTTGTCACCCCAGCCACAGAACACCCAAAGAGAGGAAAAGACATCTTCTTCATTTCCATTCCCATTGTAATGACAAGATACTAGGATGTGACAGCCATGGTCCCTAGCTCATATTCTAATACCTATTGATCTCTTGCCAGGTCTCATGCATTGCAGTAAGTGCTTTAAAAGATTATCTTCTTTAATCCCCACGAAGACTTAACAAGTGGGTGCTGTCAGCCCTCAATTTACAGATAGGTCACCAGGGTGTCACGCCAGGATCCAAATGCAAACACTATCTCACCAGCCATGACAGGAAAACCACCGCTATGGATATCATTGTCTCCTCCTGGGTGAATTAGAAGCCCACTCCAGGGACAAGCACAGAGCTCATCTCTTGGAACCATGGTAACAAAAGGGTTTCCAGGCATCTTGTGAAGAGATGTCCTATTTTGTAGGAGCAGAGAGAGAGAGAATGCCCAGGAATGTTCTAGTAGTTCAAACCCTAGCTTTAATGTCACTGGGCTTTGCAGTTTGCCATCCCACCACAGCCTAAGATGATAGTAAATCGATACCCAGAACAATATATCATCGACATCTGTAATTTTAAGGATGCCAGACCTTAAAGGTCCCTTGTTCTATCTGGTCACCAACTACTCCATAGCTTATTCTTCATCCTCAACACAATCCCTTAAACTTCAGCGACTAGTCAGCCGCCTGTCAGCTTGCCCAGATGGCGGCAAAAAACAAGCAGAGTCGCCACAGCACGCGAGAGGCAGAGACTCATCTTGCTATGTCTTGTTCCTGGGCCACACTTAAACAGAACCGTTCTGCTCACTACCGGAGAGACGAGTACTCCCATAATGCCTCCGAACTCTCACATGCTACAAAGGCTCTTTGAGAGCTCTAAAGTATGTCCCTATTCCTGCTCCCTCTCTCTGCAACAAACACATGGAGGCTCACCTGCAATGGATCTCCCTACTAAAAATTAGACCTTGGGACTGGAGAGATGGCTCCATCTCTCCATTGTGGCTCCATTGTGGCTCAGTAGTTAAGAGCACTGGCCACAATTCCAGAAGACCTGGGTTCGATTCCTAGCACCCACATGGTAGCTTACAACTGTCTCTAAGTCCACTTCCAGCATATCTGACACCTTCTTCTGGCCTTTGTGGGCACCAGGCATGTCTGTGGCTCACAGACATTCATGATAACAAAACATCCATTCCCGTTAATGAGAAAATGAGTTAAATTCTTTTAACTTAAATCTAGCCTTCCGGAAACTTTCTCTTCAGTTCAGCAGCCTCTAACCCCCCCGCCCCCGACCAAGGTTCTAGACATTTGAACATCCTTTGGAGACCATTTGCTGTGGGTATGGATAGCTCCTTGTCACATTTAATGCACCCTCCAAATCAATAATCAGTCCAAGCCAGTTTTTAATACAACTACCAGGATAAAAAGACAGCATCTAGGGAACCTCTCAGCCTCTCATTCACTTGCTACAGCCTGGAGCCAATGACTTCCGGTTTCCTCTGCTGTAAAAAAGGACTATGAGACCCAGTGTGCCTCCAGGGAGAGTCATGAGAAGAGTTATTGCTTCTGACACCCAGGACAAGGCTGCCCACAGACATACCGAGTAGCAGCCAGTGTCAAGATGGAGCAGGTGCAGAGATGCCCGCAGCACCAGAAGTCTCTGAGATGAGTCATAGAACCTCCCAGACCACGAGTCAGAGGAAGTCAACGTAAACCAACTCTGAAAGCAATTAGTCAGGGAAGTGTCTTCAGAAGCTCTCATCCCGTAAGCAGATACCATCGCAAACTCTGGTTGGGTCATTTTAAAACTTGAATCCAAATCCTGAGTATCTAATTTAGGCAAGTAAAATAATGCTTAAGAATTATGGTAGCAACCAGTTTGGGGGAAAAAAAATTTAAATGGAGACTGCAAAGACTTTTGTGACGTTTAGAATCAGAATTTTGTGCCTACTGCCCAGAGATCAGAGCCTCTGACAGATCCATCTTGAGCCTCCGCGGCCTCTTCACCCGGACTGCCAACCCTGAGTCTACCTTGAGGTCACCGGCACTGGTCACTTTTCATCGCTGTGAGGTCACTTCCTTCCCTGGCAAACAACCTGAGCAGAAGGTGGGATCATTTGGCACGCGGCAGGAATGACACAGTGGCAAGGACAGCTCGTGTCACGGCGGCCAGACAGCAGGGAGACTGAATGTCTGCCTGCACCAGCGCCTTTCTTCTTCCCTCCCTTTACTACACGCCAACCTCCAGTCTAGGGATGGCACTGCATGTAGAATCCCTCAGGACAGCGGTGTGCTTTGCTCATCTCCTAGCCCATCTTGGTGTCGCCAAACGACCAGTACCAACCATCATACCACCCCAGTCTGCACACAGTTTGACCGAACAGCGCCCTCTGGAGTCGCCATGATTCCGACTCAGCACGCGGCCCACCGGCTCCTCCCACCACCAACCCTGGCTCCTGCAGACATTGTCCCCACCAGAAATGATTCCAAATTCCCCGCGCTGTTGGGGTTTTGGATTTGGGGATGTTGTTTGTTTGTTTAGCAAAATGGGTAAGAGCTTTAGCAATTTAACAGAAAGGTTTTTGTTTTTGTTTCCTTTGTTTATTATTTTTGTTGTTTGTCTTTTGTTTGCTTTCTTTTCATTTTCTTCACTGGTAGAAAAGGTCAGAGTCGTCAAAGTCCCTGTATGTAATAGATAAGACTAAATTATTAAATTAAAAGAAAGGTGATTCCCATGCTTATTACAATGCTATTCAAAATGGCCGTGATATGGAATGAGCCTATATGTGCCACCAACACATGGGTGGAAAAAAAGTAAGTATAAATACACAATGAACAAAATCGTGTCCTTTGAAGGAAAAATGGAGCCAAAAGATACTACATTGAGTGAAATACACCACACAGAAAAATAACTGTCACGTTTTCTCCCAAAGGTGCAGACACAACAGAAGAGCTACAGAACCTGGAAGGGAGCGAAGGGAGGGGGTAGGGGAAAGGAAACTGAACAGGATTAATGGACCGGGCACATATAGAGAGAGGTGCCACAGTGAATTTTGTTAATTAAACACCAATGAGTAATTATAATGTTTGACAACCTCGGTCTCTAGGTGGCTGTTGGCATTTCTGAGTCGGCTGTCAGTTTCACTAGAGTGACAAAGACGCTGCTTACAGGAAAAGGAGGTGGACCGGAACCATGTCCTCCATGAAGCCACAAACTATAGCACCCAAGGATGTCCTGGGCATCTAATTCTGCTGGGTCATACTTAAGGATGGCCGGGGTTTTCTGAATTAAAACACGCTAAATAGCCAAGCACAATTTTATGCCAAGCTGGCAAACCAACCTCGCTCTTAACCTTGTTTCGAGTTTCCCTGTTGGGGTTTAATGTTAATTGCAGCTAACCATCCCACAAATCTGATACCTGCATGACCCTTTGCTACAGGAACTTACCCTGGCCCGTGACATTACCAGCCGGCAATTCAAACACTGTAATTCAGCATTGTGAGAAACACATGGGCCGTTTCCCAGCCCCGTCTCTACACAAAAATCCCTAAATGGTGACTACGGTTTATGAAGCAATAAAGACACGAGGGTCGTGGATGACAAGATTTACTACAAAACAAAGTCGGGGTTTTGCTGGATGAGAAGGTCAAGTCCCACCATGATCACAAACATCAATCAGATAGCTGCACCCGAGGCAGCTACGGGACAACAGTGCTTCAAAAAGTTCAGCAGTCCTCACATGTGAGCACCCACACAACCTGAGCCTCAGTAAAAAGCCACGGTTTTCTAAGCCACCAAGCACTGGCTGGCTGGCTGCTTGCTTATCTTCAATAGGATTAGTACAAAGCAGGGAACCATTTTTCTGGGGCAGAAACTGTGTCATTTTTTATCATTTTAACATAGAAGTCCCTCATAAAATTCAGCCTTCTTACTGCATCATTGTGGCTACCACCCAGGCAATGTGGATCCTATAAGAAGGGCGACCTAAATTACTCTGGATAAAGAGTTTCAACCCCTCTGGATACCTCCTCACCCTGACAGTGTTGGCAGTTTTCCCCCTGGGTATTTATGTAATTTAAACCCTAACGAGAAAACAAACACTGGAACAAGTCTTGATTTCAACAAACTGTTGAGTGCCATTTCTAGACCACCTTTATCCTCAGAAGATAAACAAACTGTTTATAAAGATTTCATTTTATGTGTATGTAAGTGCAGTGCCCCCAAAAGGCCAAAAGAAGGTGTCCGACACGGACGCTGCTTTGAGTGACTTCCAGGCAGTTGTGAGCTGCACAGTGTGGTGCTAGAATCTGAATTTGGGTCCTCTGCAAGAGCAGCAAGGATTTCTAACCAATTAGCCATCTATCCAGCCCCTAATAGAAAAAAAAAATTGCTTTCTGGTAGGTCTGGAGTGACAGAGGCACAGTTACACCTGTGTCCCCTGGGAGGAAAGAGCTTGGTCAAAATCCATGCTCCTCACTCCTGATGGACTCACGGAGTTGGCGAATAAAATATGGGATACTCTGCTGAATTGAAATTTCAGATAAACCTCAAGTTTATGCGAAGTACTTTAAGTCCACAGCGGACAATATTTAGACTGCATCTATTCTGAAAATAGTATTTATCTGCAATTCAAATTTAGTAAGTCATTCTATATTTCATCTGGCAACTATACCTTTCCAGAAAGCTCAGAGCCCCAAACTGCAGGCGTACAGCTGACACAGCCTTGCAGTCATCTCTAACCATGTTTGACAACGTTTAGACTGGCAAGTCTTCGTTGCCCAAAACGTCAGCTCATTATTTTTCTGCTATCTGGGCTTCCTAAGCAGCTTTTCTTCCGAGTCCCAGAACAGGCTTTGCCAGCCCTTACTAAACCATCATCTTCTCTTGGAGAAAGAAGAATCTGCTCTTGGCCATGCCGCTAAGGACAGGAGGGTGTGGGCTGTCACGTGGATATAAGCAGGAGCCCACCTCTCACATTAGACAAATATACAAATGGTCAGGTCATCATCCTACAAGTAATCTTTCTGGATCAAATTTTAAAATGCTTGCATGCTGGGTGGTGGTGGTGCACACCTTTAATCTCAGCACTCAGGAAGCAAAAGCAGGCAGGTCTCTGTGAGTTCAAGACCACCCTGGTCTACAGAGCTAGTTCCAAGACAGCCAGGACTACACAAAGAAACCCTGTCTCAAAAATAAATAATATACACACACACATACCTACATACACATATACATACATACATACGCTTCCAAATTATGACACACCCCCAGAGCTATCCCTGTTCCAAAAGTTGCCATGACCCGATGTGACTCTCCTCTACAAAAGTAAAGCCACTTTCTGCCCTCTAAATAAAACAGCAGTGGGCATGGGCTCTAACATGTCACACGGCAATGGAGAGGAATTGAAACTAGACTAACTCTTCTTGTCCCTCGAAACAGCAACAGGAGGGTCTAATTGATGGGATGCTGCAGAAAACCCGAGCTCCTGTTCAAACAATACACTAGGACAACAAAGTTGGTCGGTGTTCTTTTCTTCTAATCTTTGGCATTCGCATCATTAATACTTCTGTATTTTGATAGAGCGGAAGTGGGGGAAGACCAATTAACAAAGTCTTCTTGGCATTAGAGACTCCTTCGAATAAACAATGTGAAAGTCTGTGCGCTGCTGGCTGTCACTCATTCCCTGTTCCCAACTGTAGGGTGTCACTTCCAGTGCATTGCAGGGCTGTAGTTAGCAGGGTAACACATGGCCAGCTCTGGACAATTAATTATGAGAGAATACAAATTCTGTAGAGCCCCGGAGCTTTGAGTCATTGGCATAGGGGCCTCTAGATCCGTTTTCTCGGAGACTCCCAAACCAGAAGGGCTCAGTTCGAGGCATTCTTTCTAAACAGAGCTCACTGACTGACTTCCATGAACAGGATCCCTTCCACCGATCAACAAGGGCCACCTAGAAGGTGTGAAAAGTGTGTCTTTGTGGGTCTAAATCACTAAGGTTCCAGGCTGTTGGTTGGGTTACTGGCCTAGTTCAACTCAGGATTCTTCATTTAGTGGGGTTTAATATATACTCAGCCAAATGGAAATGAAGCTTTCTAGACACCGCTTGGACCTCACCCCTAAAAGTTGCTGAACATGTAGCATGTGCTATTTTTAACTTGCAGGGATCGACCCCAGGGTTTCTGTGTGTTAGACAAGTGCTGAGGCACTGAGCTATGTCCCTCACACCTTCTAACCCTCAAAAACCTCTGAAGAGAAATTCGATCATCTGCATCTTGCAAAACTAGAAAAGGCACATAAAAAAGTGACTTTGATTTCCTGTCCTATATGAAGTCCATATTTAAGGCACATGAACGCCTATCCATCTGCATCCCTAGCGTCTACTTGTGTTATTGTGGGTGACAGAACACCTGACCGAAGCTACAAGAAGGAAGGGTTGATTTGGACTCGCAGCTTGAGGATTCAGTCCATCATGACGGAGAAGCTGGGGAAGCAGGAGCAGGAGGTGGCCAGACAGATGGTGCAACCAGCAAGGTGACAGGTGAGCAGAAAGGGATGAGGACTGGTCTCCAACCAACTTTCTCCTTCTTATCCAGTTAACCAACGGGAGCATTTAGAGTGGGTCTTCCTACTTTAATCTAGATAACGCCTCATAGACATGCCCAAAGGTGTCCTGTCAAGCTGACAACGAACATAACCCGTCGCTGTACCGACAGGCCATTCACTTTACTCCATCGGTACACTCTTATTCAAATGTTCATCTCTGGGATTTACTGAAGGACCCTTGGTGAAAGCATCCAATCTTGGAAGCTAATGGAGGGATCCCGGTGCAATGAAGCAGCTGCACAGAGGAGACCCCCTTCTTTCAAGCGCGGGTCATTCTTCACTCTAGGTTGAATTTGCATGGTTATGGCAATATAGAAACTGTAACCACATAGAGAAGATCCAAAATAAATTAGATTTTATTTCCATGTACAAAAGATATATAACGGGGCAAAGGGGGAAACGTTAACAGTTGCTCTATGTGGGAGCATTCTGCCTCTCTGTTATAAATATTCCGGGCAGTGTATACGAGTCCTCACTATTCTCTATGGCTATACTTGGCTATAACATCAATACTTCCATGTTCTGCATGCTTGCGCATGGTGTGTGTGTGTGTGTGTGTGTGTGTGTGTGTGTGTGTGTAAGAGAGGTTGGGGTTATGGATGGAGCCAGGGCTTCTCACACACTCAGCTGTCAACTCGTTAGTCCTAAACTGTAACTTCAGTTACTCTTTTTCATCTTTTAAAGGAAATCCTGAAACTTGCATTGCAATCACCAATTAATGTGGCTCCTCACACCATAATCCCATTTCTCAGATTCCCGTTGATGGCAAACTTACAACCTTTAGCTCGGCTATTTCATTTTGAATGACATTCCATGCATATCTTTTTTTTTCTTTTTGATTTTTACATTTCTCAGAGTTAATGCATAAAGAATCAAAGAAACTTATCTCTTAAGATTACTTCACATCATTCAGAATAATGTATTTGTCTACTTTGAAAACACGATGAAATTACTATACAGACATCCTAGGTTCCTTTCTAGAAACACCTTCCATCAGCTTCAAGGCTTAAGACACTGTTAATGAAAAGATAAGCTTATGAAGCTGACTACCTATCGTAGGATGGAACTGACCACCTATCGTAGGATGGAGCTGACCACCTATCGTAGGATGGAGCTGATCACCTATCATAGGATGAGCTGACCACCCATCGTAGGATGAACCTGACCACCTATCATAGGATGCCAGTAAACAAAACACCAACCTGCTGGCTTCACCTGTCAGAGCTTTGTGCTACTGAATCGCCACTCTATCTCCCCCCAGTCCGAGAGAACAAAAACTGGGAAAATAAGCCAAAGGTCCACTTCTCTTCTCTGTAAGTAAGATCTCACAGAAAATCTAAAACATCTATACTGGCGCTGTGAAATAATACGTGAGAAATAATATAACAGAAACCACAAGTGAAGGCAAACACCCAAGGTAAACGAGGGAACCATAGTGTGTCCATGCTCACGACACACTCAGGAAGAAGAAAACTGCATACGAAGCAGACCCATAGCTAGAGAGAGCAGTTTTGTGATTTGTGATGGCAGGGGACATTGGCAGAGAATGAAAACTATCTTTCTTCTAATTTAGAGTCGATTGCGATAACAATTCTATCTTCCAAAAAGAGAAATACAGTAAATATTTAAAAGGTTATTTTGCCTGAAAGTATTTTTTTTTTCTGCAGAGGGATGAAAACGAAAAACTCACAAGCAGATCTGGATCACGTGCCAGCCTGTGAACAACCCCCCCTGCAGCCACATGGAAGAAACTCGAGGCTTCCGTATGCCAGACCAAACAGCTGGTCTCCCCAAGGAAGTGGGTTAGCAAGAGGCTGGCAGCCCACAGCTCACTGCAGAAAAGCTCTCCTCAGAGCCTCCTACTTTTCGTAGTCTGTTAAAATAGCCACTAGAGGGGAGGGCATACGGATGGGATGCAGCCCGGTGCCAGATAGTGAGGGGTGAGAAAGACACGACTCCCAGCTCCCAGCACTGAAACTGAATGACCTCTGGACAGCGTCGAGTGCCGACACAGATAGTGGCTTGTGCCATCCAGGTTCTGTCCTCCCACATCAGGTTGTGGAGGACGGATGCTCTGATCTCTCCAACACTCAAAACAAGCACTTTTAATTTTTCACAAAACACTGGGATGGCTAATCCATGCATTGAGTCAGCGCCCCTCCTTGGAAAGAAATGCTTGCTATCTGATTAGATATTCTAAACAGAAGCATGCTGGTCCTGGGTTCCAGCCGGACCAGGGTTTAGGATGAGCAGAGAGGGACACATCTTGCTTTGACTTCAACCGTGTCAAGGAATTTTACTAACTGTTACCCTAAAACTTGGCTTTTCAGGGGACCACTCCTCCAGCGGTCCTTGTCCAAGTCATGTTTTTCCCCACATAGCTTGTCTAGGAGAGAAAGGGATAAACAAGCACAAAGGAACACTATGGCTCAAATAGACAGTCTCATCCCAAATGCTTCGGCTTCTTAGGTCAGGACAGTCCTCTGCTCTCTCCACAGTTCTTGGTCTTCTATTCCATCAGTAAATACGACCAACCCCTCCCCTCTTGAATCATTTAAATAGGATGCAAACCTGAAGCTTTCATACACAAAGATGACCTCCAGATTCTCTTTCACTACTTCCTTCTCATGTGTGTGGCCAAGGTCAAGAGAGAAGGATGCTTAAAGTAACATATGAACATGACCCATCAAAGGGGACCTGCCGCACCTGAATATGGGGGTTATTGAGAGAAAGGCAAAAAAAAGTGGGGGATTAAGCCACACTGTCCACTATTGCCAGGGGCCTCATTTCCCCCAAGTCCAACACTCTGATTAGGATCCACCTGCAGAGCAACTTTAGGGCTGTGCATTCCAACGTCATGAACAGAAAACTCTGAACTGGCAACAACCACAGGCCTACAGGGAGGCGCTTCAGCTTCCAGAACAACGCTTTTCAATTCAAAAAAAGCTGACTTCTATAGGTTTTCATGGGTGCTTTGGGAAAATGAAAATCCTGTAAACAAGCAGTTAGAACTCGGTGTCTTTTCTGAAGCCAGAAGCATCAGGCAGGATTCATGGTTGTGAAAGGATGCTCAGATCCAATCCCCTTCCAAAGAACCCATAGTCTTACACACAGAACTCTGCCACAGCACAAGGTAAAATGCATGGCTGTCACATTTACCTTGCAACCCAAACCCTTGTGAGATAGCTCTGTATACATTTATCCAAGTCATGATGGGGCATTACATGGGACAGCCAAGGCTAGGGGTGATCGGCAATAATCACAGACACAGTGTAAACCTGTGTAGTCTTTTTCATTTCAATCTAAGTCAACTAAGCCACTGGTTTTCAGATGGGAGGTGGAGTTGTTACTGTAGCTCATATTACGTCGGAAGTCACAGTTTCTGTAGGACTAAGTAGCCTCTTCTATCTGATTCAATGAACTTCATTCTCAAATATAACAACACAGACAAAATGCTAGTTGCATAATGGATTCTTTCCCAATTATATCGTAGCTAAAAGCAAGGCAGATGGCCTAAGGCGCTTAATAAAAATACAGACCTATTCTCCGTCTAGTGTGTTGTTTCACTGATATCCTTAGTATTGTTTTCTAGGGTCAGGTTGTAGACTAAGGTATTTTCCTGCCCTGCCCTGTATGAGAACTATGGCCATCCATTTTTATTTTTTTAAAAAAAAAATCAGAAGCTATATTGCCCAGCTCCTTGAAAAGCCATCCATTTTTATATAAAAAAAAAAATCAGAAGCTATACTGCCCAGCTCCTTGACAGTAGCCTTCATTATCATCCTTCAAAGCACTCTTTCTAATTTTGAGGACAGAGTATCTTGTTCGCATTGCTGGTGTGATGGGTACGCAGACTTTGAGATTTCAAAATTATTGGGGGTCAGTTGGTCACAGCTCCTCCAGTTTCTGTCCTCTACAGACAGTTGCTGGTCTCCCAGAGTTGGCTTAAGGTTGTACTTAGCCAGTTTGTGTCTTTGACCAAAAACGATCTCAAGCACGCCCGTGGTGAAGAACGAGATAGTTCAAGCACTTGACACTTTGAAGACAACAGAGCGAGGGTGACAGACCCCTAGTGACATCAGTCGACCACAGCAGGGTTTTTAAAACTTCAAGCGAAAGGCTGATGGCTCCATGACACAGCCAACCCAAGACTACTAGAAAGAATAAGAAATAAAGACCCAGTGGGCTGATCAGGGAGATTTCGTCATAGTTAGCCATTTAGCATTTTGATTTTCTATTTTCTGAAAAGATAGACTTCCTCTGCCAATTTTACCGATCTGTAACCCCTAACAATAGCACACAGTGTTTATATGAACCGAGAAGAAACATTTAAAAATGATGCCTCAGACTCTGACCCTCTGCCCCCAACCCATGCCCAACCCCACCCACATTTATCAGTTCACACCACATACATAATTTTTCACCACAATGGGCCTATCTGTATACGTTCAATAATAAACTGTCTTCCCTTAACCAGGATGTATGACTGGGAAAATCTATTATGCAACCAACACCCTGCCTGCAACGTTGAATCAGCGAATGAAGCTCCGTGAATCAGAATAGGGCATTTAACTTCTCCTGGGAAGCCTACCTTCCAACCAGGACTGCAATGCAACCTTCTGAGGGAGAGCCTCTGCCGGCTCATCCACTCCTGTAACCTTCCTTATAATCAGGAACAGGCTGGGAATGACATGCCCCATTGCCACCTCATTACAAGTGATGACAGTGTCATTTCTTTGAGGTCACACTAGAGAACAACAAGAAGGAAGGCGCTGAGGAGGAGTGGCTTGGCCACCCTGAAGCCTCACAGAAGACCAGAGAAGATGTCAGATCAGATGCCCCCTCCGCCCCACTCCATCCCTCCCCCATGCCACCACATAGGACTAGTCAGTTCAGAATCTGCATCCCCAGCCCAACCTCCTTCGCAGGGGAGATGCTGCCATGGATTTAGAACCTGAAGCCTATCAGAAACGAGGGATCTTTCATACGCCTGCCTCTCTCCACAAGGAAAATCTGAGCTTAAAGTATCTCATCGCAATGCAACGGGTATTTGCACCTCACCGGAAAACAAAGGGCCTAAACAGAGGTCACAATGTCGACAGTCTAAGACTACACAGGCACAAGAAATCAAGTCAAATAAGCTACCCAGCCAAGGCTGTTCTAACCAGAAGATGACCTGATATCAGTTTGCAAACTGGACCCGACAGTGATATGTAATTAACCCAGCACACCTTGAGCCTGCTTTGCATTACTTTTTAGGTGACTATCAAGTGTCAGCAAACAATCAACCCCAACTAACACGGAATGGCCGTGTTCCAAAGGTTATATTTGCCATATCACAAATGTAACTCTGGAGTCAGAAAGGAACTTCCTAATAGGACTGTGAAAGGTCACACTTGTTTAATATCTTCTAAGGACATAAACGATCGGAGGCTTTTTGATGAGACGATTATTTTCTTTCCTGTATTTCTAGAGAACTAGAAAAAATAAGCTTTTAAAATACCAGCTGAGAGTGGTGGTGATGGTACACACCGTCATCCAGCACTCAGGGGGCTGAGGCAGGAAGTCAGGGAGTTGGAGGCTAGCCTGAGCTACCTAGAAAAATTGTCTCCCAAAGAAAAAAACACATTTATATGCATATAAACTTATTAGCAAAGTACCAGGAAAGATGCTTTACTCATTCATCGTCCATTTTAGTATTTATTGACTTCAGAAACCCAAATACTACATCTGAAGGCAGCGCAACATAATGTGCATGGCTGTGCATCCAAAGCCACTCCATTTTAGCCGAAGGAGAACAGCTTGAGATCAAACTGAGGTTCCTAATTTTCATGAAGGGACTCCAAGTCTGCACAAAGGCTACATCATCTTGCATGAACGCCAAGTCCTCTCCAAAGAACATAATGCAACTTTCAATCAAAATCTCATGTTTAAAAACACCAGTTTGGAACTGGGTGGTGGTGGTGCATGTCTTTAATCCCAGTTGTCAGGAATCAGAGGCAGGCGGATATCTGTGAGTTCGAGGCCAGCCTTGTCTACAGAGTGAGTTACAGGATAGGCTCCAAATCAAAAGCTACGTGGAGAAACCCTGTCTTGAAAAACAATTAAAAAACAAAACAAAACAAACAAACAAAAACATGTCAGTTTGAGGGTGGGCGGTGGTGGTGCATGCCTTTAGTCCCATTATTCAGGAATCAGAAGCAGGCAGATCTCTGTGAGTTCCAGACCAGCCAGAGCTAGTTCCAGGACAGCTACATCTGTTACACAGAGAAACTCTGTCTCGAAAAACAAAACGAAACAACACCAACAAAATGCCAGTTTGGAGCTGGGGCAGGGGTCAGGGGAAGCTCAGTTAGTAGGATGCTTGCCTAGCATACGTGAAGAAGTCCTGGGTTTGACCCCTAGGTCAAATGTCACCATATCCCAGTCACATACACGCTGGCTGATGGTACAGGAATGAGCCCACTCTGCTCATCAAACCGGGGAGGCCTTTCCACGACCAACACCCTGATATAGATATGAATAATTTGCTTTGTTATGGATTTTAAGGTCAATTTTGTTATATGTATATATGTTTCTGATCATGATTGAGGTATTGTGATTGTGTAGTTTATTTAAAAATGCAATGTATAATTAAAAATATAGGTTGTTAATAGATAATACTAGCTTGTAGTAATGTTAGTCTGATTTTCTAGAAATGCATAGATATATTTCAGATAGACATTCATATCTTTCAAAGACTATAGAACATAGCATTTAATGTTTTAATAACTTAGGACTTTTCATGACAATGAGACACGTCTGCTCCTGGCAGCACCAATCTACTTCAAGAGGAAGATGGGCATCGAAGAGGCTCCTTATGGAGTTGGTTAGCCATTTGGGCAAGAAACTGCTCTTGCCTGGACTGTTGTATAAACTGGACACAGAGAACCCACAGAGAGAGGACTGCTGAACTTGCCTAAAGGTGAGATGATCTTTCGAGGTTCTTGATTCATGAAAGAGTCTGTGAGACATTCTGCAGGACACAACAGATAGTGACTGAACTGCCTTTGAAATTTCCTGCTTCATGAAAATGTCTCTGGATATTATGGGCCTGAAGGCCGAAGATGGGTGCCCCAACAATACAAAGGAACTTTGGGTGACTGTCCAGGCAGCGAGATGTCTCTGTCATTTCTAGAGTTTTGGAAGTTGCTTACTTCTTGTTTACTTAGGTAATATATCCTTCTGGAGTCTTTGGAGTTAAAGAATGGATAGTCGTAGTTATAGTTTTCCATTATTATGATAAAAATTTAGTTATAAATATTATGACTGTAATTCTTGCTTGATAACTGTTTTGTTATATGTAATTTTACTATGTTAAAATGAAAGCCTTTCTTTTTTGTTTAAACAGAAAAGGGGGAAATGATGGAGGAGGGTTATCTGTCTATTGTGTTATTTTCATTGGTCAATAAAGAGACTGCCTTGGCCCCTTGATAGGACAGAAAATTAGGTAGGCGGAGTAAACAGAACAGAATGCTGGGAAGAGGGCAATGAGGCAGAAGCCATGGAGCCAGCCACCAGGTCAGACATGCTGAATCTTTTCCGGTAAGCCACCACACCGTGGTGCTACAGATTATTAGAAATGGGTTAATATCAAGATATGAGAGTTAGTCAGTAACTAACTCTCTAGAGATAATGGGCCAGGCAGTATTTAAATGAATACAATTTGTGTGTTGTTATTTCTGGGACTAAGCTAGCTGTGCGGGAGCTGGGCAGGATGAAAAGCAGGCCTGCCCTCAGCCCCTCACAACAACACCCGATAGTGGAGTTGTACCTGGCTTTCTCCGTGGTTCCGGCCACTCTCAGTTCTGAGGATGGACTTGGGTTTCCGGGACTTAAAGTTACCCATGCTGGGTCTCAGCACTCCATCCAGCAGCAGGGTCTGTTCCGCATGCTGGGCCTCGTGCGAAGGCAGAGCAAGCTCGTCTATTCGAGCCCCCACCTGTGGGTAGTTCTCTTTATTGTTTTCATCTCTGCAAGAAGAAAGACCCAATTTAGAACAGACCCAGTATAGAAAAACCTGTAATGAAAAGAGCTGATGAGATTCGCCACGCTGTCGTCAGAGGGAACCCAGGCAAGGGCAAATTTTATAAGACTAAGAACTCAAGAAATGTGAACGTCATATGTCATTCTTGCTTCTCTCTCTCTCTCTCTCTCTCTCTCTCTCTCTCTCTCTCTCTCCCTCTCTCTTTTTAATTTTTTAATTTTTAAGTCAGGGTCTTACGTATCTCAGACTGCCCTTGAACTCACTATTATTCAAAGGTGACCTTGAACTTTGGAGCCCGTCTTCCCTCCTGCACCCACCACGGGATAGGATTACAGCTAGGTACTACCATGCCTGATTTATACAGTACCAGGGATTGAACCCAGGGCCTCGGGCCAACTGAGTACAGACAGCCCCACGCATACCATCACTGTCCCTTCCCGTGCATCTAAGTCTTCCCTTGAAGATGCCCAGCTTTCACTGTGTATCCTTCTTCCCTCCCACAATAACAACCCGAGGCCTTCAGCCTAGGTACTTGAGGTCCCAAATTTACAGGTTAAGATTCGAGACTGCTGTGATTATAAGCAGCCCACCTAGCAGACAGACCAACTCAAACACTCCCAGAATCATCAAACAGATCTCAGTCTCTTGGACCCAATTCTTGGTTCAAGTCATGATGCTTCCTATCCATTGGCAAAGAGAGTTTGCAACATGGCTCCGTTTGGAGGGGAGGCAAGCCATCCAGATGAGTTTTAAGTTCAGTGATGCGTTTTTCCTAGCCGGGCCTTTGAGCAATGCCTTGAATGCAACACAGAACAAGATCCCAATGTGGGGGTTCCCTCAGGGATGAGTTACTGCTGAATGACACAGGTCAGCCATCCCAGCGACTTTAGAAACTGAGCAGGAAGATCAAACCTGAAGTCCATCCTGGGAAATGTAGTGAGCTCTGTCTCCTAATAAGAACCAAAAGAAAGGAAGAGGGAGCTAGGGATATGGTTCGGTGGTACGGTCAATGCTCTAAGGTTTGCATGGTCATTATCACTAACCTTACTCTCTGGCAATTCACTAGAAGCAGCTGCTTCTTGGGCATTTTCGCCCCCTGCACCCAAGAAAGCACTGTGGTAAGGTGCAATAGGAAGCGACAGTCCCCAGCTGCTCAGACACATGGAGCCAGAGAGGGGAGTCCAGGCAGGGAAGGTCCCCCACCAGACCCACCACTCAAGACACCTTCCTGCAGGTGATGACTGAACTCACTAAGCTGTTGAGGAGGTGGGAGTGGGGGTGAGCAGAAGCCACCAGGAATGGTGATCTGCCAGTTGTGTCTCAGGTGACAAATCCAGCAAGACAAAGTAAGGGTAAGAAGCTGGGGAGGGGCAGTGCTGGTGACCAGCTGTTAACAATCACACTTTTTCCCATGTCATTAATGGCTTTAGACATTAGAGGCAAGCCAGGGAACTTAGCCCATTCCAGTGAACTCTACTGCCTGTGGTGAGGTGAAGTGTGGCGCTATGCATCTACTCAAGTGTCTGCCAGGGAAAGGAAGCCATAGCCATTTGTTCCTCATCCAGATCGAAATCCAGAACCCTCCATAACGGGGCCCAAGGCATTCAATACATGTAGTGAGGTGAAGTGCGGCGCTATGCATCTACTCAAGTGTCTGCCAGGGAAAGGAAGCCATAGCCATTTGTTCCTCATCCAGATCAAAATCCAGAACCCTCCATAACGGGGCCCAAGGCATTCAATACATGTTTAGTGACTAAGGATGAGGGTGCATTGTCAAGTTTAATGGATATATTTTCTGCTCAAAGCTCTGCTCTGAGGGTCTGGAGGTTCACGCCGCAATACTCGGCTCAGAAGATGCACACTTCGGAGAAAAGATGTTTGGGTTCCAAAAAGAGACTCCAGACCCAGAGGGTCATTTGTTGTCACAAATCAGAATGAAGGGCAGGTCATACCTGAGCCCAGAGCAGTCGTCTTCGTCTTCATGTAAAGAGACGGTGCCGTCCTCACACCTGAGACAACAGAGAGAACAGCGCGTCAGACACAAAGGTCTACCACGGTAGATGCAGCAGTAATCAAGAGTGGTGTCAAGATTAGCATGAACAATTATGTAACACAGTGATCCTCACCACTGTCTCCCCAAAGGACACAGAACCACAAACACCCAGCTCCAGTTTCTGATGTCTGCCAGGCCACGATACAATACCAACACGCCCGTCAAAGCACGTGAGCTGAAAACGTTGAATCAGCTTTGACTTTTCACCTCCACGGCGCTGCTTAGACGTCATCGAAGCCAGCGCTTCTCAGTCTTCCTACTGCTACGACCCTTTAACACAGTTCCTTATGTCATGGTGACTTCCAACCAACAAAATTAGTTGCTTGTTACTTCGTAACTGTAATTTTGCTACTGTTAAGGATCGTAGTGTAAACATGTGATATGCAGATGGCTTTAGGTAACCCCTGTGAAAGGGTCGTTGAGAACCACTGGTCTAAGCTGCTATGCAATCTCACTAATACCAAGATGCTCCCAGGAGGACGTTAGACACCAAGAGGAGTGCTCTCAAGAGAGATCCCACAATCCTCTGCTTCAGGCACTCTGTCCTTTGCCTCACGCCACAACAGCAACCACTGGCCTTGGACTTTCTTTTTCTCACAAGACTTCCTAACTAACCTGATGAAAAAGACTTGGCTCTTCCACATTAAAAAGAAAAAAAAAGAATCCCTGGTGTTCCCTACTCCCCGAGGAGACCTACAGTAAGAGTGCTGTTGTTCCTAAGTAAGAGGGAGTCTCTGTTCCACTTCCCAGCCATTCATCTTGACCTGCCCAGCCCCACCCCGGAACATTTTCCCATCTTCCATTCCCATCCACCCCGCACTGCCCAAAGCAAGCGGTACCAGCACTGAACAGGCACCTTCCCAGCCAGATTCACACACACCATTAACACTATGTTCATCTTAATGGATAAATGTTCACTCTTCCTCCTTAGGTTCTGGTGTCTTTTGTGCATCTGAGACCCTTTGAATTGGTTTCTTATTGCAGGCAACAGCTATAGCCGTGACTCTACTTAGAGAAACGCTGACAGTTCTTTTTCTAGGGACACCACCATGGCTCCCAAGTGCAGCATTGTGGAATGACTCTGCTCCCTCGGCAGAATAACCGAGGAGTTTAAACAACGGAGCCGATGGCTATTAATTAACATCGACTGCTTCCCAGGTGCTCAGTTCACCTTCTGTGATGGCTAACTGTAATCGCCAACTTGACGGAAGTTTCTAGAGTATGTTAATTGATGTGAAAAGACCCAGCCTGATTGTGGGCAGCACCGTTGCAGGGGCTAGAGACCGAGACCGAGAGAAAGTGAGCTGAGGACCAACATCCATCTCTTCCGGCTTCCAGACAAGATGCAATGTGATCAGCTTCCTCAAGCTTCTGTTTGGAGCCTTGCCCACTATGCTGGACTGTCCCTCAGACTGTGAGCCAAAATCAACCCTTTGTTAAGTTGTTTTTGGTCAAGGTGTCACGCCATAGCAGTGAGAAAAGCTGGACCAATGTGTCTTACATTTTCTAAGCTTAAGGACTGACCATTGTACTTTATTTTAATGTCCAGTTCACTGAAGTAAATAAGTGATAGCAATGTCAAATTCCTATTGAAGTTACTATGTGCTGGCTCCCTTCTTCCCTCCTTCTGTTCTCAATCCAGACACGTTTGTTATATCTATACTCAACATAACATTATTTCTAAAGGGTACAAGGTTTTCAAAAGATCCGGATCCTGTTCTGAGATATTCAGTGTAGTTGAGTAGGCGAAAATAAAACAAACAAATACATATGCACAAATATAATACAGTGCTTATGCTACATTAAATAATATATTTAAATATTCATCACTGGAAATGCTGTATAATTAGTCCACAAATTAACTGAGGAAAGCGCCTTTTCCCTTCTCTTACAGCCTCTTTTTAAATTATGGCTTTTGTAGTGAATTATACAAAGGCCACCTACAGACTTGAGCCCTCTTTATCTAACAGAATATTCCATTCCCTGTGGCAATAAAATAAAGTTGGTCGAGTTAACAAAACGCTCATGTTAACAGAATTATCTAAGCTTCTTGGCTCTCTTCCGTTTTTTGACTACCAACAGCCCCACTCGATTTGTCTCATGAGAAATAGCAATTCAGCTCCCAAGTTTCACACGCTGCCCCATCATCAGTATTCAAACGTAGTTCACGGGGGGGGGCTTTGCAATGTGAATGACAATGTTTTCCGAGAGTGGAACGGAGAAAGTCACACAGTGTAGAAACCTAGACTCCTTTCTAAGAATTCCAGCCCACCCCCCGCCCCGTCCCAGCCCCAAGCTCAGCAATGCTGCCTGAGGACTTGGAAATTTCTCCTCTGATAATGATCGTTTCTCCCTCTAAGCACGATGGCCTGAGAATGGAAATTTTAGCACCAGAGCAGGTGACTTCTGGGCCATCAGGCTGGACCAAATTAGTGGAGCAGAAAAATCTCCTAAACAACTGCCAATTGCCACTCAGGACACACAAGTTCAAGATCGTAGGTCTAGCGGTGGAAATCAATGTCTTCATGGGCCTTAGAGTTCATCCCTGCTCCTTAAGCGAGGCAGAATTCTCCATTGTTTTATTAGGGACCATCAACCCTCACCCAATCAGCATCTCATTTTTGTCCGTGCCCAGGAGGGCCCTTCAAAGGGACAATGCTAGCCTGGTTATTGAACTGGATTCTGCTACAGGAAGCCACAATCATGGCTCCCCATTTCCGGAAGACGATTAACTCAGACTAAGTGACCAACTGACCCAGGCAGGGCGTTCTCTGACAATACAGTTATACCACACGGGAGTTTAAAGGCCAATCCTTTTTATGATCTCCCTCTCAGGTCCTCAAAACAAAAACATGATATTAATCAAGGTAACCTAGGCTCAGAAAAACAAACATTACATAGGTAGATCCTGACTTCTAATTTTTTTGTATGTGCATTTGTGCAGGAGAGAGTAGGGCTGAGGTTGAGAGACTAGAAAAAGTCCCAGAAGAGGGAAAAAGAACAGAACGCTTGATATGGACATGGGAAAGGGAGGGGCAGAGAAAGGAGGGGAGGGATGGGGAACAACTGGCTAAAACTAAGGATGTATGAGGACACCATAAGCAAACCTGCTACTTTAGATACTAATTGAAAAGTGGACTCCAGAGAGAGAAATAGTCCACCATGCCATCATGGTGCTGTATTCAGAAATAGCTGTTTGGAAACATGGTATGAATTCAATGAGAGGACATTTCAAGTCTTGCAACAATGTAGCATATCCTGATGTTCTTCCGATTGTGCGCTATCACAGCAGATCTCAGTCACCAAGTGGCTAACCACTAACATTTTACAGCCGGTGTGCTTTAGACAAGACAGAAAATGTTAGCCCTGACAGGGTTCACGGCTGCTTCCTGGAAGTCGCTGAAGTCTCATGTCTGTGTGTGACTGAACCGTGAGGGAGAATGTTTTCCTTCTGGTTGGCCATGGTGAAAAGGAAAGAATGTTAAAGATGCTTCCAGCAAGAGACTTCTGGGTAGCTCTCCTCAGCAGGCCGTCAGCGCGCATCACTTGGGATGGCTCAGATAACTTCCCAACAACTCCAACTGTGGTCTCTCTTCTCCCTCTTTTACTTTGCTCAGTCCACCAAGCACAAACAAAAGAAAAGAGCGCACAGTTCCCAGCCCACAAGACCGTCTGCACCTTCTCAGGCCAGCCTGACAGCTAAGAAAGAGCCCAGTCCCAGGAGGCCAAGCTATTGCCAGGATTCCAAGGCTTTACTCTAGGGAACCTTGCTTGTTCCTGCCCCACATCACCAAGTCCACAGACAAAAGTCACATGACACTGTCAGTCTCTTTTCCCAGAGGCTCAGGAGACTGGAGAGCCAGACTTTTTGGAATAGTGAAAGCTAAAGACATATCCATAAGACATTATCTTCTCTGGTTAAAGAGGAAGAGAGGTCCCAACTTGATGGACTGGCAGAGAGAAATGGTTTCTCTTCCTACCCCGCCCCACCCTTCCACCACCCACCCACCCCCCTCCCCCCGCAGCCCCACAGCTCTGAAGGCAAAGTTGCCAAGATGCAACCCTCTCAGGGAATTTCCCACAGTATGGTCCCAGAACCTCCTGCATCAGTGCTCTTGGGAATACCTGACTGAGAAGAGCAGACAGCAGACTGGCCCTGCCTCAGCCCCATACAGCTCTGAGGGGAGAATGTTAACTTCTGGGGGCAGTTGCCTGTTGCATTTTTTGTATGTTTGTTTGTTTGTTTGTTTTGGGTTTTTTGTTTTTTGTTTTTGTTTTTTTGTTTTGTTTTGTTTTGTTTCGTTTGAGATGTCTCTTGTAATCCAGGCTGGCCTCAAACTTTGCTAAGTAGCCAAAGATGACCTTGACCTTCTGATCCTCCTGCCTCTACCACCAAGTGCTGGAGATTACAGGAGTTCAACACCGTCACCACCCAGTTTTATTTGGTGCTTGGAATCAAACCCAGGGCTTCTTGCATGCCAAGTCACACTCCCAGCCCTAGACTGTAAACTTTTATATTTTTTATCTGTTTTTATTTTATAAGCTTTGGTCCTTTGAATATAATTGGCCCCCATAAACTCACAGGGAGTGGCACTACCAGGAGGTATAGCTTTGGAGAAGGTGTGGCCTTGTTGGAGGAAATGTGTCACTGTGGAGGCGGGCTTTCAGGGCTCGTATATGCTCAAGCCACACCCAGTGTCTCAGTTCTCTTCCTGCTCCCTGTGGATCAAAATGTAGAGCTCTCGGCTCTTCTGCAGCACCATGCCTGTCTGCACACCATCATGTCCCACCATGATGATAACGGACTAAACCTCTAAAACTGTAAGCCATCCCAATAAATGTTTTCCTTTATAAGAGTTGCTGTGGTCATGGTGTCTCTTCACAGCAATAGAAACCCAAACTAAGACATGTGCATTGGGGGTTTTGCCTGAATGTATGTCTGCGCGAGGCTGTCAGAGTCTCTAGAACTGGACAGACAGGTGTGAGCTGCCATGTGGACGCTGGGAATTGAACCTGGGTCCTCTGGAAGAGCAGCCGGTGCTGTTAACCTCTGAGCCATCTCTCCTGCCCCTTGTGATGTAAACTTTTAAACAGCACTGCCTAGTCACTTGACTAGTATGCTTCTAAAATATTTTCATCTAATGGTTTCTAAAACCTTAAGCCAGCTCTGACCTGACTCCAATCCAAATACGCATCTTAGGTCCTCTCTTAGCCCCAAGTCTATATTTTCCAGCAGAGTCAACCCCCTTCCCAGGTAGCAGTGATCAATTCATTTTGTAAACCAATGCCTAGAGGCTACTAGGCAGAACTTTTGCAAGGGAGACACCAAGCTACAGACTGTAACCCAGTCAGAGACTTTGAAAACAACCCTTCTTGAAAAGATGCCGCAGATGTGGTCAAAAGGCCAAGGCCACTCGGATGTTGAGGGGGAGGGAGGTCATATATAAAACTGAGTTAAATCCACCCAGACCTACACAGGCATCTCAAGGCCTGAGGAAAAACCGAGAAGAGGATAGTCTGCCCTTGAGTCCCAATGCCGCTTTCCTTTGATTCTCCCAAGACCTCCAGCTGGGAAGGCCTAGGCATGCTCCACTGAGCCTTGTCTTAGGTTCAGGTATGCGGACCTGAGTTTGAAGCCACTTTAAAGTCCATCAGAGTGGTGGTGCATACAAAGCCCCAGGGCTGGGATGAGCGGAGACAGAAGGATCCCCAGAGCTCATTAGCGGCCAGTCCTATCCATCCATGAACTCCAAGTGCAGTGAGAGATGAATTCCAATGAGATAAAAGGAAGACACAAGAAGTTAACCTCTGACCTCCAAAGGTCAGACACACACACGCACGCGCGCACACACACCCACACACACACATGTACACAGACAAACTGGCTGATTAGCATCCTTTCAGATTGGACTACCTGATAAAACAATTCATAGGAAACACTAATGACGACGTGGACCCGCCTTCCAAGACACAAGGTTTTTCATTTCCATTGTCATAAGGCTTACTACCACAGACCTCAGCCCAAAAGAAAGTCTCTCAGTGGTGTGCAGAGGAGGCAACAGAGACGGGTGGGGACAAGAGGTTGAGGACATTTGCTCATCTCAGAAACATCAAAACATCCTCGGAGGACACCAACATCTCAACCAAACACTTCCAGGGCACCTGCTACGTCTGTGTCTTGGGATAGCACCCTCCTTCCTGCTGGCTAAGGGACTGGGCCTACAGACCCAAGAACAGGTTCATATTATTGAGGGGAGAAGAAAAAAACAATGTTGCGTTTGACAGCCTCTGGTTTAAGATGCCCCTCACCTCTGCCGTGTCAGGTACCCTGTCAGTGTCTTCGATTCTTGTATTAGCCAGATGGCTTTCCTGGTCACCACTCACGGCCTTTGAAAAGGAACCGCTGTCACTTTTCTTAAAGTAACAACGTGATCTTATGCAACCAGAACTCTTTAGGGAGTATCCAAGGATGAGACACGACAGTCTCCCCAGCATTTAACCACAGCACACACACACAAACACACACACACACACACACATACACACACACACACACACACACACACACACACACACACCTTGCAACCCATATGAAACCTGAAACTAAATGTCTCCATCTTGAAGCACCTGGGCCTGTGACTGGGGCTGACTCTAGCCACAAAAGGCACCTGAGAATCAAGCCCAGGAAGCACATAGTGCCACAAAGTCCAGCAGGGGCAAAGAGAGGTAGATATCTGACTACCAGGAAACCCAGGCCTCATCTTTGGTCCACAGATATAATCTCTCCTCTTCTCTCAGCCTTTTATAAAAAAAGGCCAAGTGGCAAAGCAATGTTGCTACCACCATCCCAGTGGGCAGGCCATAGTGCATCTTGGAAAGCCTACCTGGTCTTCCTTTTAAAGAGACCCCCCCCCACTTAGGGGAGCTCAAAGTGGGACACTATGACAATAGCAAACCAAACAGATGAGCAAAGGTAGTTTGGGAAAGAGCCCCCAGGGAGCACAGTGGAACCTCGGCCTTCCACTCCAACTCCCTGCAACAGTGGTAGACTCCAAAACCCAGAGGATGCTCTATGCACTGTCCAGGTATCTCGCGAATAGCTCCCAAGTCAACTTGTGGCTTCTGTTTGAAACGTGTGACTTTTTTAAGTAGCAGAATACACGACTTTGTACATGCCTTCCTGCAAAGCTTTTTCAGAGTGACTTTTAGTCAAAGATCCCCAAAGTAAACACGAATGTCCCCATGATTAGACGGCTAAGTGGGATACATATACTTTATACACCCAACTATATGTAAATGTCACGAATAGTGCCAGAAAAATATACTACACATTAATTTCTGATAGATAGATAGATAGATAGATAGATAGATAGATAGATAGATAGATAAACAGACAGATAGACAGACAGACAGATAGATAGATTATAGTCTCAAGAAAATAAGGAAGCGATGACCAGAATAAAAATGAAACACTATAAATACCAAAACAAACAAACAAACAAAAATCTATGTGGGCTGGCCTTGAATAAAACACCACTCCCCTCCCTCCACTTTGTTGTTAGTTGCCCTAAACATCAGGTAAGGCATTTCTCTAGTTATATTATTGAGGTCATATAAGAAAAAAAAATGACAAAAGGCATCTAGAAAAGTTTACCACACCGTATCTTAAAAATCTGTACACACGGAGGGATGATAAGTTTACCCTGTTTACACGTGATGGAATTAACCTCCAGCCCTCTCGCATCCATCGAGTTGGGGGTCAACGTACACTGCATGCATGCCATGAAAACTGACACGCATGCTGGCAAAATAAAACCAAGCTTCCTTTCTGACATGTCACATAGATTAAAAAAAAAAAGCTAAGCTCCAAGACTGCATATCTTGGGACACAGAGCCTCCCCCAGTAATCAGCTAGGTTTAATACCTCCCCCACACACACCATACCCCACACACACAGCTGCTAAAATACTGGCTGCAACCTGTGAGAGGTTTGTGGGCCCCGCCAGCCTCGCAGTCCCAGGTTCCAGGAGACAATGAATCGCCTGGGAAGAGGGGCTGGGGACGGTGGGTACCTTCACCACAGTTGCTTCGGAAACAAGCATGCAAGTCGATTGTAATGGCAAGAATCACTTACTCAGTTACAGCGGCGCTGCCGAAGGAATTATCCTGAAGGCTGAAACAGAAACAAGAAAACATGAGCCAAGTCCGGCCGGGGAGCCGTCTCCCTAATTGCTCTCCCCGAGTTAGAGCACGCACACAAACATGGCATTGCCAGGCAAGTCTCAGGGCTTGCCCGGCACGCTCGCTCTACCTTGGGCTGCTGTCTGCACATGCTCCTGACGACACCCCAGCAGGGGCCCAGCGGCACCGGCGAACCACAAAGCCCAGCAGCCCGCGAGGCTGCGGGGACGATGGGGCGGGGCGCGGCGGCGTGCGACCCGAGGTTGCAGCTGCAGGAACCTGGAGAGGCTTCGCGCAACCCGGGTAGCCAGCTAGGAGCTGCAAGGAGTCCAAGTGGCTTGAGCTTGCTACCTCAGCCTGGGCGGGCAATACAGATGCCTCCCCGCGCCCCGCACCGCGCCCCAGTGTATGCAATGCCCGCCTCCCATGGCTAGTTACCTCCCCAGCCCCCACCCTACCCGGAGGATACAAACACGCAAAGATGCATCTATCGCCCAGAAAAAGCAAGAAGAGATCGAGAAGGGGAGAGGGAGATGGATGCTGAGTCTTGTCTTATTTTCACTGTGTGGTGGTTTTTATTGCTTAGAACAAAAGAAGCTCCAAAGGGCCGGCTGCATCCCCACAGGTCTGACTGCGCTCTGGTTATTTCGTTTTGCTGGAAGAAGCGCTCTGCTCAGGACCACACAGCTGTAAATGAGTCTACGCAGGGCGAGTATAGAATGCTTTCCAGGCCTTAGCTGGTGCCTAGGACACCGTGCAAGAGGGGAAGGCGGGACTCTCATACCCCAGGCAGCTTGACAAAGGATGGAGTGCTGAACTCACAAACGCAGTTCCCTTGGATGGAGGCTGCTCCGTTGGGGGAAGGGAAGCTAGCCAGCCCCACCCCCATCCCGCCTTCTTCTTACTTGAGGGATGTTTGTCCTGCCCCCTTCATGTCTCCTGCCATGTTGACCTTGACTTGAAATAAACAGACAACTGTGAAAGACAGGTCTCTGGATTTTGAAATAAGATTTCACTGCCAGGAACAGATGAGCTGGTGGCCTAACTCTGTAACCAAACCGATGACTTACTCTATGACAACTGACCTCATTAAAAAGAAAACTCAACTGAATTTTAAAATGCCTCGAAAATTTGGAAAAAAGAAGGAGGAGGAGACTCGCCTTCCAGGGTCACATTGAGTCAAAGTTTAAAGGTCCACCCAAGGGCTAGTTAATGCCCCAGGAGGGCCGACTTGTGTGGACTTGGCTGTGCCATTGCATAGAGCCTAGCCGTGGCCCCCTGGCCTGTTAACACGGACATTATTCTGTCTGTCCAGATGCAAAGATAACCTCCTTGCCTATCATTTCACCGCATGAAGGACATGAGCAAATTGTGCATCTAACCCAAAGCACCTTCTTTGTAAATGCCTGTAAATAATCTTTGGTGTCTTAAAATGGACCAAGGAGCAGCTCCACTCTTGTACGGTTTCCCTCATTCATCTCCGATGTGTGCACACAGTTTTTGAGGTTTTTTTAAGTCCCATTTTTAACTTTTCCTGTTTGTACTTGGGGGATAAAAATTAAGGTTTCAGAGAAAACAACAACAGCAACAACAACAAAAAAAAGGTTTCCATTAAATTGTTTTTTATTTTTTCTCTGCAGTTACTCTCCACTCTCCAAATATTTTTAGACTGGCCAAATAAAAGCTTAAAGTGGCCTTTGATATTAATTCTGCAGGTTAAACAGATTCTGAAGTATTGAGTCCTTGCTTATCGAACTATACTACACACACATTCTTAACCATACCGGCTCATGAAACTAGGTTCTAGATGACACACTTCACCGAGTTTATGGTAACATGGAGTCTAACCACGGAGTATCTTCCTGTCCACAGATCTGAAGACTGTCCATTTCCCAAAGGCTCTTTGGCTTAGAGGCTATAGTGCCCATTCCGAGTGGTCCAGGGTAGAGGAAAAACCAGATGTTGTATGTGTGCACAACTCCAGGGATCCATCTAAGACAGGAAAGAACAATGCTTTTAGCCGAGAAACAGAACTTAATGTCCAAATGGTGTGGCCCCATTGACAATAAAATGAAATAATAAATGTACGCCATAAATCCAGATATGCAATAATGCCCTGAGGGAAGAGGAAAAATGAGTTCCCTGCAACCTAGGAGCAGAAAGGACCCAGAATAGCTTTTAAGAACTACTCAGACAGAAGAATAGCAACCGGCTGGCGCAGTGTATTATGGCTGAAACCCCAGAATAAAAAGCCTGCCGTTTAGCAGTGCGCAAGAAACCACTTCAGGCTTTACCACTCGTCCTATTCTTAAGTTGTTCTCATCTGAGATCTGATATTTGTTTTCGTAAGTGGTTTTCAAGTACCTTTTTAAATGAGATGTCCTGTTCACCTTGGAGTGCACAGGACTGGTGGAGAGCACAGAAGGTTGGCTCGGAGGCCTCAGGTTTATCTGAACAACAGTTCGGGGAAAGTTCAAAGGGAGAAGGAAAAAAATAATTATCCCTGGGATCTCTAAGACTTCTCCTGAGGATTTCCCAGGGCAGAGACAGGGTCCAGACTTCCCTATGGTTTTATGTAACGTGGTCAAAACACATTTTTGAATGGAGAGAGAGATAATAAATTCAAAGAGTCAATAAAACTATAGTATGTTTTTAACTTTGAAACAGAATATAGGTAGGCAAAAGGATGTGGATCCGTTGAGCATAAAAGGAGACAACAAATGGACTCAGTTGATTTGTTTCTCAAACTCATTAAAAGACCAGTGAAATAAATGCTCAGGTTCAGCACGCCAGTTAGCATTACACCTACCAGAGGGTTCTGGGAAAATGCTACCTGGCTTTGTTTAGCGAACTAATGAATGATCAACAAATGATACACATACTTAACCCTGTGTCGGATGCAGTCCCAGTTAATCCGAAGCCTTCAGTATAAATATGCATATGTGTATATAATAGATAAGACGCACAGCGTATAAGAGAATAAGGGGGAAACAAAGAGGCTAGATTTGAGTATGGTTAACTCACCTGCATGCTAAAGTTCCAGTTCTCCATGTTTTCTAAAGGTGAACATATGAATTTTATACTTAGTCCCAATAGTTTCTTAATTACACTGTTTTCATTCCAATATACTGACCAGAGCAGCCGTGCGGCACACGAGAAAGAAACTTACAAGGTCAAGATAAAGACGAACCACTTACCGGTAGTCTAATCAAAAATTAAAAAAAATGCCTTATGACTCACTTTCCTTTTTCTTGGATATAGATATAATCTGTCTCAAGGGTTCTTTCAAAGACTAAATGGCGTTCTTGGCACCAAGAAATTTAAAAACATTTCAACAGTCAATAAATGCCAGTTTTATCTTTGCTCTATTGTTATAATAAGCAACATGTAAACCTGAAGATTGGAAGAGAACAAACTGGCAGTTGGGTAGGCAACAGGTTGACAAATGATACCATCTTTCTGCTCTGGGGCTTCACTGCTGGCACAGCTTCTTAACTTTGAAAAATCATAGACTTTTCTATTTGACCTGATGTGGGCTTGCTCTAGATGGAGTGGGCTTCATGGAGAACGGTGGTGCATACACTTTGTAACTGAATTTAAAATGCTTGCCCATCCCTGGAGGACAAGACAATTCTGAGAAATTGCTTTCTGAGGGATGCTGGGGCAGAGGGCCAGAATCCTTACAATGTCAGGAAGTCAACAGAGGCCTGTTCTATTGGCCTGAACACAGTGACTTAGAGCTTCCTGTCAGTCCTCCAGGGAATAGCCAGGCCTCTCGGTGTGTGACAGAGAGGACTCCTGCCTGCCCATGAAAGATAATTTTCCATTAAAAAGAAATGAGATTCCTCTCCTTACATCTCTATCCTCTAATTCTTTGCTTTCCCATCCTGATCCTTGACACCATTGCAAAAGGGGGCCTCAGTCCCTGAGTGGCTGTTGTCTGAGCTACTGAGGACCAGAAGACACAGGTGAAGATCTATTTATGGTTTGGGTCCCCTCCATTCAAGTACCTCTGTCTCTAAATTAATGTTTATGTATGCCCGGTCCATTTTGGGCTCACAATCTCTCTCTGATCCACCTAACTTAAAGTGTGTATCCCATGTAGAAGGATGGGGAACAGAAATATCAAATCTTGCAGAGGATTCTGAATTCCACGAAACCAATGGAAGGGTCACGGGAAACATCTTAAATAACATTTACAACCAGTGTCGGATGAGGAGACGTGGTATCAGGAACCAAAGAGCAAAGATAGGATCAAGCAGAAACAAGTTTAGGGAGATACCTGGAAAGATTTTATGAAACCATTAATTAATTGTGTAAGTGTTGTAGTTTTATAATTATAATGCACTGGGCGTCAAACGTGAGGCAAAGATCAACGTGAACTAGGAAAATGCCTTCACTGGTTCAGCAAGATGCTTTAGTGAGCTAAGTGAACTCCTGCATTGAACTTGAGGACCTTGGGTTTGATCCCAGAGGCCCTCAAGGTGGGAAGAGAGAATGAACTCCTATAGGCTGTCTTCTGACCTCCATGCATACACCACGCATGCATGTATCAGGTATCCATACACTCACATACATACTCACACACAAGTAAATAACTAGTCCTGAGGAAAATGATATGTAGTCTCTCTAATGGAAAGACTATCATTTCTCTTGTTTCTAAGAATTGGTTTGCTCTTCCCATTATGTCTAGAATAAAAGCTAAGAATTTTGTTATACTTTCATCAGACGGTACTTATTCTGCCTGGAGGTGACTGAACTTCTATCTAACCACGTGGGCCTCCCTGCTATGAGAAGCTTAGGCTACACAAGACCCTGTGTGAGTGCCATTCTCTAGCTGGGATGTTCAGCTGTGATTTCTGGAGGTAGAACTTCTTCCCTGACACCCTCCCAAGCCTGGAGTCACGTAGCACTCTTCTCTACTTTACTTGTGTCGCTGACTCTGAATGTTTGTGTGTGGCCGCTTCTGCACAATAGGAACCGAGATTTGTGGGTCTTATTCACCACTGTAACCCCAGGGTGAAGACTACTATCGACCACTTGAGAAAATGGAATAGTCGAGCTGGAGGAAGGGCCGAGACGAGAGCAAGGAAAGAGATATTTTGACTAAGGGAGCCATTATCAGACTAGCAAGAAACATAATACTAAAGAAATTCCTAGGAATCCACAAGGATGACCCCAGCTAAGACCCTAAGCAATAGAGAAGAGGGTGCCCAAACTGGCCTTTCCCTGTAGTCAGATTAATGACTATCTTAAATGTCACCATAGAACCTTCATTCAGCAACTGATGGAAACAGAGGCAGAGAACCACATCAGAGCACTGGGCTGAGCTCCCAAAGTCTAGTTGAAGAGTGGGAGGAGTGAGAATATGAGCAGAGAGGTCAAGACCATGATGGGTACACCCACTGAAACAGTTTACCGGAGCTAATGGGAGCTCACCAGCTCCAGTCAGACAGGGAAGGAACCAGCATAGGACCAAACTAGACCCTCTGAATGTGGGTGACAGCTGCATGGCTGGGGCAGACTGAGGGTCCACTGGCAGTGGCACCAGGATTTATCCCTACTGCTTGTACTGGCTTTTGGGGAAACTATTCTCTTTGGAGGGATACCTTGCTCTGCTCTGCATAGGTATAGTAGGGACAGCCTTGGACCTTCCTCAAAGCCGTGTGCCTTACCCTCTCTGAGGAGTGGATGGTGGGTGGTGGAAGGAATGGGAGGAGGGGAGGGAGTAGGAACTGTGATTGGTATGTAAATTTTTTTTTTAAAAAAAAAAGATAGTTTGTTTTCTTTTAGGAAAAAAAATACTATCTACCAAGTTAGCTACCTAATAAGTATGTGTGGATTGCAATTAATGAGTTAGCCCCAGTTTTTAAGACAAGGCTTAATTTACCGTTTTTTCTTTCCTCTATTTAGTATGAAAATCTCTAGCTCTTACTTTAAATTCATTTTAAATAAGATTTTTTTTCTTTCTCAAGACAAGTTTTTTTTAGGCAACGAGGCCATCATCCTCTACCAGACATTCCTCCCTCCTTTGCTTAGCAGGGACAACAAACAGATTTTATGCTGTTGTGATAAACGCTGTGGGTGGCACTGGCTACGCAAGCATGGTCCCAGTCCAACCAGGAGAGGCAGACCTTGGTTCCTCAGCAATGTTTGCAATGGAGATAGGACTGGGGAGGGGGGCAGTGGGGACATCAACCTAGAACCTATGGAAATAAAGACTGCTTCAAAGCAAAACAGATATCACGTTCAGTCCTTGAGCTTGAATTCATATTCAGAGAGACAATACATCCTTGCTATTGATGTGGTTCTCAGGAACCTTTGACCTTTGTAGTTACCCGGTCTACTTCTTTCTCTTACCATCTAAACTTCCAAGACAATCTGGGACTGGTGTTTAAAAATCTTTGGAACTCAAAGATTCAGGCTCCATGACACTCCTTTCCTGGATCTTCCAGGCCTTTAGAAAATATGACAAATTGAGTCTCCCGTCTCTGTTAGGTCCACCCGTGGCTGGGATGACCTTCAGAACTAACCTGGTCCATCTTCTCATGTCCAGGCAAACACCACTGGTTCCTTCTTTAGATTCCCATATGACACACTTCATCTCTCTCCCTAACCTTCTGCAGCACTGAATAAAACGTCGGTGTCGCCCCTTCCCTGCACAAGTAATACTAGGTGTGATCAATTCACAAGAGTAAACCAAAATTTCCAGCTCCTTCACCTTGATGTTGTACTCTTGCCTGTGGCCCCTGATCCCTGGGAGTTTCCCAGTTATGTCATACCTCCGGTTTCTCAACACAAGAGTTAAGTGATACTCGAGAACCTCACCTGTATCCCCTAGAAGAAGAGGAATTGGCTTATGGAACATATAACCAGTTTCGCATAGGTATCATGACATTGTTAGACTTTGTACTTCATACTTCTAAATCCCACCTTTCACATCATGGTTGATACACTTTTTGGCAAAGATTCCATTATCCACCCCTTCCAGTTTCGTAAACTCAGCATCCTGTGGATGTAACCCTTTCGAAGCATTGCAATGTCTTCCATATACAGGTTTATTCAAGTCATGTTTGCCTGGCTCACATAGATTAGGGGAAGTCACTCAATAGTCACTTAAAATAACAAAATTTAGACTATTGGAAATTATTTTCTTTACAGATTTGGGATAGAAAGAAACAAAATGAGAAAAAGATCTCTTACCTAACTTTTGGGTGACAGACAGGAAAGTAGGAAGTCCAGGATTCTGGAGCAGCAAGAAGACAGGAATGCTGGGAGGCAGAAGGGACTTTTTCCCTGCCCTTCAGCACCATCTCCCTGCAGAAAAGAGGCAGAGCTGAAACCCCAGTTCACAGAGAGGGAAATGTAATGCATAACCCAGAAGAAGAACAATCCCTTGGTTAAAATAACTTGGGACAACAAAGACACCTAGGCTCAGCCAAGCACCGTCTCCCTGCACCTAGGAATGAAGATGTGTGTTTCCTCCCACGCCTTCAAAGAGTAGTTTCTAAGTTCTTTTTCCTCCCACGGTTGCCTTAAACCACTCCCCTGCTTTGGGGTGTGTGTGTGTGTGTGTGTGTGTGTGTGTGTGTGTGTGTGTGTGTGTTGTTTGTCTTTCAAGACAGGGTTTCTCTGTGCAGTCCTGGCTGTCCTGGAACTCACTTTGTAGACCAGGCTGGCCTCAAACTCAGAGATCCTACTGCCTCTGTCTCTTGACTGCTCAGATTTCTTTAAGTGCACTCTCTGGGCGTGGTCCAGGAGAGGCTTCTCATGTCTCAGCTGCAAATCTCCTTTCCTGAGTGCCTCTGTCTGATTTCAACACCATTAGCCCTGTATCTCTTTAAAATTCTCAAGCCATGGATATGACTCTCCGCTGTTTCAATGGCCTAAAGCAACCACTTTCATTGTGTTCATTCTTGAGGATAAGGAGTTCCAAGGCAATTCCACTGGGCTGCTTGTGGCTGACCCAAGTGTTGGGTCCTGGGCTATTTGTGACTGGAAGGTCACCTTTCAAAATGATGTCCTTATTCTCTAAGCATGTCACTTCATTATCCAGGTGCCTCCATGTGGCTCACTGATTTTAGGGCAACCAACCTGTCTTCCTTCACAGCCTCCGAAACACCAAGGCAGAAGTAGAAGTGGATTTTTCTTTGGGCTGCCAACTCACAATAAAATGACACAGAGACTTATTATTAATTATGAAAGCTTGGCCTACAGCTTAGGCTCATCCCATTAGCTCTCATAACTTAAATGAAGCCAGTTCTTTTCATCTACACGTTGCTGTGTAGCTCGTGGGTGTTACCTCTCTTCCTGCATGTCCTGCTTCCTTTGCATCTGGCTGGCAGCTGGCCACTCCTCCTGTCTTCTTCCCAGAGCTCTCTGTCCCCAGAAATCCTGTCTAACCTTTTCCTGCCTAGTTAATGGTCATTCAGCTCTTCATTAAACCAGTCACAGTGACACACTTCAGACAATGTAGAGGAATATTCCACATCACAGAAATTGCCGGGCAATTTAAAAACTTGGCTTAAATTGATAGATAATCTTGTCTGCCATACTCTATTGGTCAATGGATATGCAAATCAGTTCGGATTCAAGGGCAGGAGGAAAACACATTCTTCTCTTGATGGGAGAAAAGTTTTAAAAATATAAAAGTCTGGTCATGGTCACCTCTTGTGTTTTGGACGTGAAATGTCCTCCAGAGGTTCCTGGGTCTGAACACTTGGTCTCCACCTGGTGCTTTTTGGGACATGATGAGAGGTGTAGGAGGCGGAGCTTTGGTGGAGGAAGTGGGTCACTGGAGTGGGCCTTTAATGGTAAAGACCGGCCCACTTCCTGTTTACTCTCTGCTCCTTGAGTGCAGATGCAACAGGACCAACCAGCCTTCTTCTCCCACTACCATGCATTCCTTGCCTGCTGCCAGGCCTCATCTGAAACTATATAGCCCTCTGGAGCTATAAACCAAAGTAAGCTTTTAAGTTATTTTTGCCAGGGTATTTTATCATAGCGATGAGGAAATTACTAATATGCCATCTTTACTCTGCAACCGGCATCCTCAGCAGGGCGTCTAGGAGTAATTATTTCATGATGCTGTTGTTTCACCTTTGGGGATATAAATCTGTCTTGCTGAGTCGCCAGTGGACACATAGGAGAATGTTTGAAAAGACAGAAGAAGAAAGATGGCAAAGACTATGCTTGCCAATAGTCTGCCTTGTTAAAGTAGCTACTTCAAGCAACAGTCATTGACAATTTTGTTTTGACAGCCCGTCCTGCCAAGAACTGTAAGGTGTATTATGGCATGTAAGTCATTTGTCAAATATTGACAATCGTGAATAATTCAATCTCTAAATAATAAATTAGAGCAAGTCCAAGTTTTTCTCTGCAGGAGTCTCCCTCTGGTATGCATATACGCCTACCTCGATACATCAATAGAGACAAAGGGGTGGATTTGTTCAATTTTCCACTGGAAATTGTTCATTGCTAAGGCACCCTGATGGAAAACTTCCACACCCCAACCATCATCCATCATCTATAGATTAAAAAAAAAAGATTAAAAATGTGTAGCTTAGAGCCTGTTGCTGACTAAGCAACAGTAGTTACCTGGAGAACAGCTGGGCAAAATCCAATTATGAAAATAAAAAAAAATCCTGCAGTTCTTTGCTGTTTGTTAGCATGAGAAAAACATGGTCTGGTCCTGCCTTCTGGCTTTTGCCTTTCCTCTTCCCCCAGCCTTTCCCCCTTGGGAGTCTGCAAATTGCCATAACGAGACTTAGAAAAATGGACCAGCTGCCAATTATCCTGGGAAAATAACTCACTGCTATGCTTTGGCAAAGCTGGGTTAGGAACCGTGTTCACCAACACTGAAGACATCAAATACACAGCTAGCTCTAGAAGCCTAATGTCGTATCCCACAACTACTTCTAATTAATAGGTATGTTTTAACACAACATAAAAAGTGCCTGTATTACTCTTGAGATGAGGGCTTGCTGCGTCTCTGTGGACCTGCTGACTCAATCTGCTCATCACCTGTGGGTAGTGGACACATTTCCTCATATCCCAGCATTCCCTGGGGCCCTGGAGTGTGAACCGAGTTCCTATATTTCTCACAGGTCCCTCAATAGCAGGTCTATTTAACTCACATCACTGCTGGCTGTATTGTCAACAGGGTTGTCTTGGTATAGAAAAACAACAAACCTCTTACTGGCCTCAAGAAAGCATTGAAAGGGCAGGGAGGCAGCTCAGTGGGTGAAGGAGCTTACCGCCAAGCCTGACAACCTGAGTTCAATTCACAGGTTCTGAAATGGTAGAAGGAGAGAACTACCTCTCACAGGTGGTCCTCTGATCTTCACATATACACTGTGGGACAGCCACATTCGTGTGTGCACATGCATACATGAAAGAGAGAGAGAGGAAGGAAGGAAGGGAGGGAGGGAGGGAGGGAGGAAGGAAGGAAGGGAGGGAGGGAGGGAGGAAGGAAGGAAGGAAGGAAGGAAGGAAGAAGGTTCTTTGTCGGCGAATCAATCCCACACCAGTTATGTTTTAAGGGGTTATTTATTTTGGGGGGTAAAACTTACATACATCATAAACCGTCAGGAAGGGAGCCTAGTCGCAGGAGCCGGGAGCAGGAGCCAGGAGCAAGCACCGGAACCAAGAGGGCCTGATCCGGATCTGCTTCTCTTTTTAAAAGAGAAATATACCACGCCCCAGTGGGCTGGTATTTCAGCAGCTATTGGCTGACGGAGCGGAAGTCGCTCCCCGCTGCACTGTGGGCTCGTATTTCAGCGACTATTGGTTGAGGCAGCAGAAGTTACTCCCACAACACCTCCCCCTTTTGTTTAAGTAAGAGAGTTCTAAGCCTACTACGAAATTATATACAGTAAGTACAAACCTACACAATTATATACAATAAATACAAATATCCTATTCTAACTAGCTTAAGTCTTGTATAAGAAATAACTTGGCCACGTCATGAAAAGAAAGTAACTACGTTTATATAATCTTCAATCCCATCAAAGATCTGAGAAGGGAAATAATGTTACCTGAGTAATTAGGAAGTGCAATTAAACTTCCAGAACATGTAACAAATTACAGAGACAACTGGCTACCTGGGCAAACACCCAAAATCATTTTTGCAGCGTTGAAGCAACCAACTTTGGCTAAGGCCTAACGCAACTGACATACCATTTTCAAAGGCAAGGAACTTTTCAAAACTATCTTATCCTGTCTTGGCAGGATATGACAGTCCTGTTTTATCCATTTATGGATACTCTGTAACTCTGTCAGTAGTTGAGGTATGGGCATTTCTTTACCCAAAGGCCAGTTCTGCCAAGAAGAAAGGCTCCAGGTGGAGTATCTTTGGTGCTCAACATTCTCTCAGGAATAGATCAGTGTTGCCAGGAGCGATTATGTCTCCCTACCACAGAACTCTGAGTTAGATTAAAGGCCATTTTCTACAGCTCTTTGAAGAGGTTGAAGATTATCTTTCTATACTGAATATAATGTCTATGTATCTAAAGAACCTGATTAGTCTAATTATAAATGACAAACTTAGATGACTATTGATCTATATTATTCTCAATATCTATCTAACTTAAAGACTGAAATAGTAAACAACTGTGCAATAAATGGGGACAATATGACCTCCAAATATAAACAATGTGCAAGTATACATTGCAATATGGTAAATATATATCAAAACATAAACAATATATAAGTATCTTAATCAGAGGTAGAAGTGTACAATGCAATATGGTAAAATATACATATATCAATACAATATATATATGTCAATACATAAAATGTTTTAAAAAGAGGGAGAAGCATGCATGCATAAAATAGTCAACATAATTTAAGTTTGTATCAATATATAAGAATCAATACCAATATATTTGTCTAAAAACAATAACTCACAAGTACAAAGCTATTATCCCATAATCCAATTATCCCTCTTTTTTTTTTTAAGGATTCCTGCGCTTATAAAATTCCTCCCCCAACCCTCAACCCTATACTAATTATAACCAACCCCTAAATGATGTCCCTAAACCCAAGAACAAACTTTACTGGGAGAGGGGACGTCGTTCTCTAGAATTACTTCCAGCTGTCATGGGGGCAACGTTCTTTCTGGGGGATCCTGTGAAAGCAAAATGATGGTTAAATTTCAAGATCAATGTCTTTTAAAATTGCAAATAGTCTCTGAGTATTTTGTGGAGGACTGGCCAGAATGTTGTACAAGATGTGCATCATTTCAGCTAACCACGTTGGAATCATCTTGTGCAGCTGGTACTCAAAACAGGTCTTGTAGTAGCGCTATCAGTATCATGATGTCATATCAACCAGGTGGAGTTGTTGCTATGGGGCCCCATCTTCTTCCTGGAAACTTCAAATGTCACTGCAGGAAAAACTTATTGTTCATTGTGGAAAACTTAAACATTAATCATATATATTAATCATATATTAATATCATATATTATATGATTATAATAATATATAATCATATATTAATCATATAGACATATATACAGACATACATATATTCAATAAAAGACATGATAGATATATTTAATGAAAGGTATGATAGATATGAAGAAAAGTAAAGATGTTTTCTAAACTCATATTCCTTTCTGTCCCATATCATGGCTCTTGACATGAGACAGAAACTCTGGGTTTTTCTTTTAACAACAGGCTTGGAATTAGAGAGGGACTGAGCCAGAGTCCAACTCTAAAACCAGCTCTATAAATTTAGAAATATGATTTAGTATATTTTACTTACAGAACCTATTCAGTTTTCTTGATAGTCCTTATTGGGCCATTATTTTCCATCTGTCAGTATTCAGATATCCAGAGTCCCTTGAACTTTTCAAAAATCAATGTTTTCCTGTGGAGATAAGAACAGAACCCTGCCCCCATTCTATATGTTTTTCTTACCAACTTTGCTTTTAAATGCTGCAGAATTAATCCAAGATAGATATTTTGAAAATACCTTGACTTCAGAATTTGGGTCTAAGAATATGATGCTTTGGAAAGGAGGTCCTTCTTTTGTTTTCACAGAGGATGAGACCCTGTGGATTGCTTCTATCCCAATATGGTATGATAGACCACGTCCTCCTGAAAGGTTGCTGTGAACACCCCAAGAAATTACTTCACTCAACTGCCAACTGAGATGAACCTGGCAGACAGGTTTTACCATGAAAGACCTGATTAACAGCGCCCCTATACAGCAGGAAAAAGTTCGGAGAGAAATAACTACGTCCATATTCCCAAATATTGTTTATAAATGTTCTTTTACATTTAAAGGGGGATATGGTATAGATATGAATAATTTTCTTTGTTATGGATTTTAAGGTCAATTTTGTTATATGTATATATATATATATATATATATATATATATATTTCTGATCTTGATTGATGTATTGTGATTGTGTAGTTCATTTTAAAAATGTAATGTATAATTAAAAATATAGGTTGTTAATGGATAATCATCGATAATAGTCAAGCTTGTAGTAATGTTAGTTTGATTTTCTAGATGTGCATAGATATATTTCCGAGAGACATTCTTCATATCTTTCAAAGACTACAGAACATGGCATTTAATGTTTTAATAACTTAGGGCAATGAGACACGTCTGCTCCTGGCAGCACCAATCTACTTCAAGAGGAAGATGGGCATCGAAGAGGCTCCTTATGGAGTTGGTTAGCCATTTGGGCAAGAAACTGCTCTTGCCTGGACTGTTATATAAACTGGACACAGAGAACCTGCAGAGAGAGGACTGCTGAACTTGCCTAAAGGTGAGATGATCTTTCAGGGTTCCTGATTCATGAAAGAGTCTGCGAGACATTCTGCAGGACACAGTAGATAGTGACTGAATTGCCTTTGAAATTTCCTGCTTCATGAAAATGTCTCTGGATATTATGGGCCTGAAGGCTGAAGATGGGTGCCCCAACAATACAGAGGAACTTTGGGTGACTGTCCAGGCAGCGAGATGTCTCTGTCATTTCTAGAGTTTTGGAAGTTGCTTACTTCTTGTTTACTTAGGTAATATATCCTTTTGGAGTCTTTGATGGAGTTAAAGAATGAATAGTCGTAGTTATAGTTTTCCATTATTATGATAAAGATTTAGTTATAAATATTGTGACTGTAATTCTTGCTTGATAACTGTTTTGTTATGTGTAATTTTACTATGTTAAAATGAAAGCCTTTCTTTTTTGTTTAAACAGGAAAAGGGGAAATGATGGAGGAGGGTTATCTGTCTATTGTGTTATTTTCATTGGTCAATAAAGAGACTGCCTTGGCCCCTTGATAGGACAGAAAATTAGGTAGGCAGAGTAAACAGAACAAAATACTGGGAAGAGGGCTATGAGCCAGATGCCATGGAGCCAGCCACCAGGTCAGACATGCTGAATCTTTTCCGGTAAGCCACTACCTCGTGGTGCTACCACGAGATTATTAGAAATGGGCTAATATCAAGATATGAGAGTTAGTCAGTAACTAACTGTCTAGAGATAATGGGCCAGGCAGTGTTTAAATGAATATAACTTGTGTGTTATTATTTCTGGGGCTAAGCTAGCTGTGCGGGAGCCGGGCAGGATGAAAAGCAGGCCTGCCTGCAACTCCTTTCTACAGTTCTTAAAAAATCAATGTGTACGAAAAGTGGTTTCAATATCTACCTCCTATAGAAATGCTGTTCACAGACTAAGGAGTTGGCTCAGCTGTTAAGAACACTGGCTGCTTGTGGTGAATCTTTCTCCGTCCTGCCAGTCAGTTCCCAAATAATCACACAGAGACTTACTATTCATTATGAAATCTCAGCCAATAGCTTCGATTTGTTTCTAACTAGTTCCTATAACTTAAACTAACCCACTTCTATTAATTTACATGCTGCCATATGGCTCGTGACAACCTCATCTCATACATGTCCTGCTTCCTCTACATCTCCCCTTGATTCTGCCCTCTCCTTCCAGCGTTCTCGCTGCCCCCAAACTCCTGCCTAGCTACTGGCCATTTAGCTTTTTACTAAACCAGTCTCAGTGACCTATCTTCACACGGTGTAAAGGAATATTTTACAACAGTCGCTCTTGCGGAAGACCCAGGTTCGGCTCCAGAATCCACTTGATAGCTTACACCTGTTGGGAACTCCAGTTCCAAGGGACCAGAAGCCCTCTTCTGGCTTCCACAGGAATCAGGCACAGGGCACACATACATACATGTAGACAAACACAAATACATGTAAAATAAAATAAAATAAATCTTTTTAAAAGCATTGTTCATCTAATGTCTGTAAGTCTGAAAGTGTAAAAGTCTGGAGAAAGGAAAGGAAAGGAAAGGAAAGGAAAGGAAAGGAAAGGAAAGGAAAGGAAAGGAAAGGAAAGGAAAGGAAAGGAAAGGAAAGGAAAGGAAAGAGGACAGAACAGAGGGACTTGGAAGACCCAGAAGCTTCATTTCGTCATTTGTACGTCATCTGTAAGCGACACGTGATGCTCTGAGCCCCCTGCCCACCACAGGCCAGTGCTTTGCATTCTCAGTCTCTAGTTTGCGGCACTAATTTGAAGGCTTTGAAACCACTAAGAGGTAAAGCCTAGGTGAAGAGGGGCCCAGAGAAGTTTAGTTCCCACCTCTGGGTCCCAGGTCACTGCCCTGTGAGCAGCTGTCCCCTGCTTACCTGGCTGGCGGAAGCAGCTCAAGTATGATCCGCCCTTGAAAGCTATACCCACCATGGGTGTGGGTCTCTATCTCACTTCTTTCCCTCTGGGCCGTGTGTTGATGCTACCAAGGACATAACCTCTCTGAACACCATGTCTTGCTTTTCAAGATGGCGAAATCTCATTGAAACAGTGAGCCAACACGAGCTTTTTCTCTTCTAAGATTCTTCTGTGATGGATTTTGGTGCCACAACAAGGAGGTAACTAACATTGTAGTTAACCTTTCCGGAATCCAGTGTCCTAAGACACGGTCAACTAGACTTCATGGGTTTTCAAGGGTTTGGTCAGCTTGAAACCTACGATTGGTAGGTAAATGTAAAATTAAATTTGCATATCTCATTTTTTTTTGAAAGGGAGAAGAGCCAGAGGAGTGAGGGAACTGGGAGGAGAGAGGAGAGGAACGGTGCCAAAGGAGAGAGAGAAGGAGCCGTGAGGGAGAGGGGAAAAGGGGAAAAGAAAATGGGTAAACAAAAAAAAGAAAAAGGAGAAAATCATAAATGTGTGAGACTTTGAAGCTAAAACTCAGATAAATTACATTAACAGAATAAATGACCGAATAAAACCAGTGAATGATCAGCTAGTGGCTAGAACTAGCAATTGATGCTGCTGAAACATTACTAAACATTATCTCATTCTTGAGATGCGAGTCTAGGCTTTTCTGCTAGGAAACCTCAAACACCTAATGAGGAAATCATTCTTCCCTATTTTGAATAGAATGGGGCTGCTCCTTATTGTTTCCTTCCCTGTTCTGTGGAACATAGAAATGTAGCTTGACTTTCTGCAATACAGTGGGCAAACTGTGTTTGATGGGCTAGCCTGGCACCTAGAATTCCACTGCTCATAGAGTTATTTCTATGAGAGACACCAAGGGGCAAAGATATTTCAACTCTACTGTAAAGAGAAAGAGGGAGGTTGCTGAAGCTTGGAAGCTTCTGAGGTCAAGGAGAAGTCTCAGAAGGAGAAAGCTAAGGATGAGTGGAGGATGGAGGGGCAGGTAAAGTATGTGTGGGTATGTGCAGGCAAGGAAAACACCTGTATTTGGAGTCAAGACCTGGGATTTCCCCTTGGGTTATTTATTCCTTAACCACACTCCCCCTAACACTATGAGAAATGGCCCCATAGCGAAAGATTCCCTTCACAGTCTCCGATGTACAAAGTGAATACAGTTCTTGAGACCATGTGCTTGTGAGATGGTGATGTAGATGGAAGCCTGCTTTGTGGTACCCAAGAGGTGGCCAGGCATGGCTTGTTGGGCTGCACATGGTCAACAACTGAAAAGGGAACTTTATGCTCATGCTATGGAATTTAATGGGAACCAGAGGAAGCTGTTACAAGGTCAGCCTCCAGTCTCCTTATCACGCTGTCTGTGGCTTTCGTCCCCTACTCAGCAGCTCTCTTCCTTGGCCTCCAGTCAAGTGAAGACTTATCTCAAAGGATTTTAGCCCTTTTTTTTCCCTTAAAAGACAGAGTGTCAGTGTGGCAGTCTGAATGAGATGTCCCCCATAGTTCAGGCATTTAAATACTTGGTCCCCAGTTGGTGGCAGTTTGGGGGAATCTTAGGGAGTGTGCCCTTGCTAGAGAAAATATGTCACCAGAGGCGGGCTTGGAAGTTTGAAAAGACTTGTGCCGTTTCAGTTGGCTCTGTCTGCTTCCTGTTTGAAGTTCATGCTCTGAGCTTTCTGCTGCCCCTGCTGCCATGTCTGCCACTTATTGCCATGATTCTCTGCAATAGTGGGTTCTTATCCCTCTGGAACCATAAGTCCCAAATCAACCACTCACCGTATAAATTGCATTGGCCATGCTTTTTTATCACAGCAACAGACAAGTAACCCATACACACACACAGCCCAGCTTGTCCCTGAACCCATGGGTATCTAAGGATGATCTTTAATTCTCTTCTGCTTCCACCTCCAAAGTACTTGGATTCGAAGCGTTCAACATGACATCCAGCTGTCCAATTTTTTTTTAACTTTTCCAATAGACATAAATGTTCAGAGATTCTAATGACAGACTTCCATATCCCAACTGATAAAAGAGCCCTGAGATGGTCCCCTTCCTCAAGAAAAGGACACTGTGTTAGCAGAGTTTTGATGCCCTGTGGATGTAAAGATGCCATACTTGGGTTATATATGAGCATTGAGATCTAGTTCAAGGCGGGTCTCATGCTGGGAGGAGGCGTGATCAGAATGACAAGACTTCACAGTGACAATTCAACAATGGATGATTTGTCAACGCCATAAAATGAGGGCTTTGAGGTCAAGAGGTCAAAGTGTCTTAGCGTCAGCACCGGATTGGAGTTGTCTTTTTGCGGAGTTGAGTCACATGATAGGCGCTTAATGTTTTTGTGGAAAGAACCCCGGGGGAGAACATTTGTTGGCAACACTTGTATTCCCACACAAGAGTGCCCTGGTAGGATGGAATCAGACGGACGAAGGCAGTCGGAACAGTGAAGTCATGTGACCATGGCAGCTGAAGAATGAAGCCAGTACACGGATTAGTTCTGCATGCTGTCATGGTTGGTGTTCTCGGGGTCTCCCAGACCCCCACTTCTGTTGTTCTTTGCTATGGTATCTACGACGATTGCTTGTTTTCTCAAGATAGATAGCCAGTGGTATCAAACCCATACATGCCACAGTAATTATGTCAAATCTGTAAGAACCAGAACCTTCATACACTTGCTTCCCCAGTTCTATTCTTAGCTTCATCAGGGAAGCCAAAGAAATCGCTCTAAGCTAAAAACTCGCTGTTGTTACACTCTGGCATAAAAAAATGCTGAAGACTGTTCAGAGTTTCAGAAAGCTCCAAACAGAAACCATCTCCTTATTAGGCAAACAGCCAGTCTGAGCCACTCTACCAGGAGCAGAAAGAACTGGCAAACATCAGTTCAATGCGAGCTTTGTGGAGAGCGAGCCAGAGGCACTCAGCTTCATTTTAGTTAATTATACCATTCTTCTGAAGGAAAAAAAAAAGTGACCCTAAAGAAAACAAACTTTTGACTAGCTTTTGATATCAGCTCCTTCAAGGTTCTGGTATTTAAAAAGCCACAAATATTAGCTGTACATGTTTATTTTATTTTTATTATTTTAGTGTGTGTGTGTGTGTGTGTGTGTGTGTGTGTGTGTGTGTGTGCCTAAGTGCCAGTATGTTTGCTGATGCCTAAGCTGGAGGTGATGCATCCCCTAGAGCTGGAGTTACAAATAGCCGTGAGCTACCTGACATGGTGATGAGAGTCGGACTTCAGGCCTCTGCAAGAGCAGTGCCCACTCCTGACTGCTGAGCTCCAGCATTCAATTTCCTGACGTTACTGCTTTAAAACCTATTGTCCACAATATTGTGAGCTTTTGGGACAGCAGGCAAGCACTCACATGGAGAATGCACATACCTTGGAAATCTATCAGTGTTTTGATGCGGGAGAATTGTCTGTAATCTGTCAATCATATTTTAATAAAACGCTGATTGGCCAGGCACGCAGTATAGGCGGGAAAACCAGACAGGAAGTAGAGGTGATACAATGAGAACAGGAGAATTCTGGGAAGCAGGGAGGTTCCTCTGCCACTCCTGTGCAGACCACTGAAGAGACAGCATGTAACCTGCCCTGCTGAGAAAGGTACGGAGCCATGTGCTAACATAGATAAGGATAATGGGGTAACATATGTTATAAGAGTTAACAAGAAGCCTGACCTAATGGGCCAATCAGTTTATAACCTTATGGAGTCCTGTGTGTGATTTTCTTTGGGGTTTGCCGGCTGTGGGATACTGGGCGGGACAGAAACCCCAACAAGCCGGCCCCTCATGTTACAGATGGCACCCACGTGGATAACTGCATCCACAGAAAGCCTGAGAAAGTTTGAGAAAGAATAGAGTAAAGCATGTTTTCTTGGTGGCAGCAATTTCTCGGTTCTACTCTGCTTGCTAGAGGCAATCAAGCACTCTCATCTAAGAGAGGCTTCCTGACTCAGCTTTAGCTGCAAAACTTTGTAGCTCCTTTAAGAGGTCCTGCCATGAAACACTTAAACGGTGTTGATGAAAAGCTGAATGCATGCTTTTCAGTTTTCAGTCGTAGCAGGAAAAAAGCTGCGCTGTTTTAAAATGCCATCTCTCTGGGCTGCCCTGCCAGGGCAATCTCTGACTGTTTCAGGCAGGCAGTCCGACTGAGTGTGGTCTGTGAGCAGAATACTACAGCTTGCTTGCTAGCAAGGACCTTGAAACGCCATAGAGTTGTGGCAGTGAACTGCAGCTCTGGCTGGTATCTCAGCCATGAGGCTGGAAAGCTAAGGAATGAACTGGATCTAGCCATCAAAGCCACGGCTCTCCATATTGCTTAGTAAATTAAAGGCTTAGTAGTCAGAAAAAGAGAGATATACAGTAAAGAGAGATTCAAAGAGAAAGAAAACCTCTAACTGGTTTACAGTGTGTTAAAAATATATGCAGGATAAAAGTTAAAGTTCTTAAAGTAAAAAGAAAGAAAGAGAGTAGTTGGGTGTGGTAGAACAATAAGTTTATAACCTTATGGAGTCCTGTGTGTGATTTTCTTTGGGGTTTGCCGGCTGTGGGGTACTGGGCGGGACAGAAACCCCAACAAGCCGGCCCCTCATGTTACAGTGTTTGAACTGCCGCGTCTGCCAGGGAGGAAGGGGGAAGCAGAGGATTGCGAGTCATGTGGGGCTTTGCCCCAGACTTTGAATTGATGGCTTTTGTTTTGTTTTTTCTTTTTTGCAATTTCAGAGGACCTGAGTTTATTTCCTAATACCCATGAAAAGTGGCTCAAAACCTCCTGTAACTCCAGCTCTAGAAGAATCCACATCTCTGACTTTCTTTGTCACCTGAAACCATTCAAATATTCACCCCCCCAACAAACCCACTCCCAAATACAATTAAAATAAATATTTCATAAATGAGTGTATGTAAGTGCATTGTATGTGTGTATAATACATACACACATGTTGCATGCAGGGGTGTATGACTCTGCACACGTGGAAGCCAAAAGAGTACACGGAATGTCCTGCTCTAGAACTCTCTCTCTCTACTTTATTCCCTTAATGCAGGGCCTTTCAGTGAACCTGGCGCTATTCCGGCAGTCAGCACACCTCAGACAGCAAACCCGTCTCTGCTCCTTCAGCGTTCTAGTTACAGGAATACAAAGAACTATGTCCCGTTTTTTACGTGAGTTTTAGGGATTTGAACTTGGGTCCTCGTTCTTGTGTAATAAGTGCTCTTACCCACTAAGCTATGTCCTCAGCCCCACGATGAAGGACTTGAGCCGTATCCTGGAATGCTTAGATGCAAACTTCAGAAATATACATTGACAACCAACATCTGAACAAAGACAAATCTGTGCGGGACCTCAGGTTTTATCACAATTGATTGATTATGTGTTTGTCTGTTTATGGTTCTTGAGACAGGGTCTCATGTAGCCTAGCCTGTCCTCAAACTCCCTATCTAGCCCAGGCAGCCCTTGAACTCCTGATCCTCTACCTTCCTCCTCACAAGTGGTGGGATGACGGACATTAAGCCACACCCAGCAAAGGTCTGGAGGTGGAATGAACTATTAGCAAGCTCACTCCCAGTGATACTGGCTTGCGAGACCTGGTCTTCCAGCTGTGTGTGTGTGACTCACACTCCTGAGGCTACCAATGCCTGTCTCTGGGGAAGCTTTGTGGCTTGACTCGCATTCTAAAAGTGAAAAGCAACTGTGTCTAAATAGTTTGTTTTTGCACAGATGCTGTGCCAGAGTGTTGAGAGGACAGCTTGAGTCAGAGAAGAGACAAATTAACTCATCCCTTCCTCCTCTCAGAGTGAAGAAGACTCTTCTATAGTGGAGGATTTCCCGGAAGCGTTGAGGATCCACTTTGCCTGTCTTCGTTCCAAGGGTGCTAGAAGCATTCACAAATCAGATGGTACTGGCAGCTGAGGAGTATCTTACCCAATGCAGGGTCACGCCATTCTAGAACATGCTTAGGCTGAACTGCAGCATACTATCCTTGTTTAGCATCTGCAGGGTATAGAAACACACACACACACACACACACACACACACACACACACAGGAGAAGAAGACCTAAAAGAGGTAACAAATGTATTATATTCATGTACATATTTAAAACTGGTTCAAAAGCTAGTGAGAGTTGAAGGGCACGAGCCATAGGATTCTGTGATACATTATTTCGTAATATTTCCTGTGTTCATATTTTTACTAACTTTAACTCTGCCACTTTGTTTGAACATGATACAAAAATTGTGACCTTGGTAGGATAAAAAAAAAGTGATCATTTTAAAATCAAAATATTACTTGAATTCATTAACCATCTTATTCCAGAGGAATGAGGCTTTTCCAACATAAAATTAATAATTAAAAAATATCCCCAAACTTGACAACTCACAAAGGATTGCATGGCTGAGACTAGACCACCAATTATTTTAAATTCTTGATTATAGCAACACAGATTATTCCTTTGGCTAAAATAAAAGCAAATAGCTTCCATGTAACAAATAAAAAGTATGTCATCAACTATCTAAGTCTTTGTGCTACTACTTACACAAGCACCACTGTCCCTTTCAAAACACGACCATGTGTATGCAAAAGTAAAGGTCATCTTTGACATTTTACCAGATCTAATTAGACTTAAACTATACCATAAAAGACGTCCTTGGACAGGGGAGGTAGCTTAGCGGGCAAGGTGCTCGTCAAGCAAAGCAAGAGGGCCTGGGTTGGTCCCCCAAACAACATGTATTTGAAAACCATAAGGAAACTGGGCAGGTTGGTATGCCCTTTACCCTCAGCACTAAGGAGGGAGAAACAAGAGACTCACTGGAGCTCATTAGTCAACCAGCCTAGCCTAATTGGAAAGTTCCAGATTTAGTGAGAGACACTGTCGCAATATATATATATATATGAATATCCCTGAGGAATGACATTTGAGGTTGACATCTGACCTCCACATGCACACACACACACACACACACACACACACACACACACACACACACGACATTTTATTTGCCACCAGTAGAAGGACAGAATAGACTTCACATTTGGTTGACTCACTTTATCTTCTTTAAACACTTGTACTCTTACTCCAAACCTCCCAGACGTTAGGGCCAGGCCTGCTCCAGAAATATTTTTATCCGCTGACAACAATTACTCACTGATCCCAGCGATATGATAAGGAAAGTAGAGAGAATAAATATTTAAAAGTGATTAACGCACAGAAAAAGCACCCAGAAGTGTCTTTAATTAAAAAAAAAAAAACCCACAGAGGCCAAGCCGACAATACAAGCTATAGACGTTGATGGGAGCCCGGGGGACAGTTCTAGGGATCTGAGGTAACCGCTTCCCTCTGGGCAGAACTCATGAGGTACCTGAAAGGGGCACCTGTGGTTCAGTGCCGCCCCTCCACCTGCTGCCCAATGGGGATGTGGATGAAGTACTGCCAGATTTGATGCTATAAAATAAAACCAAAAACGAACTAGAAGGTTGTAGATATAACACATGATAGGATGTTTGCCTCAATTAATCAAAGCCCTAGATTCTGTTCCTAACATGCCCCAAATGGGGCATGGTGGTGCTCACCTGCAATCCTCCCTCTTAGGAAGTGGAGGTAGGAGGCTCAGAATTCAAGGTTACTCTAGATCACATAGCAAGTTTGACACCAGTCTTGGATACATGAAAAAAATTAAAATATTTGTTTTTGAAAAAAAACTAAAATCTTTGGTTTTGAAAACAATTCAACTATATGGAACTATAGTATGTGCATGAACAGATTGTATTATGCTGATGTTCTAACATGTGACCTTCTTGAGATCCATGTCCTCTGATATCCAAGATGCTAAAGTTGTGTGTGTGTGAAAGAGAGAGAGAGAGAGAGAGAGAGAGAGAGAGAGTAGAGCTTTACTTTTCTGATATAAGCATTTTATTTGTGGATTTGATATTAAAAATGTCAACCACCACTTAAACATTTCAATATAAAATACAGACCTTGGGTAATCATTCTTCTGAAATGACAACACTACCTAGAATTACACACTCTAAACAGCAGGCCCCACTTTAAGCAAAAATCCTATGCAATCAGAAATTATGGGTATGCTGCCTCCCAGGCCTTACCTAGCCGGTCATTTTTCAGTTTTCATCACCCTCTGCAATAAATCAAGCGCCTCTTCCATGTTCCTGACCTCAGTCCTTAAATGAGTTTCTTGCATTCAGTTTCAGTTGTAGGTAGCATGTCACTTCTCATCACTTTGTAACACATCTTCAGTAGGTGAGTTCTAAGCATTGCATAAATAGTAAATTTTAGCCCTGAAAAGTCTTTGGACATCAAATATTTCATATTTTATAAACATGGATTCCCAAGTCTCAAAGATACCGATGAACTTGCCTAGGATGGAAAGCTAACAACCAGCTGGGGCCTTGCTGGATTTGGAGGCTGCTCTCTTTTGCCACAATATATTCACGTCTCATGCTGAGATTTCTGGTAAGACTGGTAGGCTTTTGTGATGGTTAGTTTTATATGTCAACCCAACTGGCCCATGGATGATTTTTATCAGGGTGTACCTGGACGGTGCTATCTTAGGGTTTCTATTGCTATGAAGAGACACCATGGCCACAGAAACTCTCATAAGTGAAAAACATTTAGTTGGGGTGACATATTTTCAGAGGCTTAGCCTATTAACATCATGGTGGGACATCTTATCAGAAGGCAACAGGAAGTAGACTGAGACACTGTGTGTGTTTGGAGCATATAGAGATCTCAAAGCCCACCCCTATAGTGACACACTTCCTCCAACAAGGCCATATCTACTCCAATGAAATGCCTACTTATAGTGCCACTTCCTATGAGCTTATGGGACCAATTACATTCAAACGACTACAATTACTGGTGTTTAAATTGGTAGGTTGACATTAGATTAGATTAACCTCGGACTTGATGAGTAGATGGGGAAACAGTTTTACCCTCCATCATTTGGTAGCCCTCTTCCGATCAGACTGAATGCAACACAAAAATGGATCCTTCAGCAAGTAAGAATCTTTTGATAGATCCAACAGCATCTCTTCCTGCCTGATAACCCTTGACCTGGGGTCACCAGGTCACAAATCTGCTGTCCAAGAACTGCTGGCCCACTCTGCAAATTTTATACTTACCAGCCTATGTAATTAATGGACTCAATGCCTTGTAATAAGTGTGGAAATGTGTGGGTGTGTCTGTATGTGTTTGTGTCATGTACACACACATGTAAGAATTTTTCTGGTGAGCCATGACAATTTCAATACTCTTTCCAACAGTGTCTCTGAATCAACATCTTTCTTCCTGCCCAATAATCATTTGCATGCCTATTAGGGTCTCCTTTCCCTTTTCTAAATTTCTCGTATCACAGTTGTACACTTTAGATCAGACTGAACTTCATCTGTCAAGGGAGCGATGCTGTAGGATTGCCGGCCACCTTTCTGGACAATTCCATCACTTGTCAGACTTCACAGGAGTCTCATTAAGTGTGGGTTAAACTGTCAGGCATCCCTAGTCACCATTGCGTGACTATAGCAATGACTGGGTCTCAGAAATTGGAAGACAGACTGGTTCCCCATGATACCAAGAGCCTGGAAATACAGTACAGAAGTGTGTGTGTGTGTGTGTGTGTGTGTGTGTGTGTGTGTGTGTGTGTGTGTTGGGGTAGAGCAAGCATAGACTACTGAACAGCGAAGATAAACCTATGGGAAACTAGGCTAGGAAGGAGCCAGACACAGATTCCTGCCTTCCCTGCTGTATCTGAGCACTTCATCCAGGGAAGTGCCCTTCTCCTTTGGTGAGGCTGTATGTGACTTCTGATTGACCGGGCATTTCTGTGTCCTTCCTGGGAACATGTTTGGCAGCACTGAATCACATCAGGTTGCTTCCCATCTTTGACTTGCTTCTTCTTCCTCGCCCTACCCACCCCAGGTTAATGCTTTCTCAATAAAGTTGCAGAGTTTGATTTCCCCCTTAGGCTCTGCACCCTAGGGAGAGTAGAGTTGGGACATATGCCTTCTGAATCAGGGTTGATGATGGGTGGGAAGCTAGTGTGACTTGGTGGTTAAAGGACTGTCAAATTTGCCCAATGACTGACTATTTCAGAAATCAAAATGAGAACTGGAGAGAAAACTCGGCAGTTAAAAATGCTTGCTGCTCTTGGAAAGGACCCAAGTTCTGTTCCCAACACCCACAACAGGCTGCTCATAGTGCCTGCTACACTAACTTCAAGGGATCTGACACTCTCTTCTGGCCTCTGTGGTTATCCACACTTATATGCATGCACACTCATGTACACACACACACACCACATACTTTAAAAGAACCCCTTAAAAATACATTTTGATAGTAGTTAAATAATATCTCACAAAAATGTTTAGGGGATAGAGAAGGGTAATTATTAAACTTTTGGCTATCTGGTGATTATAATCTTTTCACTTCAAAACAAACTGTAGACTTTCAGCCTGGGCCTATGAATTAGCACAGAGAATATACTGCCTGTGGCCTGGATGGGGTCTCAAAGCTGTTCAGTGTTTTGAATAATATTCCCAGCATTAATCATGATTATGCAATACCAAACACCAAAACATTACGAGTGGATGACCTTGAACTGCCTGAGGTCCCTCTAACCAAACCAATCTGTCATCCGTCTCCTCTTAAAGGGACAAGTTTAGGGTTATAGACAAATCCTAGCTAATCGAGGCTTTCTAGTCAGTGACTTCAGGCTTGTACTCCTGAGAATTTATCTGTGGAAGCACCGGTCTCCAGCGTGAAGGGTATAAGAAGCCGAGTCTTTATAGGTTATTAGGTCCAGCTGAGATCCTGGAATGAAACTCACAGATGGAATACAAGGTATCAGAAAGCTAACCTCCTCTAGTCCCCTATGAGGATGTAGGAAGAAGCTTGTCATCCGCAAGCCAGGAAGATGGCCCTCGCCAGGAATGGAGTCCACCAGCACCTTGGTCATCCTGTCCCCAGCCACTGTAACCGTGTTAAATACGTTTGATTGGTGACTTTTCCTTAGGGCAGACTTTTCCTTATGGCATCTATGGATGAACACTTTGGCATTGGTAAATTGCCCAGATTCAAGCTGGACATGTTTTTCTCTTTAAATTAGTCTGCAAATGCTTGATCAGAGGAGAACACACACACACAAAAAAAAGCAGATCACCAATGAAGGGTTCCCAGGAAAACCAAAGTGTAGTCATTGCCTTTGAAATCCTCTCTAAACAAACTACCGAAGAAGTAAACTTCCTGTGATCCTCAGAATCGCTAATGTGCACTTTCCAAATACCTTAGGACTGGGTCCCATGGAAACGGGGCTTAATCACTTCATCCAAAGCCACAGTTCGGGCATATTCTGGTCGGCCAGAGGAACAACAATACCATCTGCATTGCCTTAATTATATTTGCCCCAGAGTCCATTGAAATTTGTTTAGTGTATTATGCAGAGGGGGGACATTATCTAAAAACTCCAGCTTTTCACAATGCCGGGGCTCACAGAAGTCAAAGCAGACATTTAGTCACTTGCACCCCAACAATGAAGAATTCTATAATTAGAAATTAGCCAGATGCAATCATTTCTGATGCTTTAGACAGCTGCAACAGGCCGATTTCATCCCACTGTGTCAGGTTAGACTGCCCCATTTTCAGCAGAATAGGGAGACTCACATACAGAGAGAATGCTTTCTCTCACAGAGTATTTTTTGGCACCTGGGATGACTTTTTGGTTATTTTTTTCTCCCTCCACCTTCACTTCTATCCCAGCTGAACCATGTCTATTACCACACAGCTGCTGGGTGAAATGCCTAGACAGTCTTTCATACCGACATCACATTAGACATCATTAGGAAAAGCTCTTTTGAACTAAATCCTGCAACCAACCCACATATAAAAAGACCTAACCTGTTGATTTTTTTCACTTCTGATACCTGGCTGAGAGACGTTAAGATTATCAACAATGGCAAAACAATGACATCAGCCCTCACGGTTCATGGCAGGCCAGAGGCTGTCTCCTTACATCAACTCAGTGGAACCGCCCATCTCACCTAGCACTGCATCTAAAATCCTCCTTCTATAAGAAGTGATAGCTGCTATTTTAGACACTGTCTTACACGCGCACGTGTGCACATGTGTGTGTGTGCGCGTGCACACACACACACACACACACACACTGCTCTGTCTTTGTGCTATAACACTTTAGATACTTTTCTGTTACTGCGACAAAAATACCATGCTCAGGGCAACGTATAGAAGGGTTTTACTGGGGCTTATGGTTCCAGATGGAAAAGAATCCAAGATGATGAAGACAGTGTGGCATCCGGTGGCAGACTTGGTGGCTAGACCCAGAAGCTGGGAGCCGAGGGCTCAGATCTCCAACCACAAACAGGAAACAGAGAGAGTGTGCACTGGAAATGGTCCAAGACTTTGAAACCCTGAATCCTTCCCCCATAGCCTTCTTTCCTCTAGCCAAGCCACACCTCAAAAGTTTCTCCAGTCAGTGCTATCTGTTGTTAAAATACCAGAGTCTGGGGGGGGGGGGGGACAGTCTCATTTAAACCACAGATGGGATATGACTTGAGTGTCCGTGTTGACACAGAGCTCATAAAGTGCTGAAAAAAAATGTTGCTCAACTTTGTTTGCTAAAGACCTTCCAAAATCTGGCACTTCCATATTTAAGAATGACTAGAACCAGAGTCTATGAAAATAGGAAAAAAAATCTACTCCGAGTTCAGAATTATTTGCTAGGGGTAGGTGCACTCCTCATTCTGTGGTATTTTGTTGTCTAATTACTAACAAGCTATCGACTGCCAAAATTTAAGCGAACCCTAGAAAGACATAGTGTCACTTCCAGAACACACATATTTCAGGAGTGGAGTTATTCTAACTGAAATCATTTTAACAGTTGACACTAAGAGAAAATACACGAGCTTTGAGGACTGCATAGCTGCAACGGCCTCGCCTAAGTGTCCAAAGACTTCTTCCCTCGGCACCCAACATGCTAGTTATCGGGTTCCCCAGACTCCATCTCCCTCTTCCATAAGTTAGCACCTCACACGTACTACCAAAACTGCAGGTTTCCTGATTCCTCCCGAAACAGGTTTGGCTCAGAGGCTGATTTGGCTTCAGAGCGCTAACTTCTTTGGGCTCACAAGGGAGAAAGGCAGGATGCAAAACTTGTGCCTCTACCCCCAGTGTGTGTCTACACTTGGCAGGAGCCACAGATGGGAGTTGCTGTTCTTAACCTTCTGTCACCTTGAATTCTAGGAACCAGTGTGTGTCTGCACCTTCATAGACTCACAGTGGGAAGCTGTTGTCCTTGATTTCGAGTCACCTTGGATTCTAGGAAGAGCAATTTCACGGGACAGGACCCCCTTCATAAAAGGACAGTTGCACACATGAGACCAGAGGCTATATTACCTATGACTAATGGATTAACAATTTAGCTTTATATGCGTGTATAGAGGCACGTCAAAGGGGCATATCAGTGCCTTTCTCTGTTGATCTCCGTGTTAAATTTTAAGACGGGGCTTTTCACTGGCCTTCAAACTCGCCATTTTTGGCTAGACCCGCTGACTAGAAATGCGGAGGAAACTCCTATCACCAACAACCTCCCCCGCCTCTCATCCTGCTCGGGAGCTCCATGCCATACATACCCTGTTGGATTTTATGTGGTGTGGAAGATCTGAACTCAGGTCCGAGCAATGAGCCCTTTACACACTGAGCCCTCTACCAAGATCAATGTATACAATCAACTCTACGTCTCTACACTAACAGTACATGATTGGAAAACACACCATCAAACCAATCCCCTGAGCAATGGCGTCAAAATAAATAAAACGCATGAAAATAAGTTTAATAGAAGAACTGAAATTTTTTTGAGCTGACGATAAAATATTGAAAGGGATAAAGATTGTGTGTGTGTGTGTGTGTGTGTGTGTGTGTGTGTGTGTGTGTTCCTCAATCACTTGCCAACTTATTTTCTGAGACAACGGATCTAGATTGAACTTAGAGTTTACCCATTAAAGTAGGCTGGCTGGCCAGTAAGCTCTGAGGAGCTGTTTATTTTCAACAAGTTCCCCCCACACACACACAGTGTTAGGGTTACAAATGCCAACTGTTACATGGGTACTTGGGATCTGAACTCAGGTCCTCAGGCTTGTGTGACGACGTGTCCTTTACCCGTCCTTTACCCGTTACAGAGCCATCTCTCCAACCCTGGAATTCAAGATTTGACTAAGTGGAAAGATAGTCCATGTTTTGTTTAGATAATTTATTACTGTCAGGCTGGCAATGCTCCCATACCAGTCCTACAGGTTCATTAGAATCACATCAACATTCTTATGGGGTATTATTATTTTTGGCATGAATTTGATAGGCCATCATTCATACAGAAATGCAGAGAACTTAGAATAGCCAAAATCATCTTGATAAAAAGAGTGAGCTTGGTTCAAAATTTAATACAAAGAGGCATTAATTGAGATTGCATACAGATCAATATATGGATCAATGAAGTAGAATTGGGAACTCACATATAAATGATCATACTTATGACTACTTGATATTCAACAAAGGTACCAATGCCATTCAACAGAAAGGAGTAGCTTCGGGGCCATGGGCCTCCAGTAATGAAATCTCTGTAATAAGATGCAAGAGTCTGCTTTCATGGCTTATTTTTGTGTGTATGTGAGTGTGTCAGTAGACAATTTTAGAAGATACCATTTTAAAATATGCAGCCCATTTGTATTATTATAACAAAATACTTACGGCTGAACAATTTATAACTCATCACGATATTTTGGTTACGATTTTGGAGCGTGGTAACTCTGAAATCAAGGTGTCAGTTAAATCTGTTATCTCTTGAAGACTGTCTGTCTTCAATAAGGCACTATGAATGCCAGGTTCTCATTTGGCAAAACAGCAAAAATGGCCTAAACCAGTGGGACTCAAGCTGTGGGCTGTGAACCCTTTGGGGCGTAGTCACATATCAGGTATTTACATTGCAATTTATAACAGCAGCAAAATGACAGTTATGAAGTATCAGGGAAATAATCTTATGGTCGGTGGTCAACACAACATGAGGAACTGTATTAAAGGATTGCAGCATTGGTAAGGTTGAGAATCACTGGCCTCGATCTCGTATTCTGTGAAGGTGGGCATCTGCTGACACCCCCAAAGGCCCTGTCTCTTAATGTCACCACAGTGGGGACATGTTTCACAGCGAATTTTGGAGAGGGCACCATCATGTGAATCATAACATTCATTTCTTTCAGCTTCTAATGAATTATTCTAGACGACACTATAGGTGTACCAGCAAGGGGCTATTTTCACTGGGCAAACCAGGAATGGAGAATGGGATTAGCTTTGAGTCTTTGCCTGGGGGAACTGGGAGAATATAAACTGAGGGCATAGAACAGGGAAACTGGAGGCTTGAGGAATGCTTCTTGATTAGGCTGGAGGATACCGTTCCCTTTGGGCTGCTTTGAAACACTGGAAACACAAGCTACACCAGAAGGTCTGAAGACTGGGCTCATGCACTTGGCTCTGACTCCCTTCGTCTCTCGAGTCTATCATATTTCCACTGTGGAATGAAGAGCATGTTCTCATGAAATCTATTTTGCTAAGAGCAAACTCTCTTAGAGAATATAAACAATTATATAAAGGCACTTAGACAACCCTGGACAAAAGAGAAGTCCAATAAACCTCAATTTTATTAGCCCTGTTCTCTTATGGGCTGGCACACTACCTAAAGGTTTTGTTTTATTTGAACCACATCATTTTACAAAAATAATATTCATTATTATATTAATTATTATTATTAACATGAATTTTTGACATTGCAGATCTCAAATTCTTTTTGTTAAAAGAAAGAGAGGAGATGTCCAGAGACCCAGAAGTCTGTTTGCTTTTTCAGATGGCAGTAATTGGCTGGGGGCTAGGCAGTGCCTTACTGAGAAGGTGAGACCAAGGGCATGTCAATTCTCAATTTCTATTTCTTGCATGCCAATCTGAGACTTCTTTACTGAAACATATTTGACTTTAGATTGCCTCACAAATGATATCTACTTCAACCACAAAGTCTGTTCCTCATGTCCTCATGCCCCTGTCACCAGCATCCCCGATAATCCTCACCCTAAAATTAAACATGGATGCAAACACCCATGTGAAGTTTAAACTCATTGATTCAGATCCTGAAGGTCGTTGACATTTCCTGACAGGCTTGCTGGTGAGACTCAGAGTAGGAGCGGTGTCCACTCTGCAAGAGGATCCTGGAGATCCAGCTGCGGTCTCAGTTGTTGGACAATGACATCTGGACTAGAGAATTCCGGTTACTCGGTGTCCAATGATTCTCTACTCCTCCTTATAGGGAAAGAAATGACCTAAAGGTTTCTTCCCTGAATGCATGCAAGTCCTCTCTAATAGTGGTTTAGGTGGACTTTCAAACAGGCTTAGCAATGTTTGGATTTTCTGGGTTTTGTTCTTAAATTTGGTGGCAAGATGCGCTGGGATTAGAATAAGAGCTGCTGACTCAACCCACGTCCATGAGCATGCCAGTTTTGTCACACACTACCGCCCCTATGCTCTCGGGTTTGCTATCCAACCTTCACAATTTCAATTTCATTTCTGCCTGTCCAAAACACAAATATTACTGACCTCGTAGCATTCCTGTGGATGATAAATGAGTCATATTTATAAAGTGTTTAGAACAGTGTGTAGCACTGTTCTCTATAAGGCTAGCCTTTGCCATTTTAGGTGCCTTGGGATAATTAGTCATTAATTTTATTGTAATCCTCATTTCATAGAAACCTGCCTTCTTGTTTAAAGATGGAGATTTATAGACATAATCCCCTGATTCTGTACGTAAATAGCTTATTCAATTCAAATAGATTTCTTTTAACTGAGATAGCTCGGATTTTTCATCTGAGGCAAAACAGGTAAGGAGTCAGCTAGCCTTTTTTCTCAAAACATTATTGTAAAAATAAACCTAGTTCATATTTGAGGAATTTATGGCCTACTGATTTTAATAACAAATGATATGTCAATATCAGTTCTAAGAACATCATTTAATGGACTTCATGTAAAAAAAAAAGTCTCTATTGCCCAATGTTATTTTTTAAACATTTTAAATCTTTATTTTATGTGTAAATGTGTGTGTGTGTGTGTGTGTGTGTGTGTGTGTGTGTGTGTGCCACATGTTCAGGTACTTCAAAAGGCTAGAAGAGAGTGTTGGATCCCTGGAAGGTAGATTTACAGATAGTTGTACACTACCCAATGTCGACTACCGGACCCAGATCAACTAGAAGAGCAGTGTGCACTTTGAGCCATCTTTCCAGCCCTCTGCCCAATGTTGTTTTGTTTTCATTTTGATTTACATTAGTTAATGAACTACACTGGTGTTGCACTTACAAAGTATGACACGATGCTCTAGGCTAGGCAGGCGACGTGAAGTTGCTAATTAGCTTGTTCATCCGTTTCCTTTCGTACCCTTTGAGGCTTAGTCTCTCACATGCCTCACACATGTGAAGGCCACCAGACAACTTTGTGAAATTGGCTCTCCTCTTTTCAACTTTGCATGAACTCTGAAGATCAAACTCAGGTCACTAACTTTGTATGGCAAGCACCTTTACCCACTGAGCTATCTTGACAGCCCTTCAACCTTGTTTTTGAGGCAAGGTCTCTCATTGTCCTGGAGGTTGTCATGTTGATGGAACTTGCTGACTAGTGAGCCCTGGGAATTGTTTTAATCAATCTTCCTAGCATAATGATTATAAACACACACACACACACACACACAAGTTTGATAGATTGAACCCAGGTCTGACTGTCTGATCGCCCCATACCCAAAGCACAATTTTTTTCATATTTATTTATTTTTTAGATTTATTTATTTATTATGTAAACAGTGTTCTGTCTGTATGTGTGCCTGCAGGCCTAGAAGATGGCGCCAGATCTCATTACAGATGGTTGTGAACCACAATGCGGTTGCTGGGAATTGAACTCAGGACCTCTGGAAGAACAGTCAATGCTCTTAACCTCTGAGCCATCTCTCCAGTCCAAGCACAATTATCTTAAAGCCAACTTTAACTGCTAGTTCTTGGGACTATCAGTGAAGCCCCTTTGTCCACTCACACACAAACGTAAAAAGTGAGATGCAAAGTTGGGTGTGATGAAAGAACATGCCCATGATCCCAGCTCACAGGAAGATGAAGCAGGAGAGTCAATGCACTTTTGAGAACAGCTTAAGCTACATAGGGAGTTCAAGATCAATGCTACATAGGGAGTTCAAGACTAACCTAGGCTATATAGGGAGTTCAAGACCAACCTAGGCTACATAGAGAGTTCAAGACCAACCTAGGCTACATAGAGAGTTCAAGACCAACCTAGGCTACATAAGAAGTTCAAGACCAACCTAGGCTATGTAGAGAGTTCAATACCAACCTAGGTTACATAGGAAGTTCAAGAACCAACCTTGGCTACATAAGGAGTTCAGAACCTACCAGACTGAAGAGTATGACCCTGTCTCAAACACAAAGCAAACTAACAGACAGCATACAAGATGTGCAATAGCAGAAGTGGGTTTAGAACCCAGATGTGCTTGGGACTTCTCCTGTACTCTACACGTCTTCCTAACCCTCACATCAAGGGTTATCCATGTCATATCCAAGCTGTACCTGGGATGCCCAATAACCTCTCTATAAATGTGTCTTCTGAGAAACGGTACTAGGAGATTTGGTTCAGAAGGAAGCTTGTTGCCACACTCTCTATGACTTCCTACTTCATAGTCATCATCATTTCTCCCTCAGACTTTGTCTTCTGAAACAGGTAAATCTGCCCTTGCCATGTGAGTGGGCCTAGAAGGGTTGAAAAGCCAACTGGTGAGGGGTTTTTGTGGGAAACTCAAAGGCTCCCTTAGCTCCTGACCCATGAAGACCGAAAGGCCAACCCCTAACAAGGGCCAGTGGCTCAGCCCAGAGCAGCTGCATACAGCTGTCTATTCCTGTGCATTTTCAGCTCAACTTTATCCCCTTCTTCCTGCTCTTAATCCTGTGTGAACATGGGTTTTGGCTAAAATTTTATCTCATGCATTTTTTTTTCTTTTTCCTTTATCTTTTTGGTTCTCGGGGTTCTGGTCTTTAATCTCATTGACTTCTAGGCTTTTCTTATGATTTGAAATGTTATTTATTTTCATTTATCATTAACTAGTAATCTCTTGCTTTCATGGGCATTTATGCTCCCCCATCTTTCTCAGCTCCTGTTTTTTACTGTTCTTCTTATTCTTTTCTTAGTTGTTGTTTTTGTTTGTTGGCGATGGTGGTAGTGGTGATGATGGTGGTGGTGGTAGTGATGGAGGTGGTGGTGTTGGGGGTGGCGGGGGTGGAGGTAGATCAGATGGGTAGTGGTGGAGGTGGTGATGATGGATGTGGTGGGGGTGATGGAAGTGGTGGGGGTGGTGGAGGTAATAGCGGATGGGATGGTGGTGGAGGTGGTGGTGACGGTAATAGAGGTGGTGGTACAGGGGTGGTGGTGGTAATGGTGGATGTGGTGAAGGTGGTGGGGGATGGTGGTGGGGGCAGTGGTGGTGGCAGCTATGCTAGCAAGGGATATGATCATAGGAGTAATAGCCACAGAAAAGATCCGGGCTAGACATAGAGAGGTTTTAAAAAAGTTAGGTTTTGTGGTCTGAAAATAAGAAATCAAACTTCAGGTGAATTTCAGGAAAGATGTCAAGATATGAGTGTGGCAGGCAGGTGGCAGGAGCAGTTCACGGGCTGAACTTTTTAGTCTTGAAGTGGATGTTCTCTCCTCTGTTCATCCCAACCTCAGTTGCTGTTACCACTTGTCCATCTTTCTGCTGCACCGTTGATCCTTTCTTCTTACAGGTTTAAAAGACTATTTCATACGTAGTTATACATGTTCCAGAGTAAAGTTATCTGACTTTGGAGACTGCGTTCTGGGCTTAGCAATGCTTACTATTCTACCAAAACTCAGGGAGTATAAGAAAATTGATGAGCTACAAGCTGTTCTTCGGATGGAAAATGTCTTATAAAACACCTAGGAACTGAACTGAGACGAGGCTGTGTGCTTGTATACGGCTGGTCAGAAAATATTCCAGCTTGCCTCTCTCACACACACCCCTGCAGTATGGCACCTTCCAGGATGAGTCACCTCACAGGCCATACCTGCTGGCTTTGCAAAGTCCCAGCTTTGGGATCAATCAGCACCATCTTGGTATCAAGTTTACTTCCGTATTTCTGCTAATTCTCAGCCTGTCTGTTTTGCACTGAAACAAAACCACATTTGATCCTTTTGTCCCGATGTCCCACAGTTTCATCCTCCAGCCAGTGCTGGGGGAGATGAGAGTGAGTGAGGTGAACCAGGGCTTAAAGCCTGCTTGTGGCCTGTCACTGTCCAAAACCTGCTTAAAACCCGCCCTTCCTGTCGCAATGGACAGTGATTTGAAGTTTAAAGGAGTCCAGTTCATTGTATCACCGCAAACGAGGGGCTTTATCCGAGGACCTGTTTCAACATAAACCTTTGCTAATTTAAAAGGGGGGAAAGGAATACAGACCCAAACCTTTCCTTTAAACCAAGTTTAAATGTCTTTTTACATTTTTATTGCTTGTGGGGAGGAAACTACAGGTTTAAAAGTTGATGTAGGAAGTTGATGTACTTGACGCTTGGCCATGAAAGAGGCGCGAGAGAAGCAGGTGCAGGCGCGAGAGGAGCAGGTGCGGGCACGAGAGGAGCAGGTGCAGGCGAGAGAGGAACAGGTGCCCACACGTGTGAAGCAGGTGCTGGGTGGGCAAGGCTGAGATGCCGATGGTACTCGGCTACTTGTCTGTGGAGGCTCTTCCATTTTTAACCAATCAAACTCACCACTGTAAACTAATTCTCCGATTCTGCCCCAGCCAACAACTTTAGTGCTCAGAACCCAGCCAGCAAGTGAGCAACCACAGACTCTCACAGCGCACACAAAATGTCATGGGACGGTGTCTGGCGAATGAACTGAATGGGATGGCAGAGCTCCATGTGACCAAATCCAGAGTGGGGCCACTCCAGGGTTTTTCAAACCACAACCAAAAGCATAACCTAAAAGGTTCATTCGCCTGTTGCGAGACTTTTCGGTGCAATTTGAGTCTTGAAAGCATAACGTTAAGTAGACTTCCAACAATAGCCCTCTGAATCGTCTGATGCCCTGAGAACATAGACTCTTAGGAGGATTTTAATGTCCCTGCATGGGACCTCGATTGAGAATTTATATGAAGATATCAAGAGGTGAGAGAATCAGACTTTTTAAAAATGTTCGAAAGTATTAAAAAATGGATGTGGGATCCTAGCCATTTTACCTATATGAAGAGAAGTAGTGGATGAAAAAGGTGGAGAATTGGTGAGAATGTTTGGAAACTTTGTAGAATAAGCTGTACTAAAACAGACACACATTGCTGGGCCACGGTGGAGGCACACACCTTTAATCCCAGCACTCGGGAGGCAGAGGCAGGCGGATCTCTGTGAGTTTGAGGCCAGCCTGGTCTACAAGAGCTAGTTCTAGGTCAGGCTCCAAACCTACAGAGAAACCTGTCTCGAAAAAAATAACAAAAGAAAGAAAGAAAGAAAGAAAGAAAGAAAGAAAGAAAGAAAGAACAGCTAGGTGCATGAGGGAAAATGGGCTGGTAAGTGACTCACACCCAATGAATCATTTTTGCTTTATTAAAACATCTTTTCTGTGATGAGAGGCAGAGGCTCACCATGGAGCCTAGACTGGCTGCCAAGGTGTGTTCCTCTTGGAAGGACAAGTATGGCAGCCACAACTTGAATATTTGAAAGAAAAAAAAGCAAACCTCTATTCTTCAAAAACAAAAGACATATTATTCATTTATTTTCCTTGTTATATAAAATACATGTTCCTTTGGTGATTTCGTCTGGGCTTTGGGGCCAGGACTCTGGTCAAAGGACAAACAAAGATGGTTTCCGCTCATCACATGAAGAGGCTTGGAGGCCTCGCTGAAGCAAGTGTGGTGTTTTTACCCGTTTCCCCTCAGCCTGGGATTTTCTGCAGCTTTCTCTTAGGTGCTGAGGTGAGAATCTTAAAATAAATCCTTTGTTTCAGACACATCTACATATTCATTATGACTTTAAGGATCAGGGCTGGTTGTTGTAATCCTTTTTTCTTTAAAAAAAATAATAAATGAAGTGTATGGTATATGCACACGTGAGAACATGGGGCAGGGGTGGGGCTGCCATGCTCTTGGGTGCAGAGGTCAGAGGACGATGTTGGGTATCTAGCTCTGTCACTTTGCCTCATCCTCCTGAGACAAAGGCTTTATTAAACCAGAAGCTTGCTGTTTTTCAGCTAGACTGACTGGCCAGCAAACCCCAGCAATCCCCCTGTCTCCACCCACTTACCCACATGGACTCCCTACATCAACGGAGGCTATAGAGGTGTGTGGCTACACTCACTCTCTCTCACACACACATGCCTGAGGCCTAGGCTGAGGGCCTTGCCCTGCCGTGGCAGGACCTCTTACCCACTGAGTCACGGTTCCTCTCAGGAGTGGGTCCTGTTGTCTACTTTTCTTTTAATCCAAAGCTTTCTGATCCAAAACTACCTTTGGATGAGACAGAGATGCGGTTTCCCTTCTATACAACGTAGAAAGATATCGTTGATATTGCCACTGTTATTCTGATTTTGGTATCCTGAACCATGAATTTCTTTGATGGGTACCCAGACCTGCATGATCATTACTGACCAAACAAAAGGATTTGGGCTAAACATTTCACCATCAAAGATGTCGCGGATGAGGAGTCCTAGCAATTAACTGTGATCTAGCCCACACTTCTTTATGATAAGAGTTAGCCCATCCATTCCATGGGATTGCATCTTGCGCCTGGTCCGTGTAGGAGGCGTATGTATACCAGCATGCACTTTAAATGTCCTCACGCTCTGCCGTTGATATTCTCATTCTACGCACGCTCTCTGTTCTGGAAGTGCTGCAATCTGCACTTTGAAACGGAGGCCTCAGCAACTTCTTCGTGTGTACACTAAATAAGACAGCAGCCACCTGCTGAGGAACAGCAGGCAGAGGCAAAGGCCCTCGATCGGCTCTGAGGAGGGGCATACACTCTCCGTCTCCTCGTACTTCAGAAGGAAGTACGAGCCCCACTTTGTCTCTGAGAGTTGCTAAAATATACACCTGCACCTTCAAGTAGCAATTTAGGTGCAATCCATGTCCTTTAAAAAAATTTTTTTTGAAACAGGATTTCATTATATAGCCCAGGCTGCTCTTGAACTCACACCATAGTTCAAGCTGGCTTTGAACTCATGACTTTCCTGATGCTATCCCCAGAGAGCTAGGACTACAGATGTGTCCCAACCTGTCCATCCTACCAGGTACTGACAGTGACTACTCTGGCCATCTATGGCTGCCAGTGACTACTCTGGCCATCTATGGCTGCTTCTCTTGTGTGTTGCTCTCCTTGTCAGCCTTGCAGCCCATCTCCATTAGGAAATTACTGTCCTGCCTTGGTCCAATCAAATGCCAAGTCTTCCCAGCCCCCCAGTTCTTCCGTTGGAATCTAATTGCTATGTGAGTCTGTATTTGTAGATGGGCCTGGGAAGGAAAAATTAAGGTTAAGTGATTCCTGAGAAGAGACAGGAGTGAGCTGTTCCGTTTCTCTCCCCAAGCACAGACTTGAAGGCCATGTGAGGACATAGTAGCAGTCGCCGGCTGCGAACAACATCAGGAGCCTGTGGTGGAAGCGGAAGGCGTGCGTCTACCTTCCGTACTCTGAGAAAATGAACAGCTGTGGTCTGAGCCACTCAGCCTGTGGCATTGCACTGTGTCAGGGTGAGCCGACAAGTACTGACCCCTGAGGATAACCAGAGCGTCTAGTGGGCACTGCCTTGTACAAAAGCCGTGCCTTCCTTCTCGAAAGTGTGGCCATGGCTCACCCTGAGTCAACCACAGTAATCTGAGGGTTTCAGGTCGAGACCCGGCTCGTGGTAGCCATTCTGGGTCCTGTGAGGATTCTTTTGGCAGCATGAAGGCAGCTGTTCGGGTACTGTGTCCTCACGGGGCTATGCTCAGCAAAGTCTATCCTTAGAAAGACATTAATGCCTTCAGATGTCATTTAACCCAAGCCCCGCCCCCCCCACAGCCCCCATCCACAGACACAGACACGCTAGGGATCGGGATTTCAGGATTGAATTTTAGATGGGGAGTCAACATTTTACCTACAACAAAGGAGAAAGCTAAAGATGCCGTTTTTTGAGAGTCTCCAGAGGTCGAGACATAATGCATACCAAAGAACCTGAAGTAGGCAAATATAGCAAAGACACAGGGCAGTAGAAAGTGGCGGAGTCTGTAGGCAGAGCCGTGGGTCTGATTGTTTCAAAACCTAACCGCGCCTCTTCCTTCTATCAGCTTCATGCTGGATTCGCTCTTTTATTTTTTCAGGCTATGTTACTAGAGCTGGGTCTGTGTCACTCGCAGTGTCTAGTGCTGTTTAATGTAGGAAGCATGACTTCCAAGCTTGACGTAGCTCAAGGCTCAGAAATAATTGGTGGGATACACAGATTGCTTGCACAGAATCATTTTAGCATCCTGAATTACTGTTTAGGATTTAAAGCAGCCTTTGACTACTGACGCAGGCCTCTTAAGAATCTAGGTGGGAAGTCACAAGCATAGTGTCTTCTAGTAAAGCTAAATATGAGTGGAATCCTAGTTGGAGGCACTAAAACTGGTTTTGAAGATTTTTACTTAAGTGTATTTAAGTGTGTGCATGTGCACACACATGAGTACAATGTCCACAAAGACCAGAAGAGGCTGTTGGATTCCCCCTGAGCTGGAATTACAGATGGCTGTGGGTTGTCTGATCTGAATACTCATAATAAGAATGTAAAAAACAAACAAACAAAAAAAGAAATGCCAGACAACTTCTAGTTTTTTAACTAGAAACATTATTTTTAAATTATTATGTTAATTATTATGTACATTATAAAATAAATCAATATTTAAACTAATTAGGAATACACATTTTACGTAAGACACAAGAAAATATAAAAATGGGAAGTAGAGCAAATAAAACCTCTCTAAAAGAGGTTTGCTGGGTCTGCCTTTTAGAAACAACTGAAAACTTATGCAATTGGTCTGTTTCCTGCTATATAGTTTCCAGTATATAGGAGTGCTCAGTGGTGAGCTCGTGGATTCTGGACCAACAGCTAGGTAGCCTGCATGGAACTGACCTAGGCCCTCTGCCTGTGTGTGACAGTTGTGTCTCTTTGTGAGGCTCTTAGCAATGAGATAAGGACCTGTTCCTGGTGCTTAGCTGGCTTTTTGGAACCTGTTTCCCAGGCTTGATTACCTAGCCCAGCTTTAATGTCGGGGTGGGGGGAGCTTGCTCCTACTTCAATTTGATGTGCCCTGCTTTGTTCAAGCCCATGGGAGGCCTGCTCCTTTCTTAAAGGAGACAGAGGAGGAGTGGATGGGGAGGATGGTAGGTGGGAGTTGGAGAAGGGGATGGGAGGAGAGGAGGGAGGAGAAACTGCGGTCGGTGTGTAAAATTAATGAAAAAAATTTTAATTAACTTTAAAAAACAGAAGTCCTCAGTGGTAGAGTGTTTGCCTAGCAGTTTGGAGGCTGAAGTTTCATCCCAGCATGGGGATAGGGGAGAGAGTGAGGAAGAAATGGAAAGAAAAGGTGGAAATAGTGGGGGGGGTTGCATAGCACTGAAAAATGAAAAAGGAGGCCCAAATGTGAACATTGAGAGGAAATGGAAGAAATAAAGGTAGTGTGAGAGGTCCTTCTGTCTATGTTGCTTTTATTGGTTAATGAATAAAGAAACTGCCTTGGCCTGCTGATAGGGCAGAGTAGAACTAGGCAGGGTGGGAACTAAACAGAATGTGGAGAGAAAGAAGGTGGAGTCAGGGAGAAGCCATGTAGCCCCGCCAGAGCTTTACGCCAGATGCCAGAACTTTACCTGGTAAACCACAGCCTCGTGGTGATACACAGACTAATGGAGATGGGTTAATTTAAGATAGGAGTTAGCCAGAAATCTACTTAAGTTATTGGCCACACAGTATTGCAAATAACATAGTTTCTTTGTGATTATTTCAGGTGTAAGCCGCCAGGAACAAGCGAGCAGCCTCCTTCAACATAAAGGGAAAAAAGGTGGCTAGCTCGTTCTCCACACAGAAGACACACCCTGTACTGATTTTGTATTGTTAAGGCAAACTTATAGGACTAGAAGAGAGAAACCGTGTAGTCATTCTTAAGCATCTTTACCATCTAGTAGAGAGATGATATGCCCAACATATAGACATAAGTTCAATTTAACACAGGTGCTAATGGGAGCTCTGAGAAATTCTGTGGGCCAGGTATGGCCCATGGCCTATCAGTAGGTGAGGCCAAAGGATCAAAAGTTTAAGGCCTCCCTGAGCTACAAAGCAAGTTCAAGGTCTCCCTAGACCCCTTAGCAAGCCCTTGCCTCAAAACATAAAATAAGCAGAAGGAGGTAGGACTCATACAAAACAACTCAGAAGTAGAGGGTTTGCCTAGCTTGTGCTTGGCCCTACATCTGATACTTAGTACAACTCAGGGCAGGGAGCAGACCACATTAGAAATTTGTCTAACAGTCTGGGCATGTTTCCTAGGCAAGGTAACTACACTAGAAGGGTGGTTATAACGCCAACATATATAATGGGAAGGAATGGTTTGAGAAGAGGCGTAAATCGGAAGCCATGAAATTTTTCTGAGTGGCTTCCTTAGTCGTGTCTGGCCAGTACTGGTGGGTGACAAGGGTTGAGAAGGCAAGTTTGAGGTATCCGTGGAGAGACGCGTGCATTGTGCTGGATATATGACCTCTACGTGTCCTTTAGTCTTTGGAAGTCTCTGGGTTTTCCAACTTGGAAGGAAGCAATGAGGGCAGGGCAGAGTAGAGTATGAAAGTGGAGAGATAAGTAGGAGAGAGGGGGCAAGACTGCTAAGCGCCTTCCCTTGGTAAAGCGATTTTGACTCCTCAGTCTAGAAATGACAGAAGCAGACGAAAACGATGTCATACTGTGATTACTGTTTTTCTTCTTTGCTAACAAAGGACGTGGCTCTTTTTATTAGGTATCTAAGCGCCTCCTCAGCTCTGAGCCCTCTTCACCTGGAGACATTACAGCCTAGTACAGAATGGCCCTGATCAGCTGCCTGGCCTCCACTCCTTTTCTACAGAGGAATCTAAGCTTGCAGGCTAATCTAACCATCTCAAACTGCCGCTGCAGCCCAATAAATCAAATCAAAAGAGAGAAATGAAAGAAACCACCAGTACACAGCGTCAGCAACAAAAGAAAATAGAGGATCGTGTTCTCACTTTGCTTTGTGGGGATTAATCTGGACTCGGCGACAGAATGCCTCCACTTCAGTAAATTCCAAGCACGGCAGAAAGATCGAGTGAATTTACTTTTTTAATGGAAACGCTTCTCATTCCAAACTTCTGGGCACCTGGGCTTCTCGTGTTTCACGTAAGGTCACTGTGAAGACAGATGTCAGCTAAAGAACGCAGCCCCAGGGAAGCGAGACTCCAGGGCTAGAACTTGAAGACTATTTGTGCGTCATTATTTAAGTGTCTTTGAATTAGTTTCACTTAGACCAATTTGGTAATCTACGAGCAACTGTTGTATGTGGGTAATACTCTATACGTGGGGGCTGGGGGGCTTAATCAGTTTGGATGACCCTCTACCCATGTGCAGACAGTTAGCCCTAGGAGAGAGAGAGAGAATGTGAAGTTAGCAGTTGAACAAGATCAAGGTCGGGGGTTCGGTGTTCTAGGGAGAATTGGGGGAAGAGGTGGTAAGTATGATCAAAATATATTATATACATGTGTGAAATACTCAAAGGAGAAATTTAAAAGTCTAGCTTACTATCTCTAAATCACTGTCCCAAGAGCTGTCTCAAAGAGGAGCTAATGTAACAGTCACTTTGTTTATGGTTGACTTCAGAACCACACACTGGGACATTATCTGAAATGTTGAGCATACATTTTTGTCCCTGAACTAGTTCATGAGGAAACTCACTACTCATAGCTTCCTTTACTAGGGATGCACGATTTGTCCAAGAGGTCCTCTGACTCCTCATCACATAGCTTCTATATTGGTGTCTAAGCAGAGAGAGAACAGGTGAATGCTAGCACATAGCTAGCATACCCAGCTACCAATATTCATGTGTCTCTGTAGATATTTATGTCCACATTCATTTCTATCCAAAGATATCCATAGATTAAAAAATCTATAATGAATAATGAATACATGGGTTACTAGACACACAGACAGGAGTAAACAGCCCCCTAGCACTTAGCCATTAAGTTCCCAACCATGACAATGAAGATTTGACATCAGCGTGTCTGGTAAGTGGCCGTTTGACATCCTGCCATATTTGATCTTTAGACATAGTCTTTGCTACTTAGATCATGGCCATCAATCGCAGCTCAAACCCTCCTCAACCCCAGATAAATTCTATTTGATGTATTCTATAATAGTGAATCTCTACTTTTCATCTGCCATATTAATCGATTCTCTTTAACTCATGGGTCTCATCAATTCACTACAGTTTAAAAAGTCCCTTGGGAAAACACATGATGGAACAACCTCATAAAACCTAATGGTAGGCCATTTAGTATGCAAACCAAATTCATTCTGCCATCAATCCTTTAATGGAATAGACAGTAACCATGAGGGAGACTCAAACACCCAACGGGGAAAAGATAGCTAGAAAATGGCTGAGAGGTTGCTCCTTTGGCTTTAAATGTTTACTAATAGAATCTTTTCTCTCCAGAGGGCCATGGTAGGATCCTTGCAGTCACATCTTCCTCAGGAACAAGAGCAAAGCCTTTTACTTTTGTGCCAATTCATATATTTCAAGTAGTTAAAAAAAAACAGAAGAAAATTGTAAGATATAAGAGAACTCTAGGAAATTCAAATTTTGCCATCCATGAATACCATTTTTCTAGAACACAGTCATGGGTGTTGGTCTAAATATTTTGTTGAGGGGGCTCCTTCCTACAGTGATATAGCTGGGTAATTGGAAAGGACACTCCAGCCCATAAATTCTGAAATATTTACTGACTATGTGAATTATGTACACTAGTGATTGTCTCCAAGTCACCAATCATGCCTCAGTGTCATATTAAGGAAAGAAAAATCCCTTCCTTCACCTTGGAATTGTTTAACAAAGAGTGGGTCCAGATTTGAATTATCTACTTCATAGTCCCTGTGTCCTCCATCCTCTGTCTGTCTATTTTATGAGCCTGAAACTGTGCCGGCCTGGAGGCTGTTGCTAGCATCCTCATGGCAATTCACAACCATCTCCAACTCAAGCTGCGGGGGGGATCTGACACCCTCTTCTGGCCTCTGCCGGTACTGCAAACACACAGTGCACATGCACACAGGCAGGCAAAACATCCATATACATGAAGCAAAAATAAGTAAATGTTTGGAAAACCCTAACAAAAGACGGTCATAGACAAAGAAAGGAGTGTATTAGGTCTTCCTTCTTCAGCGCTTATATCCAGAGAAAGCAAATTAAAAAAAAAAAAACAAAGCAAAAAAAAAAAAACAAAAATAAAGAGGAAACAAAATGCAGTTCCAAGCTAGCACTCTCTACTGCTCTGATGCCTTTTCAAACAGCATCCACCAAGGTCCTGAGTACAGAGACCCATCAGGCTTCCGTAAATTAAGTCACTGTCCCTATGTTTCTCACAGCTAAGTACCATTCCAGTATTCAAAGCCATTTGGTTCCATCTTTTATTAATTTCTTATTTATTCTATATGCGTTGGTGTTTTGCCTGCATGTATACCTGGTAAGAGTGTTGAGTTCCTTGGAACTGGAGTTACAGACAGCTATGAGCTGTCTATGTGGGTGCTGAGAACTGAACCCAGGTCCTCTGTTAGAGCAGTCAGTGCTCTTAAGCACCGAACCATCTCTCCAGCCCTTATCCCATCTTTGTACAAACAAAATCTGCCATTTATCCAGGTTCAATGGAGATAGATTTAGAGAATTGACTGGCTTGGTCCACAGGAGGGAGAACAGAAGTCAAGAACATTTTAAAGCGTATGGTGTCACCCAAAGGCAGAACCACTATGCCCTATCAGGATCCAAAAGTGTGACTGGAATGGGGCAGGGCAGGAAGTGCCTGGCCTTCTAGAGACGGGGTAAATATGGACTTAGGAGTTGTACAAGAGCTGCTAAAAGTCAATCTCTGCTTGTCTCCTTATTTTGCTGCCTCGGGATCCTGACACACTCCTTTGGTGAAGTGGAGTCTCCATCTAGCCTATAACCTAAAGGCAGAGTCAGTCTGCCAGGCATTTTCATTTGTATCGGGCAAGCACTAAGAGGATTTTAAGACAAATTTCCAGGGATAAGGAAAGTGCGCAGTTCAGCAGGATGACTCGCCGGGTGAGTGAGTCAGCTGTTAAAAGCTGTCATCGCTCTGATCGCGTCCCAGCATTGCAGAAGCCATTGGGCCTTGCTCAGCTCGATTTTAAAAGTGTTTTGGCTCAGTGTGCCAGCTTCTGCCAAGTTCACCCTTTCCCCTGGGAGACGGGACTTGACATCTGCACATGCATAGAACGTGACAATCTCAGGAGCTGTATTGAAAAGAAATTAAGAAATTGCAACCTGTGAGGATTTGTATTCAGTTTCCAAGTGAGAGACACCTTACCACCTTCCCTGTGAATTCAGCCCTGCTCGCAAACATGGAAACCAGCAGGGATTCAAGAGACGTACAGCTGAACCATGAGCTCACTTCTGCTTTGTATGGAAAACATGAGCTAGGTGCTAGGCAGCTACCAATATTCATCAATGTGGTCTTAATTTCCAGACTCCAGAATGGCAACTCCTTGTAACTTCCTTGGGAATAAAATAATCGTCTTTCTTAATTCATCTCTTCCAAGTCTCTGATTTGGATTCTAGCTCCAGTATCCCTTTAAAAAATGTAATTCTTTCAAATCTAAGAAATGTGTTTCCTTATCTATGAGGCCACTCCTGGAAGCCCCAGACTGTATACAAAAATAAACACTAGTAGGCTTTCTAGCCATTTACTCTCTCTTACCCTTGCTTCGGATGATGGAGGGGTTTGATTTTCTGAGCAAAGGAAATGGAATCTGCAACCCGGTTATATTCTGGCAGCAAGAATCTTTTTTTCCTTTCCCCTTGCTTTACTCCCTGCTTAGACACTTTCCTCTCAAACTGAGTGTGCTGCACCCCAGGCTGGTTAGAGAAATGGTACCTCTGTAGACTGAATGAGTGGTGATGACAGGAACAGGGGACAAGCAAGGAAGCCCGTAACGTGGTTAAGATAGAAGCAAAGATTGCTGAGAAGGGACAGAGAGGCCTCCAGAATCCCTTCATAAGCAAAATTGTACGAAAGGAGCGTCAACTGTGGGTTTGGGGCGAGTGCTTTGCAATTAAACATTGACTGCATTTGCCTGCCCATCTCTTCTTCCGGTAATCTCCAACATGGCTCTCCTCCCCCGCTTTTGGGCCACAGACATTCATAGCCTAGATGTTACTTCCTTGGCCTGTGCATATCAATTGTGGTTGACACTCCAAGCCTTGCCCTTAACAAAATTTAGTCCCTTAGCCTCGGTAAGTCATTGACTTTGGGGATACAACATACATCCCAAGTCATTGCATAAGAGCCTCGGTGCTTCTTTTGATGCACTTGGAAAGATCTAATGGAATCTTTCCCCATCTTCTCTCAGACACTGACACAGCTCGTTGGGAAGTCGGGTGCAGGCAATGTCCCTACTTTCATAGACAGCCTATCTCAGCATGAGATCAACATGGAAGAAAATAAGACCCAATTTACAGTCATCCATACTTACATAACATACTTGTATTCTTTGAGTTCCTGAACCAAACTGGGGTGGTTTGAGTGAAAATGGCCGCCATAGACTCATAACTCATAAGGAGTCTCATATGGAGACTCATATGGAGGTGTGGCCCTCCATGTTGGGGTAGGTATGACCTTGTTGGAGGAAGGGTGTCACTGGGGATGGGCTTTGAGATTTCAGATGTTCAAGCCAGGCCTAGTGTGTCTCTCTTTCCCTGCTGCCTGACCATCCGGAGATAGAACTCTCAGCTCCTTCTCCAGCACAGTGTCTGCCTGTTTGCCCCCATGCTTCCTGCCATGATAATAATGGTCTGAACCTCTGAACTGTAAGTCAACCCCAATTAAATGTTTCCCTTTATAAGAGTTGCCATGATCATGGTGTCTCTTCACAGAATTAAAACCCTAACCAAGACATGAATTGAGTCTGTTTTTCTCTTGAAAATTCCAGTTACATAAGTCTTAATTATTTGTCATCTGATCTGAGCTGAGTCTTCACTGACTTTTTTTTTAATTACTTGTGACTGACCTGATTGACACAGTTACCTATTTTCTATTTTTACCCTGGAAGGATAGGAAGCTGAGAAAGGAGGTCAATAAACGAAAAGGACAAGGAGAGATGTTCCATTTCCCAGGAGCCCTCCGAGCCATCCCCTCCTTGGGAAGCCTGAGCAGATGCAATTGCTCAGCCATCTGGTTCCCCTTCTCTCGGTGCTACTGGGGAATTAGCATCCGAAGAGAATGTTCTCTACACATTTCATTCCCCAGCCCGGCTTCTCAGGAGCCTCAGTTGGAATGAATTTTGATGCTCTAAGATGCCCACTCCATTTGTGTTATGACAGGCTCGTCTTCGAAACGCTCTTCGGGTTCTGAACAGTACGTGGGCTAAGCCTGAATCATAGGATGAGCAATGGCAGTCTCTTACACTAAGCCCCCAAGTCTTCTTTTTAGAACCTTTCACCTGCAGTCATTCTTCACAGAAATAACTTTGTCGTGTTTCTTATGTGCACGAGCATAAAAAAGGGACTGCACAGCCGGGTGGTTTAGGTAATGCAGACTTTAATGCTGATAACTTTATTTTTAGCATATATGGATGTTTGGCCTGCATGTATTTCTTTATATATATACATATATATATATATATGTATATATATATATATTATTTATAAAAGTTTATTAATTTATAAAAGCTTCCATTTCCGCCCCTCCTCCCAACACCCTCCCACTCCCCCCACTCCCTCTCCTCCTCCCTCACCATTCCCAAGAGTAGTCAGGGTTTCCTGTCCTGTGGGGAATCCAAGTTCCTCCCCCCTCCCTCCGGGTCCAGGAAGGTGAGCATCCAAACAGGCCAGGATCCCAAAAAGCCAGTCCATGCAGACGCAACAAGACCCAGTGCCATTGTCAATGGCTTCTCAGTCTTCATTTGGACCTCGGGGGCTCAGTCAGCCCCCATGTCAGCCACATTCAGAGAATCCGGTTTGATCAAATGCTCGTTCAGTCCCAGTCTAGCTGGCCTTGGTGAGTTCTCATTCGATCAGTCAGCTTGTAACAGTGGGTGAACGCACCCTTCGCGGTCCTGACTTGCAGTGCTCCAATGTGGATCTCCGTCTCTATCTCCATCCATCGTCAGATGAAGGCCCCCTCTGATTTTGCTTTCCTTGCTCACGATCTCCCTCCCTCTGCTTCTCATTTGGACCTAGGGAGTTAAGTCCGGTGTTCCAATATGTGTCTCTGTCTCTATCATAACCAACAGAATACAAGAGATAGAAGAAAGAATCTCAGACTCTGAGGCCTGCATGTATTTCTGTGTGCTGCATGCCTTGTGCTCACAAGACCAAAAGAGGGCGTCAGAGCCCCTAGAACTTGAGGTGTTGATCGTTGCAAGACACCATGTGGGTTCTTGGAACTGATCTCAGGTCCTACTCTAGAAAAACAACGCATGCTCTTAACTGCTGAACCTTCTCTCCAGCTCTCCATAGTCATTCTTAAGCACTCTACGTGGCTCCCCATTGATAGGGTTTCTTTTTGATTTTAGAGGGTTTTTTGTTTTGTTTTGTTTTGTTTTAGAGGGAGAAGGGATGAAAGTAACTAAAACGAGTGACTAGATTTGAATAAAAGCCTGCCTTTCCCTGAAATCATATGCTTTCCCAAGAGATCTGAGTCAGGAAGCGAATGAGCTTACATCACTATCCTCGTTTCAATATGGTCGCACCAAGGCTGCATTCATTACTTATATTAGAAAGATTTCCTTTGAGCTGCTGAGATAGCTCAGTGGGTAAGGCATCTGCTGCACATGTGTGTGAAGGCCTGAGTTCGAATCCCCGCAACACATTTAAAGCTGGGCGTGACCGTACATGCCTATAACCCCATTGCTGCTATGGAGAGGTGGGAGGCAGAGATGGAACTCCCCATAGGTTTGTAATCCAGACATCTCAACACAGAGTGGAGAATAAGAGACCCATTTTCAGTCAAGGTGAAAGACAAGAACTAACACTTGAGGTTGTCCTTTGACATCCACAAGTGGGCTACAGCACATAGATGCCTGTATACACACACATAGTTTTTTTTTGAAGAATTTCTCATAGCAACCCAAAACCTTAAGCATAACCTCTCTACTATCTGATAGTCATTTATTGTCTTGAATAAGAAAGGACCAGTCCACAATAAGAACCCTAGACCTATTTCTTCTTTGAATGTGATGTGATATTGAATCATATCTCTCATAGTAGGCACGGTTCTGCTATTTAAGTATTACTTCCCAAAGATCTGGTTGGATAAGAAACGTTGCCAGGGCTGGAGAGATGGCTCAGACGTTAAGAGTGTAGGCTGCTCTTCCAGAGGTCCTGAGTTCAATTCACAGCAACTACAAGGTAACTCACAACCATCTATAACGAGATCTGGTGCCCTCTTCTGGCCTGTAGGCATACACGCAAGTGGAACCCTGTATACATGGCAATTTAAAAAAAGAAAAAAAGAAAGAAAGAAATGTTGTCACTGAACCAGAGTCTGAATAATACCAATCACATAATTTTAAAACTGAAATAAACTGAAGTAGTACAATGACTTTATTCAGAATCCCTATTCAGAAAAATGACTCATTTCTCTACAACACATTATATTGAATGGCCGCAATAACATCACGGAGAGGCTCTTTGTTTGAGGAGGCGGAGGGTCCTGTGCAAAAGGAAGCTATGCAATTGGAGTCCCGTGGAGTGATTGGTCGCTCTTTGTGTGCTCCCGACTCTGCTCTGGGTATGTCCAGGTCCCATTCCCAGATGGGACAATGGCAATGACACAGGATTTGAAACAAGAATTAGATTCTCACCCTGGCTTGGACTTTACATGCTATTGTTGGGGGTGGGGCAGCAAGTAAGACATTTGCCCCATTGACCTTCTCCCCTCATATAGGAAACAGAAAATAGAAATGACCATGACGTTTGCATACAGGACCTGGGGACTCTCTAGAGGAGCTCAGGAACTGCACTGTAACCTGTAACACTAGCATGGCGGTTAGGTATTGAGAGAGCCAGGGATTCAAGCCATGAAACATTCTGGAAACATCAGGGTTGAGAAGCCCTGTGCTTTGGAGCCCACCTGAATTGGCACTCTTTCTTTTCTGTGATTATTCTACCTCCGTGTAGATACTGTCTGCATTTGCGTCAGAATGGGCTCCTGTATCATTAAACTTTACATCATGGCAATGAAACGTCCAAAGCAATTAACTATAAAGAGAGAAAAGCTTCCTTCCTTCCTTCCTTTCTTTCTTTCTTCCTTCCTTCCTTCCTTTTTTTCTTATTTCTTTTTCTTTCTTTCTTTCCTTCTTTCTTTCTAAGTTTTCAGTTTTGAAGGTTCAAAGTCCAAACAGCACAGGGAGGCCTGGCGAGAGCGAGCCTTTGACTGCATCTCCTCATGGCACCGATGGCGTCCACGCATGGATGACCATGGTGGCAGCAAGCATCAGGACCGAGCAAGTGACAGAATTTCTGAGAGCAGAGGGAGAGAAAGTGAGGGCAGTTCAGTCCTCACCGTCTCCTTCAGTACACAATATAGTCATCTAAAGAACGTACCAGAAGGCTCTGTCCCCACCGTCTCCATCACTTTCTGTCCTAGTCAGCTTCGGTTCCCAACTTAACAGGCCAGAGTTAACGGAGGGAGTCTCGGGTGGGAGACTTCCTCCGTCTGACTGGCCTATGTGCAAGCCCGTAGAGCATTATTTTAGTGATGGATGAGGGAAGGTTCAGCCTATTGTGGGTGATGCCATCCCTGGGCTGCTGAACCTGGGTGGTATAAGAAAGCGGACCAAGCAAGTCATGAGGAGCAAGTTAGTATACAGCATTCCTCCCCTGCATCGGCTCCGGCTTCCAGCTCCTGTCCTGACTTCCTCAGTGATGTTACCTGGAACTACACGGTGAAATAAACTCCCTCAAGTTGGTTTTGGCCAAACATAGCCACAGAAAAACAAGCTAGGACGCATTCCCATAGTGTCACCCTGCAAGCTAAGCCTTCAGTCTGGACCCCTGAAAGACACATAAATCAATTAATTAATTAACACATAATTAATTAACACCTTAATTAATCACACCAGTTACCAGGAAAAAAATCCATAATTTGTATAAGCTACTCTTTATGCCCCAAACCAGGGAATTAATTCACTGCTCACCTAAATGATAATTACAATGTTCAAGAGACTAGGTGCCTCCCATGCAGAGTGAGGTGGTATTTGATACATTTATGTTACAGTAGGCATTCCATGTACATATTGTTACTTCCAGGTTTTAGATGAGGAAAGGAAGTACAAAGAAGTTTAGTGAGTATTCATGAATCATAAAGATAATTACGAGGAATGAGGAAGCCCAGTGGATTCCAAAAGTAAATTGAGCGGGGAGGGGTGGGGCTGGAGGTTGGCCCCTGGGGAGGGGGTTGAGTTAAATTGAATAAGGAAAATCTATGACGAAGCTGGAAATGCTGCGTCATCCAAAAGAACCAGCGAGTCCCTCATGAAAACAACAGCAACCAAGAGGAAACGTGAAGCAACAGCCGCTAACACAACTATTAACTCCCCCATTGAACTAGGATTTTCCATCTATTAAACAGCAAAACAGAGCAACAGAAAATATTTCTGGAACACGGATAATGCCAAGGTAAGGTGATCTGTCCTGCGTTGCTCATAGCCACAGACACTGCTAAAAGCCTTTTTGGAGAGATATTGGAAAGACGGTCCAATAACCATTAGCTGCATCCTTTGACCCATGTGATTTTACTCATAGGAAATAGCCCTAGGAGAGCATCCAGGATGACATTCAGCAAGATTTTCCAAAGTTATCATTATGTTAAGGCAGAGTGGACACCTCTAAAAGGGGCACAAGTCAGAACCTGTTCTAGTAGGAATCCGTGGCTTTGCTGATTTATTTGATCGACACAAATGTGATACCTGCCTTGGGCCAGACACTGCATTGTATTAGGTATGGTTTTCTAGAGAAGCTCGTGTGGTGTGTGCATGTGTGTGTGTGTGCGTGTGCGTGTGTGTATGCAATGACAGGGGATCCAGGATGGCTTACCCAAGAAGAACCTAGTCGTCCAGCAATGGCGTCTAACATTGGAGAGACTGAGAAGCATAAGTTGCTCAGTCTTCCAGGCTGTCCATCTGTTAAATAGCAAAACAGAGCAACAGGAAACACTATTGGAACACGGATAATGCTAAAGTAAGGTGATCCTTCCCGCGTTGCTCAAAGCTACAGACACTGCTAAGAGCCTAACCTGGTGCGGAAGTCCTGGAAGACACCTGCGGAGCCAGCGGTCTTCAGACCCGCTTGGAAGACCAGAGAGGCTGGAGTGTGCTGTCAGCAAAGGATCGCGTCGGCAGCAACAGGACATAGCTGTGTTCCCCAGGAAACCGAAGGTATGCAGGCAACATGATTGTTTCTTTTCTTTTCTTTTTTTTTTTAAGGATTTTTAAATCTCTGTTTTTATAAATTATCAATATATAATGGCCGACATCTTATGGTTTTAGATTTTTAAAAATAAAATGTTTCAAGCATACGGAAAGATAAATAGGATAATTTAGCGAAGATGTGTGTATCACATGATGTCATCTGAAAATGAAAAAAACGTCACAGCTGAATCTTCTGCTCCTCTCCAGGTTCTGCTTCTCGGCCTCACTGCAGGTGCTGACCTTTGCTGGCATTCTCTGTGCTCATTCAGCCCAGCTCTGCGTGCGTGCTGAGAATCCACACCACACTCAGGAAGTATGTAACCTGTCTGTAAGGAAAAGGTATGCTGCCTCCAGCTGATGTACTAAGAACACTGAATAATCGTCCTATCAAAGGGCGTTTAGATTGCTTGAATTCTTGTGACTCCAAAGCAGCAGTAGCACACTTTCCCTGAGACGTTTGAAAAGACTTTGAAAAGACTTCTTTAGCCCTTTAGCTGTCAGGCGGTTCTCGTGCATTCATCTGTGGCCTACGCTGTCATGGGGCTCTGCAAATGACCCATAGCAGTTTGCACGGTGGAACTGAAGTGTCCCTGAAGCCAGAGCCCCAACTGCAGTAGTAGAGGATGTGGATGCAAACAACGTGACCAGTTCTAGCCACCAGAACCTGCATCTAGAATTCTCTTAGACACATACACGGACCTTTTGCTGAGCATGGCCCAAGCCTCACATGAAGGCGGGAGGAGCAAGGAGCAAACCCTTCAATTCGCAGAGGCTACAGCCACCAGGAGCTGGAAGAGTAAGAGGGAGCCTATAAAGGTTGCTGTGCTCCAGCTAGGCTCAGGACGTGAGAAACAGAGGCAGGTGGATCTCTGCATTCAAGGCCAGTCTTGTCTACATCGTGATCCCAGAGCTACATCGTGAGATTCTGTCTCCAAAACAAATTTTTTTCTTAGTTAGGCAAGGTATCAAACCATCTTCTCTGAAAGGTGGCAGCTGTGTGGGAGAGGCTCCGTGGTTAAGAACACATGCCGCTCCTGCAGAAGACCCAAGTTCAATTCCCAGCACCCACATCAGGCCACTCATGGCCACTCACATCCGCCTGTGACGCCAGGGATCGGATACCTCTAGATGACGTGGGCACCTGAGCTCACGTGCATACACCCACACACAGGCACATGGACAGCACCTGTGTAAATGTAAAACAGGTCTTTGGGGCTCAAGAGGTGGCTCAGTGGTTAAGAGTAGTGGTCATTCTTGCAGAGAACCAGGGTTCAAATCCCAGCACCCACACGGTGACTGACAATAACCTGTGACTCTCGTTCCAGTGGATCCAATGGCTTCTGCTGACCTCCACAGGTACCAGACACGCATGTGGTACACGGTCATGCACGCAGGCAAAAAAGTCATACAGATAAAATTAAAGAAAATAATTAGAAAATATTAGGTGTCAGAATACTTTTTTTTTTTTTTTTTGGCCTGTCCTGTAGACCAAGCTGACCTCGAACTCACAAAGAAAGATCCGCCTGCCTCTGCCTAGTGAGTGCAGGGATTAAAGGGAAGCACTACCATTGCCCAGCTGAAACATCTTAAAAATGGAAAGAAGCAACTGATTCTCCCTGGGAAAAGCAAATATTGGAAGTAGGGAGAATCCTAGAAAACCAGAGGAAGCGGGGCCACAACACTGGCATGCCTGTGCTTTATTTTGCTACCACGTTGATCGTTCAGAAGTCATCGTCCTACAGCTCAGCCCTGCCCAAACCTTCCCATTCTGAAAGCCCCTATGCTGGAAGGGACTGGCAGGCAGTTCACACGCTAGAGCGCTGTGATGGTTAAAATGAGAATGGCCTCTAACGGCCAAGTTTGAACTCTTGGTCCCCAGTAAGAGGCTGCCGGTGAGAAGGAACCTTTAGGAGACTGCAGTTTGCGGAAGTACATCATTGGGGGCGGGGCCTTGCAGGCTTAGCACTTCCACCCATGCCCTTGCTGGCCTTGCTGCTTCCAGAGTGTGTGTGCCATGAGATCAACCAGCTCCTGCCCCGGCTGCCCTGCCATTCCTTCCTCACCCTTGCCCTCTGGATCTGTGAACCAAAATACACTCTTTATTTCTTACATTGTTTTTAAGGGATAAAGACAAGTATCATGGTATTCTATCGCAGCAACCAAAAAGTAAATAATACAGTTGGGAAGCTCTTTAAAAAGTTATAATGAAAGGTGGAGTTGGTACTTAATGGTAACTGTGCTGATAATCCTGGTATATCTCGACGGTATCTTTCTCTTATTTTACAAATTTCGTAAACAATTTAGACAGTTTAGGATGATTGGATGACAACATTAAAACCATCTCTCCCTATTGATGAATTTATCTGCCCATCTTGTTTGCAATGTCGTTGCTGCTATACCAAGAACTAAAACCATCAAAGGTTTTCAGCTGGCTTTGTGCCACCATACAGGATGGACCTTTCTTAAAGCCTTTTTTACTTTGCTTCCTGCCCCATTTGTGGCCACCAAAGATGACCTCACTGCCTCTTAAGATAGAAGCAAGAAAGCAGACATTGGCCATTGCCAAATAAAGTGACATTAACAAGCACTAAATAGCCACTCCAACAGTCACTTCCTGTCCCTCCCCTCCCCCCAGCTGCAGGACTCAGAGAGCTCTAAGGCCAAGAGTCTCACGTGGGAGCAGACTATACATTTTAACCTCCATCGGGGCCACTCAAAGAATGGAAGGCACCTGGAGGAGCTGCGTTTGATGCTGAGAAACTCTACAAAGTTCCTAAGAAAAGTCCTTCCACTAGCCTCTTTCCTTTCGGAAAGGAAAAGCTAATTCTTTATTTGGGGCTTCAGTTTCCTTTATTTCAAAACAATTGACCTGACTCCTAGCAGCCTGGGGGGCTCCCACCTGGGTTTTGGTTTAGGGTCACAGAGTTTCTGTGTGTGAATTTGAGCCCTGCACCCCTTCATGATTCCTGTTAAATGAAAAATTAAACAGCATTTGTTCAGTGATATTGGACTTTCTATTTCTCCAACGCACAAATAAAATCAATATTACATGTGTTCCGTCTCAGCTGCTAAAGAGTCAGCAATTATTTCTTGCTACTGTTTCAGGCTTCTGAACTGGGTTTATTTTATTGTTTTATCTTTATGGAGCTTTTTTTGGGGTGTGTGTGTGTGTGTGTGTGTGTGTGTGTGTGTGTGTGTGTGTCGTGTTTAAGAGATAGAGAAAGAACACAAAGTTAGGTGTGCAGAGTGTGGCAAGGATCTTGGAGGAGTTGGGAGAAGGGCAAGACTATGATCAAAATAGATGGGAAAAAATGTTAAAACAATAAAAGGGAGGAGTAGTGTGGCACACACCTTTAATTCCAGCATTGAGGAGGCAGAAGTAGGCAGATCTCTGTGAATTTGAAGCCAGACTGGTCTACATAGTAAGTTCCAAGACAGCAAAGCCTACAAACAGAGACTCACTCTCTAAAACAACAATAAAAGAAGCCAATTAATTAAAAAGTCATCATCAGAGGTAAAACCTGGGCTGGAAGATGGCTCTATGTTTAACTTCTTTTGTTGCTCTTTCTGAGGGTCCAGCTGTCTTAGTTACTTTTTTATTGCTGTGAAGAGACACCGTGATCAAGACAGCTCTTATAAAAGAAGGCATCTGACTGGGGCATGCTTACAGTTTTAGATAGTTAGTCTGTGATCATCGTGGCAGGAAGCAGGCAGGCACAGCATTGGGGCAGTAGCTGAGAGCTTTACATCCTGATCCAGAGGTAACAGGCAGAGAGCAGACACTGGACCTGTCATGGACTTTTGAAACCTCAAAGCCCAACATCAGGGACACACTCCAATAAGGCCATTGTGGGGAGAGTTTTGTTGGGACCACTGGCTTCCAAATAACCACACTGAGACTTATTAATTATAAATGCTTGACCAATAGCTTAGATTTCTTATTAACTAGCTCTTACAACTTAAATCAATCCATACTTTTTATCTATACTTTACTATGTGGCAGTATCTTTTTTTTTTGGCATTGCATGTTCATCTCCTGCTTTCTCTGCATCTGGTTGATGACCCCCCCACTACAACTTCCTCCTTCCTTGTGCTTTCTTTTGTCCACAAATCCTGTCAAACCTCTCTCTGCCTAGCTATCGGCCAGTCAGCTCTTTATTAACAATGAGAGCAACGCATTTTCATGGTGCATAGAAGGATTACTGCACAGCAGACCACACCTCCTGGTCCTTCCCAAACAGTTCCACTAACTGGAACGAAGCATTCAAACATATGAACCCAAGTGGGTCATTCTCATCTGTGTCACTGAACCAACTTTGATTTCACACTGGGAAAATCACAACCTCCATAAAAGCAGCTCCAAGGGATCCAATGCCCTCTTCTGGTTTCCTTGGGCACGTGTACTTATGTGCATGCACCCACACACAGACACACAGACATACCACTGCACGCGCACATACACACACACACACACACACACATTTTTTAATAGGATGCAAGGCCATTCATCTAATGAGTTGAACTACAGCCACCTTTGGCATCTACCCCCTGATATGATTGGCATTTTTCCAGCTTAATCTCTCACCAAAATTCCCCTGGAGAGGCCAGTGAGAAAAGCACTTGCCAACAAGTCCTGAAGTCCTGAATTCAATCCCTGAAAGCCCCATGACAGAAGGAGAGAATCAGCTCCTTCAGGCTGACCTCTGACCTCCACATGCATGCCAGATTACGCATGCCCACACAGTGCATCTATATACACTTACAAACTAAGTACATTTTTAATAAAAAAAAAAACTTTAACGAAAACAATCATTTCAGTAGTTACATGAGAGTTTCAGTCTGAAAACCTGGCAGATGTTCAGGCCCTCGGTGGTGAGGTACTGCCTCCATCTCCCTTCAGTTCACAGCGGTCCACCGTAGTGACACATTTCTTAGCCATGTTTTGATGGTTAATCTTCAGCATCATCTTGGAATCACCTCTGTATGTAACTATGGAGGCATTTTAGTGAAGTCGCTCTTTGTGGAGCCATCACTGTGCTCCCATTGTTATGACAACCCCAATGTGATCCTTGGTGCCTCCTCTGACAGACAGTCATTCCTGTTGTCCACCCATGCTCTGGACGCCCATGCTCTGGACACCCATGCCCTGGATACCCGTGTTCTGGACACTCGTGCTCTGGACACCCGTGCTCTGGACACCCGTGCTCTGGACACCCATGTTCTGGACACCCATGCTCATGTATATACTTCCCATCTCTGATTTTCTTTCTTTAGGCACATCAGCCTTCCTACAATCGTCCCTGTCTTTGTTTTTTGAGTTTTTATTGAGCAGCTTTCTTTTCTGTCTTCACATTCTTGGTTTCTAGACATTGTCTGAAACATTCCCTTTGCACTTTCTCCCTAGCACCACATAACCAACACTTAGATGACCACGACCTTGTTATGAAAAGCACATTAAATCTAACAGTTCAGAATGTTAAAATATAGCCCAACAGTCCCTGAAGTCACATGGATGTAAACAACATCCAGCCACTCTGACAGGAGGCCTGGTGTTTCTATTTTTCCAGCTACAGTGAGATCCCCATTTTCCCATGGTCAAACACAATTTATAGTTCACCCAGATGGCCAGTTGTGAAGCTTAGATAGGTTTTGATTTAATGGAGAGGACAAAATATGAGAAAACAATTTGAAGTGTTCAAATACATAAGATGTGAGCTGATTCATTCTCTTGGACATCTGTTTGAATTTTATAGTATGAGGTCCTGGTTATTCAAGTTGCCCAGTTGTTTTTAGTTCTTCTAGATGTTCCCTTACCTCCTGTGCCTTTTCTGGTTGTGCTGGATAGCTTTGTGTCAAGATTGGCACAAGCTAGAGTCATCTGAGAGGAGGGAACCTCAGCTGGGGAAAAATGCTTCCATAAGACTGAACTATATGCAAGCCTAGAAGGCATTTTCTGTGGATGGGGCCTTCCCTGGGATGATTGTCCTGGGCTCTATAAAAGAGCAGCTGTGCAAGCCATGAGGAACAAGCCAGTCAGCAGCATCCCTCCCTCCGTGGCCTCTGCATCAATTCCTGCCCTCCAGGTTCCTGCCCCATTGGAGAGCCTGTCCTGACTTCAATGTGGAACTGTGAACAAAGTAAACCCTTTCCTTCCCAAGTTGTTTTTGGCCAAGGTGTTTCACCACAGCTAAAGCAACACTGACTTAGACATTGCTCCCAAGCCCACTCATCCCACAACACTTCCATTATGAATGTCAATGCAGCCAAAGAATGCTTTCCTCTAAAACTGCTCAAGCTATTGAAGAGAGCTACCTTTTGCAAGCTCTGAGATAATCACTACGTCTGAGAAAATGCTGATTTGTGCTATTGGAAAGTAGTTTCCTTATTCCACCCATGCTTTTTCAAAAAAGACAAGAAGGGAGAACAGACCAGTGTCGCTCACAGATGTATCAACTGTACAGATCTCATGTCCTTGTGTGGAAGATTTATCAGAATTATGCGGTCACTGATCCCCAGAGTTCTTACTCTTTTTTTTGACAAGAAAAGCAAGTTCTAACAGGAAAGACACTATTTCCTGTAACGATCATTAAGCTTACTTTAATTCCTCTGGGACATAACCAGTACAGAATTAATTTTTTTATGAATAGAAATTCAGACTTTATCTTAAATTAAAATTTTCCTTCAAAGGATTTCCTTAATAAGTTGCTAAAGAAAAAAAGTGAAAGAAGCAACAGTGTTATATTATACTATAGCAACGTGAAGTAGCGGCATTGGGGTTTACAGATATGGGCATTTGATTTTCTAATGACTTAAAGTTGGAATTTCAAAACACAAAACACAAAATTTCAAAACACAAAAGAAAGGGTTCTGCCCCAAGTGTGGGACAATCTCCTAGCAACAACTATGACCTGCCTGCAGAAATTGGCTACTTATAAACTTTAATATAGCATTTCATTTTCATGGCTTAATGGCTTTGTTCAATACAAGAGTCACAAACAGGTTATAAAAATATTTGGATATTAAATCATGGCCTTTGGTGATCTGCATAGACCCCAGCTCTTAAGGCCAAATTGTTAAATATCTTTGCTGATTTTGCCCATTTCTGTGAACCCCCTGGCTTGAGAAGGTAACCTGGAAAGGACTCTGAATAACTTCATCTAAAGCCATACTATCTGAATAGAAGGATGGAGACAGAGCTGAACCATGTGAATAGAAGAATGGGGAGAGAGTACATGGGACTACCTTTGGGCTACCACAGTTTGAGTGAGGTACAGGGTTTCCTTTATGGTTTTGCTGTGTTTCATGTAAGGAAGGAAGTATAAATTTCTCTTCTAGAGACTTCCTTTTGTCAATGGTGTTATGATTTGGATATGAAGTGTTCCCCACAAAGGCTGTAGTCTGGGCAACCTACTTGGGGCGCTGTTGACAAATAACAGGATCATGATGGCACTTGCTTCATCAATGGGTTCCCTACTGATACGTTTGGACCAAATGGAATAGTCCTAAGTTAGCAAGAAACCTGGCTCTAGAAAAATTCCCAGGAATCCACAAGGATGACCCCAGCTAAGACCCTAAGCAATAGAGGAGAGGGTGCCTGAACTGGCCTTGCCCTGTAGTCAGACTGATAATTACCTTAAATATCACCGTAGAATCTTTGTCCCACAACAGACGGAAACAGAGGCAGAGACCCACATCAGAGCACTGGACTGAGCTCCCAAGGTCCAGCTGAAGAGTGGAAGGAGGGAGAGTGTGAGCAAGGAAGCCAAAACCATGAGGGGTTCATCCACTGAGACGGTTTGCCTCAGCTAATGGGAGCTCACGAACTCCAACTGGACTGGGAATGAACGAGCATGGGATCAAACTATTCCCTCTGAATGTGGTGACAGTTGGGGCAGACTGAGGGGCCGCAGACAGTGGCACTGGAATTTGTCTCTACTGCATTTACTGGCTTTTTAGGATCTTATTCTCTTTGGATGTATACCTTGCTTAGCCTAGATGTGGTAGGGATTGGAGGGGATGGGGTGGGAGGGTTTGTGGAGAGAGTGGGAGGAGGGGAGGGAATGGGAATTTGGATTGGTAATTTTTAAAAGTAATTAAAAAAAAAAAGAAAAAAGAGGTGACCCAAGTCTGGAGGAGGAAAGTCACAGGGGATATGCCTTTGAAGTGTGGGTCCTATCCCTGTCATCTCATCTCCTCTCTTCTTCTCCTTCCTCCCTCTCCTTCCCATACCCAGACTGCCATGAAGTGATGTCTTTTCTCTTGTCTCCATCACATTCTTATTTTCTATGACAATCTCTCTAGAAGGATGTTTCAACCTTGCCTTGAGCCCAAATGCAATGGAGTCTGTTGACCATGAGCTGTCATTGTGAATTAAATATTGCCTCTTAAGTTGTTTTTTTCAGTTATTTTGATATAGTGATGAAGACTAACATAGATTTATGAAGTATTAGAAAATGAGCATTCATTTCTTCAACCCAGTTAGTTACCAATGTAGCCCAAGAGTAGATTATGGAAGAAAATATAACACGATTATCATAATAGTTTCGAAACAATAATATCTAACTTTTATTTGGCTTTTATAATATTTATATTACTTGTCCTTTGTAATATGCAAGGAACCTTTGTATATGTGAGCTCCTGAAACACAAATAATAGTGCAACAAGTACTATCATCTCAATTTTGACCATAACAAAACCAGAAAATTTATTAAAGTTGAGCACATTTGCCAGAACCAGGGCACACCACTGTCTTTCTGCCCCAGAATCTGGGCATGTAATCACTGTGCCACAATCACACGGGTACCAAGAGGAGATAGACAAAGCTACATGTCCAGGATACATCTGCTATCCTTTCTGCGTTAAAGTCATCCTCGCATAAAGATGTTATTTGTTCTCAGAGAGTCACATTGCTGTTGTCATTGTGAGCTGTGCCATTCACTATGGGCTTATCCTCTCCCTCACTGGTCCTGAACTAGGGCCTGCCTCCCATCCGTCATGTGATGCTTGTCTTTGTTTCCACAGCTGCCAGCTGTATCTTTGCCTATTCAATCTTTCTGAGTCACTCTGTTTATGAAAACAGTCACATGGCTGCTTGTTCCATTGAGTAGGATCTTTCAGATGAAAGGGCACATGGATTCCCAGGCTGTAATGATAAAAGGTTTGATGAAGCTAAGGGGTTAACAAATAGCAACAGCAAAGGTACCACCAGGAAAGCACCAGCGAGGAATAGGGCGTCTAACGTCATGTCCCTGAGTCATTTCTCAATTGCTCAGAAGAGATTTAGTCTTCAAGTCCTGACCATCAGGCTATATGTGGTCACTTGGATTCAGAACAGTGTCTTCAAATGTGTTTTTTATACTCTTGTTCGCATCTGCTGTGGAGCAATACTTATGTACACTGTGAAGATGTGTTGCTCTCGTTGCTAATACAAAGCTGATTGGCCAATAGCTAGGCAGGATTTTTGGAGCAAAGAGAATGCTGGGGAGAAGAAGGAGGAGGAGTCTTGGGAGTTGTGAGGAGATGGAAAGAAAGCAGGAGATGATCTTGTACTGAGAAAAGGTACCAAGTCATGTGGTAGAACGTAGATAAGAAATATGAGTTAATTTAAGTTGTAAGAGTTAGCTAATAACAAGCCTAAGCTATTGGCCAAGCATTTATAATTAATATAAGTCTCTGTGGGGTTATTTGGGAACTGACTGCTGGGACAGAAAAATCTGCCCACACACATCACCCAAACCTGCCCACTGACCAGACTCAATGACAGAAATCAAGAAAAATCTCAGTCAGACACAGACAATCTATACACACACCTTTGAAACACAATGCTGACAAGCTGAGACACGCCGTTCCAATCCGTCTTGCACACCAGCCTCAGAACACAGCAGTCCCATTCCCCTGGTTTTCCAGGGATGAGCACAACTGAGAAAAACAGTTTTGACTTCCTGTTTTAGTCACGCAGCTGATGATGGTCCACAAGCGTTAAATAGAAAGTTCTAGAAATAAACCACAAGTTTTAAATTGCATGCCATCTGGATAGCATAATGAGATCTTGTGCCATCCTGCTGTGTTCTCCAGGAGACATAAATCATCCCCATTCCTGAGTATCCATACTGTATACACCAACCACCCATTCTTCATTTAGCCTCCTTAGTAACATCCCCAGTTATCTGGCCAACCATTGCAGTATTGCAATGCTTGTGTGCAATTAATCCTTATTTTATTTATTAATAGTTCCAAAGGACAAGATGAATACCATGTGAGCAACCTCTATTCTGCTCTCTGTTCCTACAGATGTGTCCTAAAATGTGTCAGACAAATGGAACAATACGTTATGTGGCTGTTGCTAAAATTCCTCCCCAGGGGAGACATATGTCTTATGTCTCCTCCTAAGGTCACAACAAGAATCTAAGTCTCCAATTCCACCAAAGTTCATTCTTGGGGAACCAATATGCTGACTGGACTTCCTCATAGTTCGTGGGTAAGGGATTTCTTAGTGGAATGTGGGTGCTCCCTTCCGAAAGGCCTTACAGGAAAGTCTTTACTCAGCATGGATGGTGTCTTTCCCGTGGCTCTATAGATGGATCTGCCTTTCCCCTAGTCTTCCCCAGCCTATATACGCTGGTCTCTGTCTGAGGCCACAAGGTTGTAGGCAATTAGGCCAGAGTTGCATACAGAAAATGGTAGGGAATGACTGGAACTCACACAGGGATTCCCACAACCACTACATAGATACACACAGAGACACACACGGACGCACGTGGGCACACACACACACACTAAGGGGATGTAAACAGTCATCAAAGCCCAACTGGGATGACCTTTTGCAAGCAGACACAACTGAACTCCCGAAGATGGTGGTGGTCTGGCTCAAAGGATAACCCTGTAAAACAGGGCTCCTGCATTGATTGGCCTTGTCATTACTTAGCATGATCTTTCCACGGTTCTTCAAAAACCCCTATAAAGGGTATTTAATAATATTTTAAATATTTTGCATTTCTTAAGTAAGTGTGGGGGGCAGTACATGCATATCATGTACCATGGTGCAAATGTGGAGGCCAGAGGACAACTTTCCGTATACTATGTGGTTCCTGGGACTAAGACAGAAGTTGTCAATCTTGGCGGCAAAAGCTTTTATGCACGAGCCACCCCACTGCTCTTGTAAAGAGTATTTTTCATTTTCATTTAATAGCTAAAGAGGCAACAAGAAATGCAACAACAGCAACAAAAAATAAAGAAATGCAAAGATGTATCTAGGTTCATGGAGACCTGGCTTCTGGTGCAGAACTGCTCATTCCAGCTTCAGTAACCTTCTGGAACACGGAGAGTGATTATAAAATCCACTGACTCAAATTAGGAACAAGATTTTATGTTGAGTTTGGTTGCTAAGTCGCTGAAGTAGTTACAGACTGACCTTGGGCCAGGTTTCTAGATTCAACTTGTTCCCTTGAAAATGATTACTGTCTGCTTTTGAGACACTATTTCTGACTCATATTCCTATCATGGATTCATTTGAGAATCTAATGGGAAATTTGAACATTTGATCTTCAAGAAAAATAAGGACACAAACATGGACACACACATGCGTGTTCATGCACACAGACACACACACAGAGATGGACACACACAGATACACACATACACACACACAAACACACACATGCACGCATATAGAAACACAGACACACATGGGTACACACAAACACATGGACACACACACACAGGCGACACACATATACACATCTATGGACATACATCGACACACATATACACATCTATGGACATACATAGACACACATATACACATATATGGACATACATAGACACACATTTGAGCAGTGCAGAGGGTTTACTGCTGTGGCACACACAGATGTGAGCCTCTTCCACCTTGACTGGAGGTCAGAGAGGTTGAGCTTAAGTTTGCTCTTTTAAAGTTGTTAACAACAGGTGTGGCTGCAAACGAAAGATCCTGACCTAGGGTGTGGTCAATTAGTACTCTGAGTATTGAAATAGATCCACTCTGCCTGGACCAAGTGTCAGAGAACTCGTCTATGCCATGTGTCACGCTAATAAAGTCTGTTGCCTCCCCTTCTCCTTTTGGAGTTAAGTCTATAAGCGTGTGGAAACACAAACAAGGCGGATTCAGTATTCCCTGAACGTCCCTCCCAATACGATACTATCTTATTTCTCCTCTACCTGTGTTCCTTTTGCCTAATTATTCTAATCCTCAGGCTCCTACCCTGGAATGCATATTTCTCCTCTACCTGTGTTCCTTTTGCCTAATTATTCTAATCCTCACACTCCTACCCTGGAACACACAAGTTTTGTCAAGTCTGGATTTGGACAGTTTGCAAACTCCTTAAGCTTCATTCAAACAACCAAGGTTAAGGACCCACAACCCCACGGTCTCAGCTCCAGAATTCCAACATGCCTACGATGCAAAATGCAAGGTTGTCCTTTTAATGACATTTAGAGAAACCATTTTCCCCCTGCTTCAGCAGCAAAACCAGAGGCATGCAATTCAGAATTAAACCAGCAAGTTGGATTTGCTTTAAAAAAAAAAAAAATCACTGAAGAGCAACCCGCATCCAAACCCACATGACAAGTCCCCCTCAGAATCAAATCTTGGTTCTTTAATTTGGAGCATCTCACTTCTACCACACACAGGATAGTGTTATTATTAGCAGGAAAAAAAATGCATCATGACCTGGGGTTTAAGCAAATCCTGGTTTGAGGTTTACGGGAAGTATGCACTTCTGTAGGAAAGCAAGAGCTACATAGATAAGGATTAATAGGGTTTACAAATCCTTTGGGTACCCACGCTAGGAAGCACATGGGTGGGAAGTAAGACACATACTGTCTGCAAAACTAATGTCTGTTTCTTAGAGAGAATTGTCCCATGTCCAATAAAAAATGGAGTACAGACCTAAACAGAGAACTCTCAACAGAGGAATCTAAAATGGCTGAAAGACACTTAAGGAAATGTTCAACATCCTTAGTCATCAGGAAAATACAAATCAAAACAACTCTGAGATTCCATCTTATACCTCTAAGAATGGCCAAGATCTAAAACATTGATGATAACTTATGCTGGAGAGGATGTGAGGTAAAGGGAACACTCCTGCATTGCTGGTGGGAGTGCAAATGGGTACAGACCCTTTGGATATCAGTATGGCGATTTCTCAAAAAATTAGGAAACAACCTTCCTCAAGATCCAGCAACATCATTTTTGGGTATATACCCAAAGGATGCTCAATCATATCATGAGTACATGTGCTCAACTATGTTCATAGCAGCACTGTTTGTTATAGCCAGAACGTGGAAACAACCTAAATGCCCCTCGACCGAAGAACTAATAAGGAAAATGTAGTACATTCACACAATGAAGTACTACACAGCAGAAAAAAATAATGATGTTGAAATTTGCAGGAAAATAGATGGATCTAGAAAACATCATATTGAGTGAGGTAACCCAGACCCAGAAAGACAAATATTATATGTATTCACTCATAAGTGGCTTTTAGACATAGAACAAAGAAAATCAGCCTACAATCCACAATCCCAGAGAACCTAGACAACAATGAGGACCCTAAGAGAGACATACATGGGTCTAATCGACATGGGAAGCAGAAAAAGACACGATCTCCTGAGTAAAATGGGAGCATGGAGTCCAAGAAAGAGGGTTGAAGGAGAGGGGGAAGGAAGGGAGGGAAGTAGAGAAAAATGTATAGCTCAATAAAATCAAAGAGAGAGAGAAATTAGGGAGCAGGGCAGGCCATCGGGTTGCCTGTGCTTGTGAAATAGAGTATTAGGAATGAAGGAATCCAATCTATGAAAACATGCCAGACACAACCATGATGATTGCTAAAGCAATGGTCACTTTAAAACACAAAAATTAAACACAACTTTGTCCAAAGTCTGTGGTCTGAAAGAAGGCAGGGGAATGTACCACTGTCGGGTGTGCTGGCTTTATCGCATAGGGGTAGATCTCCTCAGGCCTGAACCCTTATCTCTACCGCTGTTGTTTTTAATCTGCTGGCTTTTCCAAAATGAGTAGCTACTGATATTTTAGGCCTTTAGAAATTGGCTCAGAAGTATTATTTCTACTGAGTGACCTCCCTTAACGTGAATCAGAAGTGATAGAAGAATTTTTCCTTCGTTAACTCTAGATTCTGGCTGATCACAAACTTCATCTGAGGTTTGGAGAAATTGCTCAGAAGGTGAGGTGCTTGCTGTAGGAGCACAAGGGCTGAAGTTCAGATCTGTAGCACCTGGTAAAAAGTCAGGAACGGTAGCATGCCCCTGTAACCCCACTGCTGGAGTGTGGAGACAGGAGGATTGTAGAGGCTCACATGCAGGCAGCCTAGTCAAAATGGCAAGTTCCAGGCTCAGAAAGCGACCTTATCCCAAAAACAGAGTGGAGAAGGGACTGAGGAAAGCACAGGATGCTGGCCTCTGGCATGCACAGACCAAAGCACCTGCACACACAACTTCATTGATGCCAGGCCAGTCGGTGTTCAGTCTCCAACCTAGAACTGAGTGAGGCACCTGCCACGAAATGTTAAGCAACCATGCTACTTAGGGGTATCTAGATTTAAAAGTGGTTTTTTTTTTTCACAAGCTGATCTACTGGATCCACGTAACATGCTATCCCATTTCAGTGTGGGCTCAAATGGAAAGATGTAAGGAGAGGTTTCTCTTTCACCCACCAGTTTTCAAATAACCACTCTGAGGCTCAGTATTAGTTATAAATGTTTGCCCGGTGGCTCAGGCTTATTGTCAGCTAGCTCTTACATTTAAATTAACCCATTTCTATTCATCTGTGTATCACCATGTGGCCCGTGGCTTACTGGTGGTGCTCTGGCATGTTGTTCCTTGGGCAGCTAGATGGTGTCTGTCAGACTCCATCTCAGGCTCAGTCTCTGCCCTTCTCCTGTATCTATGCTTGAATTTCTAGTCTGGCTCTATTCTGCCTAGCTATCAGCCAAACCTGCTTCTTTATTAACCAATTGTAATAAAATATATTCACAGCAGACAGAGGGGCATCCCATATCAGAAAGGATGAGCTCAGAGGGGGTGGGGGACTCAGAATTCATGCTAGATTTCTAGGAAAACCTGACATTTTGAGTTATCTATCATCAACCTACCAAAACATGATTTGTGATTGAGAAAAATTCATCCCAGAATATACAAACTAACATCCTGGGCAACAGCTGCTAACTACCAAATGACAATGTAGGAGCGTTGGTCTTGTTCATAGTTATAGCGCTGTAGATGAACAGACATTAACCCATTGTGTGGTCTTGTTCATAGTTATAGCGCTGTAGATGAACAGACATTAACCCATTGTGTTACATATAATATAACGTGTTAATGTAATAGCCTGTGCTCGAGGCCAGAGAATGGGAGACAAAAGGAAGTCACTGACTCAGATACTAAACAATCATGGAATTTTCTTCTTAATTAGATTTTCTGATTACCTAAGGTTTTAGCAGGAGCAACTTTTCCAAAAGTCAACTTTTTGAAACGTCTGAGTCATTCTGAAGCGTGCACTACAGAGAATGAATTAACTTCACAGGTTTGTCGTTATCAGTCCATACATTAACACATGTGTGCACATGTGTGAGTGTGTGTAGGTGATGGGTGTGAGTGTGTGTTGTGTGTGAGTGTGTGGACGAGTGTGGGCACATGTGTGCATGTGCATGACATAACATATTTTCAAATTCTTTCCTGAGAGGATCCCAATTCTGTTTAGGACTGGAGATGGCTACTTACTAAATAAATCTGCCCGCCTGGTATGTGCCAGCATTTCTTCTCTGCTATGATTAGTGGGTTCAGGTTGCTGATTCTTTTTGTTCCAGACAGCTTTTCTGAGCTCTAGATGTTGATTCTTATTCCATATCTTTGTCTGGTGTTTATGGGAGGTATTTGTGTGCCCTGAATAAGAAACGCCATCTGGGGTTCATTTCTTCAGTTCTGTTCAGAAAGAACATTTTTGGTATTCAAATCTCAAACGGCTGAGCAAATCTCTGACTGCTTCAGATACAATCTAACAGGAATCAGGTCCATGTCCGTCCCCCCCACCCACCGGATGTTTCCCAGCCTGAGACTTCATGGTTGCCCCATAACCTGCTAATGACCTCGGACTGGCATGCTTCTTGTCTCCCTGATAGGCCTGCAGACATGCTTTGAAACAAATTACCCTGGCTCTGTCTTCTGTTCACAACTACATGTGTTCGCTTGTAGGTTTCCAGCCAGGACAGTGGGGGCCACTTCCTCATGGTCCAAACAAGCTGCTGTTTTCCATTAACATCTAACGTCTCAAGACTGGAGAAGGACCAGGCATGGTGCTAGTTGGTTGGTTTTCTGTATATTTTTTCACAAATGTGGAAGGTTTTTAAAATGCATTTCTGTCTCCAAAATACCAGGGGAAGCTACACGTATGATCTAACTGCGATCAAGGTCCCACCATCGCAGTTCACCGCCCCTGAGCCTCGGGAGACAAACACGGGAGCTACACTAAGGAAAGTGAGGCAGGGGGATCTGCGGTGTGAGATGCACCTTTGCTGCATTGCAAGACCTTGTCTCAAACTCAGGTGGTGTATGGGAAGGACATTATGTAAAAATTAGGCGAATTCAAATAACCTCTGGCTTGTAGTTAATAAGAGCATCAATACCGGTTCATCAATTCTAAAGCAGCGGTTCTCAACCAGGGGTGGCATATCAGACAGTTTGCATATCAGATGTTTACATTATGATTCATAACAGTAGCAAAAGCGCAGTTATGATGCAGGAACAAAATAATTTTATGGTGGCCGGGAGGGCTCACCACAACACCACACAACAACTCACATACATTAACTGAATTAACAGGTCACAGCCTTAGAGGTTGAGAACCACTGGTCTAAAGCGAGCTGCCTATGAGATAAAACAGGAGATGCTATCACAACCTTTCTGTGAATCGAAAGCTGGTTTAAATCCTTTTTATTTGTAAAACAAAATGTTAACACTTTGAGAACTGGAAAATTAACACGCTTGGATTATTTCATTTGCCCCTCCCCCCGATATTCCTGAGTTTGCAGTCACAAAGGGAGAAGTGCGCCAATGGGAAGGAAAGCAATGTTGTTTCTTGAAACCAACATAGTAACAAAACGGGATGAAAAATACAGCTTTAAGCTCCCAAAATATTTAAATTTAGCCACCATGCATTAAACTAGCTTAAAAGGTTTTAGTTATGGCCCCCAAACTGTTATTGATCCTTGGACACCATATGGATCACCTGTCGGTTTAGCCTGGCGCCTCACCTTGGCTATGAGATTAACTAAAATTCAGTATATGATTTCAAGGGGTCCTGTCAAGGCGAGCGGCAAACAGAAAATACAACAGTTGCACTAGATCCCAACGTGGAGAACAGAGCTGAGTTATGGAGGACACAAAAGAGGAAGAGGGAGGGGGTCTTCCTGGCTGAGGTGCCATGTCACCTGAGATCACAGCTTTCTTCCTGGGAACTCCACGCCCTCGCAGGTTGTAAAGGGACTCTCTTCGAGGCCATGTTCTCTAGCACAGGAGGCATCGTGGGCGAGGCTCCGACTTCCGTGGGCGAAGCCCCGACTGACTTCCGTGAGGGAACTGTGGAAGTGTGCTATCGTGCATAGGAAGCCATCATCTGAAGGGACTGCAGACCCCACCACCCTGTCTGTTTCCAGCTGTCACTTGGCACCCCAGTGGGACCAGCTGAAGCGTTCTTAGCCCCTCCTCTGTAGTAGGTATGAATGCCTTGGCACCCAGCAGGCAGGCCTGGATCTCAGCTGCAAGACTGAGGCAGGGGATCACTGTGTGAGTTGTATAGTGAGTTCAAGACCAGCATAAGCAACTTAGTGAGGCCTTTGCTCAAAATAAAAACAAACACACAAAAGGGGTCTGGGGATGGAGCTCTGTGGCAGAGTGCTTGCCCAGTGATAGCGAGGTGTGGTGTTCAGACTCCAGGAGGAAGTTCAACCAAGCACACGAAAACCAGAAAACACCTCTACACATGCACTCAAAAGTTTGGACTAAGCATGTACTGTTTTGTTCCGCAAACAAACTTGGATACGGTTGTCAAGAAGGTACTGGCCTATGCTGGAACAAACTACAAAGGTCTTAGGGGTCAATGGAATAGGTGCTTCTTACAATCCTGGGCTAATGCTGGGAAGAGTCATTCAGGAACCAGCCTCCTATGGCCCTGTGGCGCCACCTTGCTTTAGGACCTTAAAGTTACTCACTTCTGGGATCCAGTTGGAAGCCAGAAAGTGAATCTACCTTCTTCAGAACATTGCCTTTAAATCGGTTTACATCGCACCAGCAAAACCTACAGGGCTGGGGGAACTGGGCAACACTCTCCTTAGCTGGGCGGCACCTGCCGGCCACCAGTCTACTGCACAGAACCAGAAGGTATATCTCCAGTGGGTGTTAGCCATCTCAGCCACCCTGGGAAGATACAGAGATCTAACACAACTCCAACTCCTTCTCAGAGCCGCGAGACTCCAACACACAAAGCAGAAAGAATTAACTTCTAATTTCACACCTGCTGAGTGAAAGCTACAGAAGCAAAAAAAAAAAAAAAAAAAAAAAACACAAACCTGGAGAAAGAGCATAAAAACGGTGCACGAAAATCTCCCAAGGTGCTGCCTGGGATCAAAGGCCAGGGCCAGCACTTGCCCTTCTGCCCCGGAGCACAAATAAATACGGAGACAGAACTATTCTGTACAGCAATGTAAATTAAATATCATCTCGTGAGTGACAACGTGACGCCCCCTCACCCCTGGCCCCATTCTGACAAAGTCTCGGTTCCATCGATCCTCCCAGTACCAACAAAGCCGTCATCAATTGCTTTTTAAAAATTTAAGATGATCTGCTCTTTCTTTCCTTTATTTTTATTTCCTTGCCGTCCTTAGGAGGCTGGAGGGTACCACAGTCTGGGAGTCGGAAGGCACTGTTTCCGCCCACCATCACCTTCTGCTGGCACCCCAGGGGCTCCAGCAAATCCCAGAGAGGATTTTCAGAGCGGTGGTTGTTCCGCTTCTGCTCTGATCTTACTGTTCCTCTGAAGACAGCCGCATCGTCCTCGCTGCGCAATGGGGAGCAACCCGTTGTTGCCGGATATAATCCCAGCACGAAGAAATTCTGTTTACTACGATGCTTTCTTGGGTCTGCTATGGACTTGGATGCTCCCGTTCACCTCTCCCACACTCTTCCTTGCTCCAGCAGCCTCGTAGTCCGTGGCCAAGGGAACAGGAGACATACTAGGCTTAGGGGAGCTTGGTTTCCGTGTACGCATTTTTCCTCAACCCTTGCTTGCGTATGTGCTTATGGATTTTGCTGTTTTTGTCCACACTAAGGTGGGCAGAAGATGAGCCAGGAAGATGCCTCGGTGGGTGATGGCACTTGCTGCCAAAGCTGATGATCTGAGTTCAATCCCCAGGTCCCACATCAGGGAAGAAGAGCACTGAGGCTCCCACACACAGGCATACAAGAGTACACAGGAGTATTCTCTGTGTACTCTCTCTTTCCCTCCTTCCTTCCCCCCCCCCCCCGCCCCACTCTGCGCAAATCTTAATAAGAAAAGAAGGGACAAGATGAACCTTCTTCCAACTCTATTACCTTTCTTACCAAGAACTGAAGACACCAAGGGCTGTTCATCCCTTCTTGCTCTCCTGAGTGGAAAATCCCCAGAGGTGTGAAGGACCCCCCAAGCACAGCCCGGATGTCCGTATCGCCCTGTGTGACTCTACTCAAACTCCACTTTCAGGTGAATGAACTCGAGATCCACAACCCACCCCGTGCCAAAGTTACTAGTAGCTGGCCACAGAGACTGGCCGAGACCTGGTGTGTCCTCGAGGGCTCTTATCATGTGGTCACAGCTTGGATAATGACGAAAAGTTGACTCTGGTTTGCTCAGAGGTTTGATAGAGTTATATGGAGACGTCGTTTTCCCACTTGAAACAAAAGGCAGTGTCCGTCCCTGTGAGGACAGGCAGCCCTCTTGTGCCCACGAAGCAAACTGACTTGAAGATCCCTAGGAATGGGGGTGAGTACTTGGAAAGAGTATGGTGGGGTCCCTGAGAAAGCTGGTCAGTTGACTCGCCCCAGAGAGGAGACAGAAAAGCACCCAGTCATCAGGGATAAGCCAGTGCCTGCAGAATGTTCCCGTACCATAGACATTTCGATAGTAAGAACCAATATATGATCATATGTACTTAAATACGTATACACACTAACTAATGTATTCCCATGCAAGATCACATCTTTGCTATCAGGAGAACATTACATTGGCATTTTGATTCCAAAGTTACCAGATCAATGGAGCATTACTGAACATGACCCAAGGACATCAAACCTGTTATTTTTGAAACTATAAAATTACTGCTAATTACTAATTATTTCAAGCAGGCTTATTACATACCCCAAGCATTATAAAGCCTTCCTTACATCTTTCTGAACAAAAGTCTCTCATTAGCATTCCTAATTTTGCTAACTTCCCCCCCACTAACCCCCACTCTCCCCCACTCCGCTGCCGCCGGAACCCCTCTTTCTGTGACTGGTTCTGTCTTTTCTGAGGGAACATGGACTAGAGGCGACAGAAGGCCAACATGGCTTTCCCAGCCCACCCACACCTAACCACACTACATAACGGAGATCCATGATGGCCCCCAACTGCTCATCCATGCCCGGCTGTGCTGCTCCAATTCTTTCCTTCACGTTCCGTTGACAGCTCCTGATCTGACCTCCACCTATGGGCTCTGGTCAAAACGCCTAGTGGATTTGAAGGTACATGAAACTGTTTTTGGATCTACTCAGAATCCTTTCTTCCAGGATCCTCCCAAGGTGAAGAAAACGGATGGTGACCCCTATAACCAATTATCCCAGGCAAATTCCAGCTTTGTCTTTGTCTCTCTTCTGTCGAGTTTCCACACACTGACTCCGTTTTCTGGTACGGCCTGACCAGGCCTTAGTGCAGTGGTTCTCATCCTGCGAGTCATGACCCCTTTGGAGCCGAATGACGCTTCCACAGGGGTCATCTAAGACCATCAGGGGATACAGATATTTATATCACGATTCATAACAGTAGCAAAATTATTGTTGTGAAGTAACACAAAAAAGAAGTTTCTGGTAGGGGGTCATGGGTCACCCCAACATGTATAACTGTATGAAAGGGTTGCAGCATTAGAAAGGTTGAGAGCCACGGCCTTAATAAAAACAGGAATCACCTCCAGGCCTCTTTAGATGATCCAGGATTCACCTGTCAGCAAAGCCCTAGGTTACTCTTTCCAGCATTTAGTGAGCTCCGACCAGGTACCATGCAGGCATACCCTACCAGCTGTTTGCTCCTCATGCTCCACCGATACACCGTACCCCCTCTTTCTACAACATGCCACGGTGCCGAGAGCTGGAGGGCTTTTTCCCCTGCTCTGCTCCCATCCTGAGACACTCACATAACAAACCTCTGACCAACGTGAGACCATGGCTCACAGCTAACCTTCCTTTATGAGTTGATACGTAGCAGGTACCAGGTAAGGAGCAGCGTCCAGCAGGGAAGACTCACTTTGGTGCTGTTTGGAGGGACAGCATATCCTGGAGGGGAAGTCGTGGAGGCATGAGGGGCTCGTGGCTGCAGTGGCAGGAGAGCAAGGCTGCTGGCTCACATCGCACTGGTCTAGGAAGGCAGACAGAGAAGACAGAGCTAGGACTATCAGCGTCCCACCCCTACCTCAAGTCCTACTTCTTCCAGCTAAATCTCACCTCTCCAAAGTTCCGCCATCTCTGCAGCACCAGCTAGAAACCAAATGTTCAAATACATGAGCCTGTGGAGGCCATTTAGGTCCAAATCCTAACACTCTTGTGGTGGGGCCAGCCTGTGTCTTCTTGACTGATTTGGTGACATTGATTGAGACACCTGGCACTGATAATCACTGGTGAGGCTAGTGGAGCATCTTCCTGGGGACTCTGCTTCCTTTCCAGGCTCGCTCTGCCCTCCTGTCACACCCACCGCCCTGATAAAATGGACTTCCATAGGAGTACACGCACTAAAGCATTCACAGTACGAACACGGCTTCGCCATGCGCTTTCTTACCGGTGCAGTTCAATGCTCTCTCCGACTGAAAGGTTGCCCACATGAAACTCTGAAACTGGTGGGTTGCAAGAACAATAAGGAAATAGTAACTGGTACATGCAGGGTCTATTAGAAAGTAGGCTAGTGTACACGCCCTCTAAATATTAGCTCATTGCATCTCTCCAGCACATCCTGATGACTTTCATAATCACTCATTTACAGGTGTAGAAATGAAGGCACAGAAGAGCTCAGGCCAAGGACACAGAGTCGGCAGGCGATTGGTCTACACTACAGTTCCTCCTTTACATGTGTCTCCCTCGCTAGGTTTGTTACACTGAGCATAAGGCGGCTGCTCACTTATTTCTCTAGGATTTTGTCTTGTGTAAGTCAGCCAAGAACTTTAAGATACGGATACTCATCTATCTCAGTCTCTCTTGAATATTCTTCTAGTGTCTGCTCTCATTGAGATTTGGCTGGCTTTCCATTAATGCAGTTTGTTATATCGTTAATACAATGATGCATCAAGTGAGCTGGCCTGGGGATGAAATCCAGGGTAACTCACCAGGGATTTATGCCCAACTTCATCATCCGTGATCCATCCGCATCAGCTTTCACATCATAACAGTCTCTGTTTATTCCTCTAATCTATGAGAGCAAAGAGGAAGTCATTAGTCACCTTAGTGACGGCCAGACATGCTGTATAAATCTGAGTCCTGTGCACTGGCAAGCTTATCAGAAAAGAGATTCGGGTTCATGGTGCACACTCCATTCTTGGTGAATTGATATCAACACAAATTATATGCTTGATAAATATACCAGAATCTTACTTTGGGACTCGTGCAAGCTCACCAAATAGAAATGGCATTTTCCTTCTTAAAAAAATTTAATCTGTTTTACACACACACACACACACACACACACACACACACACGCTTGTGCGCATGAGCAGAGGCCAGAGAAAAATCTTGGAAGGTACTCCTCAGACACCACTTGCGTTTATTAACTTTTGCGACAGTCTCTCATTGGTATGGAACTCATGAATTAGGCTAGGTTGATTGGCTTGAGAGCCCCAAGGATCCACCCATCTCCACCTTACCCAGCTTTCCCCCCACACACATGAATTCCAAGGATTCACGAGGAATCTCAGGTCCTTCCTGATTGCAAGGCAAGTGTTTCATCTGCTGAGCGGTCACCTCGCCCATGTCTACTTATTCCTTGCCAGTCTTGCCATTGTCTTCCAGTCCTCAGGAGGCACAGAGGATGCTTCACTGGGGTCAGCTCTCCCTGGGCTCCTCGGGGTCATCTCTTCAGATCAGGAGACCTGCATTTATTTGGAGTGAGAAGCTGCCCAGCAGAACCCATCTGCCTAGACCTTGAGTTCTCACTTACCACACTGGTCCTGATGTTGACTTATTCTTTGGATGAGAGTCAGGTAACATCTGGGATGTGGCTTCAGTTCCAGACCGGCCGTGCTGCCCTGGCAACAGCTAGATGTGATCATTTGGTTTTGAGTCTCTCCATGCTTTTACAGGTAGGTCATTAAGAAATGTAACCATCAGGGCTGGAGAGGTGGCTCAGAGGTTAAGAGCACTGTCTGCTCTTCCAGAGGTCCTGAGTTCAATTCCCAGCAACCACATGGTGGCTCACGGCCATCTATAATAAGATCTGGTGCCCTCTTCTGGCATGTAAGCATACATGGAAGGAATGTTGTATACATAATAATAAATAAATAAATCTTTAAAAAAAAAGAAAGAAAGAAATGTAACCATCAGTAAAACGCTACTTGGCTGCACCCACTCACAGGGCAGAGGCCAACACATGTACCTTGCCATTTCTTTTTGGTTTTGGTTTCATTTTTTAAATACTTGATTTGCCGGATGGTGGTGGCACATGCCTTTAATCCCAGCACTCGGGAGGCAGAGGCAGGTGGATCTCTGTGAGTTCCAACCCAGCCTGATCTACAAAGTTTTTATTTCTTTTACTTTATGACTTACTGATAGCTCTATTAAAATACATTTCTCCTCCAGTGTGGCGATTTCTCAGAAAATTAGGAAACAACCTTCTGCAAGACCCAGTAATACCAGTTTTGAGAATATAGCCAAAGGATGCTCAATCGTGCAACAAGGACATGTGCTCAACTATGTTCATAGAAGCTTTGTTTGTCATAGCCAGAACCTGGAAACACCTAAATGCCCCTTGACTGAAGAATGGATAAGGAAAATGTGGTACATTTACATAATGGAGTACTACACAGCAGAAAAAATAACAATAGCTTGAATTTTGCAGGAAAATGGGTGGAGCTAGAAAACATTATTTTGAGTGAGGTAACCCAGACACAGAAAGACAATTATCACATGTACTCACTCATAGGTGGTTTTTAAACATAAAGCAAAGAAAGCCAGCCTACAAACCACAATCCCAGAGAACTTAGACAACAATGAGGACACTAAGAGAGACTTATATAGATATAATCTACATGGGAAGTAGAAAGTAGAAAAAGATAAGATCTCCTGAGTAAATTGGGAGCATGGGGGCCTTGGGGGAGGGTTGAAGAGGGAGGGGAGAGGCAGGGAGGGGAGCAGAGAAAAAATGTAGAGCTCAATAAATATCAATTAATTTAAAAAAGGAAAAATCTGGCATGTCTATACATTTGATAAAAATTTTAAACTGCAGCATTGAATTAATAAAACAAAGCCATAGTCAGTGTTCTGTGTTACTTTTGAATTGATATTTGTAAAAAAAATAAAATTAAAAAAATGCATTTCTCGGAGCTGGAGAGATGCCCAGCCGTTAAGAGCACTTGTTCCTCTTCCAGAAGACAGCAATCTAATCACCAGTACCACGTGACAGCTCATAATCACCTGTAACTCCAGTCCCAGGGGACCTGACACCTTGTTCTGGCCCCTGTGGGTACTGAATGCGTATTATGCACAGTCATCATGCTGCCCAAACACCCATACATGTTTTAAAAAAAAAATTTGTTGCTTTTTTTATGGTTAATACCCAAGTCCAGATTGTCAAGTACCCTGAGCCTTTAAACCATCATAAGGCAGACACGGATTAGAAAGTACCCCAAAGGTAAAAGAATATTATGGTTCTTTTCTAGGGTGGCAGCAGGAAGCATGGGTCAGAAACATTGACACCTGATTCGGCCACTTTTCTCTAGATCCCAACCTGCTGCCAAATACTCTTGACTGGGTATGTTCCACCCAGCGGAATGACTGTGTGTGGGTGTGGGCCTTCCTGCCATGGCCACTGGTGCATTCAGTTTTCTGAGAATGTGCAAGCGATGTGTGGTTCATTCTCTGAACTAATTTCCCTTTGAAACCTTTATCCCCCAGACCGGAAAGAAGAGCAAATGCTGGGGAGGGAGATTGAAGACGGGACTGATTTCAGAAGAGCAAAGCTGACATCATTCCTTTCCCTACTCTGCAGGCGGCTTCAGGCTGCATTGTCTGCCCTTGGAGACATCGGCAGTGAAAATGAGAGAGGGTTCATCTGTACTGTCAAAACTTCCTCCCTCCTGTGAAGGAGAGTCACAGAAGGACGTCAGTAGCTGAACTGGCAGCTCCCTGTTCCCAGAAGGCAGCGTGAGAAACGGTGAGGAGAATGCAGGGCAGGTTTCTAAACAGAACCAATACAGGAAAGGACTGTGATGTGGGATTCCCTTCTGCGTGCTGTGAATATGTTTTATTGTCATTGGTTAATAAAGAAGCTGCTTTCAGCCAATGGTTTAACAGAGTAAAGCCAGACAGGAAATCTGAACAGAGATGTAGAGAGAGTAGGTGGAGTCAGAGAGATGCCATGTAGCTGCCAAAGGAGACAGACACTGAAACTTGACCAGGTAAGACACAACCTTATGGCAATACACTGAATAATAGATATGGATTAATTTAAGATGTAAGAGTTTGTTAATAAGAGGCCTGAGCTAGTAGGCCAAGCAGTGTTGTAATTAATAGAGTCTCTGTGTGATTATTTCAGGTCTGGGTGGCCGGGAAATGAATGAGCAACCTCTGTCTACAGGACTGGAGCCAGGAGCCCCATAAAACACAGAAGCCAGGGAATTGAGCAGACTCACAGCCTTGGGCCCCTCCCATCCAGAAAGGCTAAGGTGTTAGCTTTCTGTCTTCTGTCCTTTGCCAGGGAACCAATTCACAAATCCACTAGACGACTACCAGCATCCCAGTATTCTTCCAGGTTATTGTACACCCAGAATGTACACTGTACTAAACAGAACACACTGTTTCCACTGTACTAAATATGCAGACAAATACAAGAAAAAGAAATAGGTTATAGAACATGGTGGCACATGGGGCTATGGAAAGTTCAGGAAAGCTCCTGGATGGACTACTTCCCAGAAATAGAGCAAGGATCCTTCCTTAAGTACTAACCTACACACACACACATGCATGCACAAGCATGCATGCACACACACATACACACACATGCATGTGTGTGCGCACATGCACAAGCACGCATGCACACACAGAGGCTTGCACGCTCATGCACAGTACATGGAGCTGAGCGTTGACTGTAGGGAACATCCATCATACAATTGCACACACAGCTACTTTCTCTGCTCGTCCTCATATCCAGAGAAGTCAGTCAGGAGCTAGTGTTGGTCTGAGGGAACTTGCAAGCCAAGAGCCCTGAAGGTCCGAGCTGAGTGCTCCTCATTATTAGGCCCTCTTCTCTTTAACCATCAGGGGACAGGGAAGAGGCAGGCCTGATTCACAGTCCTCATTTGCCTGACAAGCTCGCCTCACATTTAATCAGCCCGTAGAGGGAAAGGTGGGGAAGAAATAACGTCTGTGGGTGCTACCATGCTTTCTGCCTTTTTAGCCTCAAGATAAATGTTCTGTTTTGAAATAAATACTCACAGGAAGTTGCAAAAACAGTAAGAGTCCTATGTACCCTCTACTCAGCTTCCTCCACACAGAGGCTGGGGATTAGGAGAGGGGAGCTGTAACCCACGTAGAGGGGAAAGTCAATGCCAATGTTCTACTTCTCATTGTACACAGCTATCTCAAAGATGAGCATTGTGTTAGTAGTCTACCTGTCTACCGGCGTACAATTTATTACATTAAAATAATTAATTGAGGGCATTAGACTAAGGTGGCCCCGGCGCCCATGATCTTGCCTCAGCAAACCAATTTCAACCCAGTGTGAACAGTCTTGACCAGCGGGAGACCCTTTACCTCTGACTGCACCGAAACACTATGACTGCTCCCTTTAACCATCTGGTGTTTTCTTTGCCTTTGCACTAAGCTTCAAAAAAAATTCTCCTTTTTCCCCATTTGGTGGAACCCATAACCTGCAGCAAGGTCTGGAGTGACTGAATCATAAATATCTGTCCCATGTTACAGATTCTTCTTCCAGCATCTCCCACGGTTCTGTGCCCCAGCAGGCTTAGCAGGAAGGTTCCTCTGACCCTTCATGAGTCACAGTTGGATGTACATGGCTTCAGGCACCTATCTCGGGCATAAACAGGAATGGATAAAGGATGTGCTTAGCTCAGATACTGGTGTGCTTCACCTCTCTGTGGTTTCAGGGAATTATGGGGTGCCGGTAAGTGTGCACGGTAGGCAGTCTTGGACACTTAATGGTGTTGCCTGGGCTCAGTTATATGAAAAAAAATAAATCAAGTTGCAAAATAATGTGTCTCTTGTCCTGTGGTCTGTGTTGAAATAGATGTTATGTATGTACTGATGTGCTATACCTAGAAAGTTACTCAATAACAACAAGAAATGAGTCCGGAGAAAACATTAATGGGAATGAAGTGTTTTCCTGTGAGGAAAGCAGGGTGCTTGGGAACGGGAGCAGAGAGTGCTGTTTGCCGTTTCTCTTTTGAATCGCTTCGGTTCTGTGTCTTTCGTGCAGTTCGGTAGCTCAAGTTTTGCACCTGAGAATACAGCTTGATTGGATTCCTCTAATGGGCTCTGCAGGCCAAGTAATGTAGAATCAAGGCATCCAGGGCGTGGGAAGAAAATTAAACGACTTGCCGCTGAGATGTCTTCCTGTTGGATGATGAGTCATGATCTCATACGGCGGGCATGTCTTCTGGGCAGTGTGCTGCAAGCCAGGAAGGCGGAAGATCCAAGGTCCCTTTAATGGCATAGATGAGAAAGACCAGAGTCCTTTGCAAATATGCTCCAGCCCCTGCCATGCCTTTCACTCCTTTACACAAACGTGAAGAGAAAGAAATGTGTAGTGTCATCTGTGGCCACACCATGTGAAAGTTCCCCATGTGAAAAGTTCCTCTAATATGGATAAAAAACCAACTGTACGAACTACAGAAATTTGGTTCCTACAAGTCAAGGAACCCAGAACTGTAGATCAGTGGTTCTCAACCTGTGGGTGGAGACACATTTGGGGGTCTCATTTCAGATATCCTGCATGTTAAACATTTTACATTATGATTCGTAACAGTAGTAAAATTACAGTTATGAAGTAACAGCGAAATCATTTTATAGTTGGGGGGTCACCACAACATGAGGAACTGTATTAAAAGGTCACAACACTAGGAAGGTTAAGAACTACTGCTCTAGGTTCTTGCCCTTGACTTCCCACCTCAGTAATGGCTACATAGCATTCTTCAACTGGCCACTCACAGATTACCTGTAGCAATGACCAATCTTGGCCAATGAAGGAAACTTTTCAATCTCCTTCCACCTTCCTCCTTGTGAACACTGTAAGGAAGGGTCCCACTTGGCCATGCTGGTGTCTGCCTATGGTGTTTATATATCTTCTAATAAATTTCTTCTTCAAATACCAGCCCACCTCAGTGTCCTCACTTGAACTCAAATGCTTCATTTAGCTGAAGACCTAAGTAGACAGAGAGAATTGGCTTTAATGCCTGAATAGAAAATGATTAAAAATGTCTATGTTTAGACTCACAAGAAAGAGAGAAATCATACATTTTTGAAAGTTAAAACAACACAGTATTCATTTTTTTTAAAAAAGGACATTGCTAACTGTGAGAAAGAAAACTTAAAAGTAGACCAGGATGGTAAGTGTCCATCAATAAATGAATATTTTTAAAAAACAGGGCAGAATTCAATAATAGAGAGATTACTTAGCATGCCCAAGGGCCTGGATTCTGTCCCCAACACTGAGATAAGGGAGGGCGGTCACACATATACACAATGAAACAGAATGAAACAGGATTCAGCTTCCAAAAGAGACATCCTGTTAGTTATTGATAAACCCGGGAGATACTATGGTAAGTAGAATAAGCTGAGCAGAAACAGAAAGGCAAATATCTCATTGTCTCATATGCAGAATCTAGGAAAGCTGAGTTCCTAAGGAAAAAAGACTGGAATAGTAGTTCCCAGGGGCTGAGGGAGGGCATGAAGAGGAACGGAAAAGACAGTTTTTAGTCAAAGAATATAAAACTTTACTTTTATGTGTTCTTGTCAGCAACTAAGTGTGTAGCTTGATTTAGCTAGTCCATCACACAGGCATGTTGGAAAGCATTAGATTCCATACAGTAACTATGCAGGATTTCTGTCACATTAAAAAATAAATAGAAAGAAAACAATTGCAGCTCATCTCTGAGTTCTCTAGAACCTGCCCAGAATGTACAAGGCCCTGGATGCAGCGCCAGGCACGGTATAAACTGGCTGGGGTGCCACATTTTTATAATTTCAGAACTGGAGAGAGAGAGGAGAGATGGGAAAACCAAGGGGTCCAAGTGTAGCGCCGTTTCATATGCATTTTAATAAATAAATACTGCCTGGAGATCTGAGAGTAAAACAGTCCCACTGGTCAGCCTTGCAGACCAGATTATGATAACACACACCTTTAATCCCAGTAGCCACACTAGTTGCCATAGAAACTGGGCAGTGCAAGCCTTTGACGATGGTGGTGCACGCCTTTAATCCCAGTCTTTGAGAGGATTATAAAATGGGAGGAAACAACTCTCAGAGACACAGTGTCCTTCTGAGATTTCAGGAGTCAGGATCACCATTTCAGGTAAAAGCCAGTGGCTGACTGATTTGCTTTTTGGGTCTTCAGGTTGAACCCCAATTTCTGACCCTGAGCTTTTACTATCCGTGCTTCATCCAAGGTCATCCATAGCTACAGAGTGAGTCAGGTTTAGCCTGGACATCACTTAATAAAAAATTAAATACCTGCAAGATGGTCGAATTACGGAAGCCTCTACTTTCTCTCATTTCTAGGATATGAAAAGCCATGTCTGTGACCCCAAAAATCACTATGTAAGCAGTCAAATATGAAACATTTGCTAATTAGAGTGGAAACAGGAACACTGTGTTCTTAGTTACGTCAGACAAACCCTGTCCACAAAAGCACCAAAAGTGGGCATCAATGATTCATAGATCCTGTGGCCATGCTATTTTGATGCTTGGGTTTCCCCCACTGAAGAGCGTGTGTCTCTACTGGAGAATGGTTCTGGAAAAACTAACATTCAGTGTCTAAGTTCCATGGGAGTGAGGGTGCTGATGCTGTGTTACTTACACTGACAGACAATAGCCTGGAGTCATCTTTCCATGACTGTGAGCAAACGCCCGACAAGGAGTCATTAATCTGAGGAAAGGTTTACTGTGGCTCACCGTCTCAGACCATCACGGTAGGGAAGGCATGGTTGAAGGAGGGTCTGCAAGGGAGGGGAATGAAGCTGCTTGCTCACACCTCAGAGCAAAGAGAATATGAGGACTCAATTGGCTTTCTTTCTTTACCCTTTTTATTCAGTAATGGGATGGTGCCACTCACCTCAAGAGTGGGTCTTACTCAGTTTGTACTCTCTGGGAAAACACACCCAAAGGTGTGCTTCAGAAACACCTTAGGTGTTTTAATCCAGTAATATTGACAGTTGGAGTTAATCACTACATGAAGTTGCCCAGTGAAATCACTCAACACTAAAACTGTCGGAGTTGGAAACAAAGACTGAGTGACCATCACACTGAAACATTCACGTGCTCCCAGGATGTGCTGGGGCCCAAAGCAAATATAGCAAGAAGACAAATTCTAGGAAAGAATTCCATAGCAACTAAAGTTGAAATGGGCTGGGGTCCCCTGTGTAGGAGAATCTCATCAGCGATAAGGATGCCCAAAATGGTCAGACCACTGTTTGTAAATAAGTACCTGCCTCTGGAGGAGGTAGAAGACCAGAACTCCATAAAAGTACTAACTTTCTCTCTCCACTCAATGGTAGCCTAGAAGAGTCTTTTCAATACCAGATACGAAAACTGATCTAGGCATAACCCCTCTGTTCTTTTTGTTGTGTAGCAATTTCTTCCAAATTGAAATACACTCCCCCCACCCACACACACATAGAGAGAAGGAGAGGTGCTCAATAGACTCAAAGACAACACAAAGCTGAATGGGGAAAGCAGAAACTTAGAAGATTTCCCAGGCTCCTCCCCAAGGTTACACAAATAAAAACAACTACTGAGGAGAGGAGACCCAGGGACAAGTCTGGCTGCCTGAGAACTTTTCAGGGATTCAGGTTCTGTGGCTCATCACCCAGGCATACACGGGCTTCTAGTGATTCAGTGACGTGGCTCCCTTGAGTCATCTCTGTGTGTGCAAGCAGTGCTTCAACCATCCTCTTGTGGGTAATCCCCAAAACTCACCTGTTCACGAAGTTGGATTTGGGTGGATCGTTGCTTTGATCTGTCTGGGGTAAGCAGGCATTTATTCAGATCTTCCCAGGAAACATTCACATACCGCTCTTCTATGGTGAGTAATACACAGCTCCCAAGAGTGCTGCTGTAAGTACTTCTAACTGACTCAGCGAGCCCCCGGGTGTGATTTAACTACTGTTATTATGGTAACATCAAGTTATTTGTAGTTAAACAACTAACATTCAGATACATTTGTATTCATTATTGCATAACAAATTAGTACCGGTTTCAAAGCTTAATACCCATTTATGATCTTACAGTTCTACAGGTCAGAAGTCTGGGCATGATGGGGTTGACTTCTTTGGTGATAGAGCATTGGTAAGAGGCAAGGGCCAAAAGATGACTAAGTGGATAAAGGCATCTGCCACTAAGCCCGTTGACCTGAGTTTGATCCCTAAAAGCCACACGGTAGGAGGAAAGAGTTTTCCAATAGTTGTCCTCCAATCTCCACACACTCCAAGGCAACCATACCTCACCTTCACATGACTAAATAAAAAAAATATAATGTTAAATTTAAAAGCAACATTAAGCTATAATTTACATACCATAAGACTGGCCATTTTTAAGTATACAGTTCAATGGTTTTTTAATATACAGGATTCACAAAGTTGGGCGAGTATCCCTATTTTAATCTAATACATGAAAAGGAAGATGGAAACCTTCCTTACTTCTGTACTTCCCCTCACCATAGGCCACTATAGTCTCTGGCCGTTGAGCATTATGACTATTTTATGCAAATTGGATTCTATCATATAGCCTTTATACCTGGTTTCTTTTACCTAGCATAATATTTCTGAGGCTCCTCTAAATTGCAGCATGAACCCAGTACTTTGCTCATTTTTTTTTTGTTGGTTAGCAATATTCCATTGTATGGGCATACCACATTTTGTTTACCCAAAATATCATGTCTTGATATTAATGGGAACTATTTCACCTTGCCTTTTTATTTTATTTTTCAGCTTAAAATATAATTGCAAGTCCACGTTCCTTTGAGCAGCTCCCATCTGTTCACATCTGCGGCACTTAGATGGAAAGCTCGTTCTCCTTTCTATAAGAACGGGGGCTCAAGGGAATGTGGACTGGTAAAATGCCCATCACTTTAAGTGTAACAAGAACTAGAATCTCCAGCTTCTCCAAGTGAGGGGAAAATACATCTCCCATGGTGCCACCTTGTTTGAGCAGAGGAAGCACTAAGAAGTTCACATGTTGGAACTTGATCCCACTGCTGAGAGGCAGGACCTCTCAGAGGTCACCAGGTCACCAGGGTCCTCAATTCATAGTTGATAAATATCAGTATCTCAGGGATAAGCTCATTTTCACAAAAGTACCTTATGAAATAGCTTATAAAAGCAAGCTGGTCGGGTATGATGACTCATGTCGGTCATCCCAGTACTCTGGAGGCAGAGACAGGAGGATTATCATAAATTCAAGGAAATCTGAGTTACAGAGCAAGACCCTGTCTCATATAAATAAATAGATATACAGATGATTGATAGATGATAGATAAGTAGATGATAGATAGATAGATAGATAGATAGATAGATAGATAGATAGATAGATAGATAGATAGATAGATAGATAGATAGCCAGTTTGGTCATTGTTGTAGTTTGAATAAGTGCCCCCCAAGGGGCCATGTACAAAGGGTTTGGTCCCAGGTGGGACCTAATAGCAGTCTTTGAGGGCATGTCTTAAGGGCGTTGGGGGATTCTGGCCTCTTCTTCTTTGCAGCCTGGTTTGTGGTATGAGTGGATTTCCTCCAGCATGCTCTCCCGCTGTGGTATGAGGTCTCATTCTCGGTCAGAGTGAAATGCTCATCTGATCTTAAGGGGTACGAGCCATCATCTGCTTGGCCTTTGATGTTAGGCTTCCCAGCCTCTAGACCAATGAGAAGTAAATATATTTTCTCTTAAACCATGTAATCTCTGATAACAGGCTACAGCAGGGCAAGACGGAAGACACCATCCTCATTAAGCTTTGAACCTACGACCTCATTTGAGAACGGAAGTAACTGGAAAGAAATCTCCACATGTCCAGGATTGCGGGCCTCTGGCCTGCTCCTCCCGGGTTGTCAGTATGATAGTTCACTGAAAAACGACTTGCTTCACTTCATCTCTGTAAGAAAGGGGCTGACAAACTAGCCCCATGCATCAATCCACACTGTTCTGTCCTGGGAAAGAAGCACAGACCCTACTAAGGGCTCCCTGAACTGAGAAAAGAATCTGTATTAGTTACTTCTCCCAGTGCTGTGGCCAAACATAAGCAAGGCAACTTACAGAAGGCAAGGTTTGTGTAGGTTCACAGTTCCAGAGGGATGAAAACCCATCCTGGCAACTGGAGCAGAAAGCTGAGAACTGACATCTTGAACTGCGGTCGGTCACAAAGCAGAGCGAGCCATGGGAAATGGCAGAGACATTTTAATCTCTAAGGCCACCCCTAGTGACATCTTACCTCCAGCAAGGCTGTGCCTCCTTAACCTTCCCAAACAGGGCCAGGAACTGTGGCCCGCGTGTTCAAATGCCTGAAAACACATGGGAGACACTCTCAATCAAACCACCACACTGTCTTTATTTCTTTTTAAGTACTGTGCCTTTTAAGTTTGTTTGGACTATGATGTCATCCATTATTGATTGTTTTCAAAACACTCGCATGCCCTTTCTCTTTCTTTCTTTCTTTCTTTTTTTCTTTCTTTCTTTCTTTCTTTCCTTCCTTCCTTCCTTCCTTCCTTCCTTCCTTTCTTTCTTTCTTTCTTTCTTTCTTTGTTTTGAACTCAAAATCAGAAAGTTGCAGTCAATTTTAAACGGCGTTCCTTTGCTCAACCAAGAAGCCAGCTGGCCAGATCTTAACCTTGAGAGAGAGCATCAATCAAACCTGACCTTGCAGACAATACAATTATCATGTAGCCACAAATTATTAATAACATCCTCATCATGCAGCCAAAGAGGACGTGAACGTGAACAAAGCCGAGGAACAAATCCTGCAGAGTCTGTCTGCACTGAAGTGGGATCCGCTGGAAATTCTTAAGCGTGCCCTAAAATCAGAGCCATTGAGATGGCTTAGCAGGGAAAGATGCTTGCTGCCGACTTACAACCTGAGTTCCATCCCCAGGACCCACATGGAGGAAGGAGTACCTGCTCGCGGCCCACTTGTTGGCCTCCCTTTGGGGGGAACAACCCTTTCTCAGGAGTTTCCCAAGAATATCAGAAATATCAGATATTTATGTCATTATATTGATAATGGGAGCAAAACTACAGCTTTGAAGTAGCAGCGAAAATAATTTTATGTCTAGGGGGTCACTGATGTAGGTGGGTCTTCTTTCTATGTGTTGCTTTCATTGGTTAATTAATAAAGGAGCTGCTTGGCCTGATAGGTCAGAACATAGGTGGGTAGAGGAGACAGAACAGAAGGCTGGGAGAAAGAAGCAGAGTCAGGCAGACACCATGCTTCTCCTGCCCAAGATGGACGTGGGTTAGAATTCTCCCGGTAAGCCACGACCTCGTGGTGGCATACAGATTATTAGATATGGGTTAGTCGAGATGTGAGAGTTAGCCAATAAGAGGCTAGAGCTAATGGGCCAGGCAGTGTTTAAATGAATACAATTTGTGTGTTGTTATTTCGGGTGTAAAGCTAGCCATGCAGGAGCCGGGTGGAACGAAAAGCAGGCCTGCTTGCCTCATCACCACAGGTCACCACAACAGGAGGAACTGAACTGAAGGGTCATAGCGTTAGGAAGGTTAAGAACCACTGCCTTAGAGCAAAGAGCCGAAGAGTTAGCTATCCTGATTGAAGTCAGTTTTCTCCCACATCCCTTCTTACATTTACCACAACAAGCTCCCCTCACCAAGAGAGAACCAAATGCAACAGAGCCTTCCGTGTCCCTAGTCTGGGATCTTGTTCAACCCTCTGGCCTCTGAAGTGATGGCTCCTCAGAGCTGGCACTTCTGGTCTGTCTCCAGCCGAGCCTTTCCTTCTGACGTTAGATCCTTCTAGAAGATTGCCTGCTCAGTATCCTACCAGGATGGGCCTGATGGACATTTAAACTTAACACGATCAAAACTCACCATCTCTTCTAGACCTGCTTCTCCTGCTGTCTTCAAGTCTTAATAATGGAAACTTCATTCTTCCAGCTTCTGGAGACAAAGTTTTTGAAAATGTCTGTCTATATTCTCCGGTTTTCGCTGAGTTGTGTTACATCAAGAGCCACCACCCCACCCCCCAAGATCCCAGAGGTTTGCATCAAAGATGCAAGGTTAAAATCTCCAAAGCTCTCCCCTTAGTGACTATGCTGGCTACCTTTATGCCAACTTGACACAGGCTAAAATCATCTGAGAGGAGGGAACCTCGGTTAAGAAAATGCCTCTGTAAGATTGGGTTGTAAGTAGGCCTGTAAGGCATTTTCTTAATTAGTGTTTGATGACAGAGGGCCCAGTTCATAGTGGGTGGTGCTATCCCTGGACTGGTGGCCCTGAGTTCTAAAAGAAAGTAGGTTAAGCAAGCCAGCCATAACAAGCCTGCATCAGCTCCTTCCTCCAGGTTCCTGCCCTGCTCGAGTTCCTGGCCTGACTTCCTTCAGTGATGAACAGCAATGTGGAAGTGTGAGCCGAATAAACCTCTTCCTCGCCGAGCTATTCTGGTCACAGTGTTCTGTCACAGCAAAAGGAACACTGACTAAGCCAGTGACCCACTCTCTCCAGCCAGGTCCCGTCTCCTCAGAGTTCCACAGACTCACAAAGAGCACTGAGGAGCCAGCTTTCAAACCATGGATCTTGGAGGCATTTCAACTGAAGCCCTAACTCTCCCTCCAGGTCCCCGCCTACTCGCTGTTCTGTGGGTCGTGGATATACCCAGCCTCCAGCCCTTTGCGGTGATTCCTTTACCCGCTGCTCTCAGATCTGTGCCTGGCTTATTGCTGTCCTTCCAGGAATTTTAACCTCAAGCCTCCCCTCACCACCTCATGTAACATTTCAGCAGCGTCTCATGTTGTCTTCACAGAGATGACAGATTGTAAAATAAGCACGTGTTAACCACACCCTCTTCATATTCATTGTGTTTCAAATCGCTATGCAGGTTACCGATGACTCTTACTGCCCCAGTCCATTGTGGTATTGATCTTGCAAAGGCAGGCAGCTTTGCATAGCCTTGGTGCATCCCAACACAAAGGCTTATGGACTCTGAATACATTCAGCTAGACCCCAGTTAGAAGGTGTCGAGCAGATGGCTCAATGTTTATCAAATGGTCATGGTAAACAAATGGTTGGCCTTGCCTGGTTCCTAACTTGGCTTCACCAGTTTCTCTTGTTAATACCATAAATCTTCCGAGTCAATCACTTAGGGGATATTACAATTATGTGTCTGTGGTTGACTCAAAATTCCTTTGTTATCTATTAAGAGTTTGTTATTCATTTTTATTTCCCAAGAGAGAAATAATAAAGGTTGGGACAACTGGAAATTGAGATTCATTTTATTCGAGCAAATATTTCTTCCTTCTTTAAAGCCCGATGACAGGATGACAGTATCATTAGCGTTTTAAACACTTGTGTGGAGACTTTTGTTGTTGCTTGGATTTGAGAGGAGGGTGGTGTGGCAGAGATGGAGGGGACTATTTTAAATCGACGCTTATCTCAGAAACTTTAAAAGAAAAACTCCAAAATCGTTCTAGAAAGAATGTGATCTTGATTATAACTATCTTTAACACCACAAGAGAAATGTGCAAAATAAGCTTAGGAATCAGAGAAAAAGGACGAAAGTATTTCCAGATAACACTGAGTCATGTTTTATTTTGAATGAGACTCTCTTATGGAGCTGAGATGTTTTTGAAGTTCTGCAATTTCTTTGGAAGGAAGCCAATTTCTTTGGTTATCAGCTGCCTTTTAATCTTTTCAGAGTCAGTTGAAGCCAACGCGCCCTGCTATTTTCACGTGCCGTAAGAGATAATGTCTCCATGAAAGTCAAAACCAGCAGAGCCTTAATAAGCATCGAACCAAAAAGTTACAGGTGGAATTTGCCCAAGAAAAAATAAAATTCTAATAATAGCCACATCAGTTCTACATAGAATAGACAAAATGTGTCTTTTAAAAAAGTATAGAAGTTGACTGACAAGGATTAAATACATACCTTCTTTGGTAATTATAAATAAAATGAAATTATTTCAACTGGGGTGAGAGGGTATTAGGCAGAAATAATTGTCATCAAAATTACCATGGATTCCACCCCACAAATTGTATAATGGGCGAAATAATTCATCATATACCCAGAATTCACAGTCCCCTTTTGGGCTTATTTGCAGGTGTTACTGACTCTCCCACCCACGTGGGACCAGCTGGCAAGTTCCCATCAATCACATGTTAACCGGAAGGGACTCCTCCCAGCACCCAGCAAAGTCTTTGCCATATCCAGGCAAGATGGCCCATGAGCAAAATGCTCAGTTCCCTTCTGTTTGCTGGAAATGAAGTCTCCAACAGAGAAGAAACCTCCAGAAGGAATGGGCTCAGTTTTGAGACTCGTTAGAGAGGAAAGCCCCAGGGTCTGAGTACTCGGAGTTGTTAACTTCTTAAAATCCAGACTTGGGGCCAGCAAGATGTCTCAGGTGATAAGGGAGCAGACAGCCAAACCTGAAGGGACTCACTGGAAACCCTGAGAGCCTGAGGCTGATCCCCAGAACCCCCTGCTGAAGTCTGATCCCAGGCTCTGCACACACTCCATGCCACGTGTGTGCACACATACATATATGCACACAATAAATAAACGTAAAAGTATTCTTCAAAAAATAAAAATTTGGCTTCACTTTCATGTCATATATACATAAAAGATTTTGTGTATCTATTTAAAATCTGTGATCTACATGTGAAAAAAAATGCTATTTATCTTTCTGATACTGGCTTTATTTGCTTAATATGAAAATAAAAGCTCACGGAGGACCAGTGGGAGAGAGGAGGGATAAGAAAAGGGAAGAGGGGCACAGGAGGAATACGCCCAACATATAATACATAGTTGTATAAAATGTCCTTATGTAACACAGTACCATGTCCTATGAACAACTACAAATTTGGGAGCTAAATATCTTAAACAGATTCATTTGTGGTATCTCTTATAAGCAAAATGGAAACGAAAGTTAATAGCAAGAGAATTGCTCAGTAAATTGTAGTTTGTGTTCTTAGACAGTCACTGTGTATTAGAGTAACGCTGAAGAGGTCAGGAAAACACATCTTAAAGCGGGAGCAATTGTCATTGGAGGAGTGGTGATAGACAGACAGGTAGACAGATGCAGAGGAGGATGGACGCCTGTCTGCCTGCATGGACAGACTGATACATAGATGAACTTCAGAAAATTTACTCTGTGCAACCACATGTGCACATGCCTGCATATATGACAAATATATATGCACATGTGTGTGCATGCACACACACACATGCACATAGAGCAAGGGAGTAAGTGCTCACAGGACTGGAACAATGGTGTACACAGGGAGGCTTCAGTTTTATGGTGTCCTGAATAAGAAATGTCCCCATAGGCGGATGTGTCAAACACTCAGTCTCCAGTTGGTGGCCCTGTCTGAGAAGGTTATGGAGGAAGTACACCCCTGGAGGTAGGCTTGAAGGTGGTATAGCCTGGTCCCACTTTCTTATTTCCCAGGGTGAGGATAAACGTGACCAGCAAGCTTTTGCTCCTGCTGCTTGATGCCATGCCTTCCTCGCAATACGGACTCTAGTTCTCCGGAACCATAAACCAAAATAAGTTCCTTCCTCTGTGAGTTGCTTTTGATCTCAGTGTTTCTGTCACAGCAAGAGAGAAAAGGAACTGATACAGCCATTATGAGGCAAGTTTTCTCTGTTCCACAGTGGGGGTTTTATCCCCACCATTCTTTAAAGTCAGACCCTGTGAATGGAGTCCCACATTCCACACCTCGGTGTCTGAGGCATGCACACACTGGGTTCAACTGTGTGTTTCTCTTCATTAGTCAACTTCTTCCATCAATAGTGCCGTTCTCTATTCTTCAGCAAGGTCCTGGGTAGATTTCTCTTGCCTCAATAAAACAATAAGCAAACCCAACTCGGGCAGAGGAAAGGTTTTATTTGGTTTGCACAACCTGATCACATTTCATCACTGAGGATGGAACATAAGGCAGGGACATAAGTAAGCAGGGAAGGAACCTAGAGGCAGTCACTGAGGCGGTGACCATGGAGGAACCCTGCTTACTGACTTGCTCAGTTACTCTCATTAAATAACCAGGACCACAGGCCCAGAGATGTACCACCTACGGTGGGGTCAATCCTCCTACATCAATCAACAATCAAGCAAATGCCCCTAAAGACATGTCCACAGGACAATGTGATGGAGCCATCTCCTTAACTGAGAGTTCCTAGGTGTGTCTAGGTTTGGGTCAAGTTGACAAGACAATAGAAGGTGAGTGTCTTGGGCACTGGGTGCAATGACTTTGCTAGCTCCACATTCCCACCCATGGAAGCACACACACATGAATTAGTTCAGCCATTATCTAATATGCCTAGTGTGTGCTTGATCTAATCCTGGACACTGGGGACAGAGCAATGAGGAAGCTCTGTTTCCTGCTCCTTCTGTGGACTCCTGTGCCAGCCTGGAGCTTCCTGCTCCCTTTTCTCTGGACACAGGAAGTCCATCTAGACTTAGGAACCAAACAACCACTTAACCACAGCACGTCAAATGCCAGATGGACGACGCTTTAACCACTGCCCACCCCAGAGGAAGGCAATGATTGAGACAGGTTTTAAAAATATTGGAAAACATGTGGAGAAATTAGAATCTTCACCTGCCGCAGTTGAGAATGTCCCCTGGTAGGTCTGATTTGGAAAACAGTTGGCCAATTTCTCCAGAGGTTAAATGTGGAGGTCCCACGTATTTGCATGCTGTCCCAGCTTCCATGAGGAGGAAATGTGTGCACACAGCCCCTCTCCCTAGACAGAATGCCAACTGACCGCAGCAACCCTTCCACCCAACCACCCAAGTCAGTCCCGGTGAACCAGTGATCTTGTTTATTAGTCTTTCTTATACGGAAAACCATTCATTGTACACATACATTGATTAAGAATCACTCAATGGGGGTCAAAGACACCACAAGAAAACCCACAGAATCAATGAAACTTGGTTCATGGGGGCTCACAGAGACCGAACCGACCATCAGGGAGCCTGCATGGGACTGACCTAGTCCCTCTACATGTATGTCATAATTGTGTACCTTGATCTTCTTGTGGGACTCCTAATAGTAAGAGCAGGGGCTATCTTTGATTCTGTTGGCTGCTTTTGGGATGCTGGGCTACCTTACCCATCTTAATACAAAGGGAGATGTCTTGTCTTACTGCAACTTGATATACCATGTTTGGTTGATGTCTGTGGGAGGCCTGCCCTTTTCTGAATAGACACAGAGGAGGAGTGGATGTGGGCAGAGAAGAGGTTGGGGGAGGGACTGAGAGGAGGGAGGGGAAACTGTGATTGAACTGTAAATAATAATAATAATTTTATAAAAATTAATCACTTGGTATATAAAGCAGAAGCCTTTATCTGATTTGGAGATTGGGCCTTTGGGGCCACCGTGAAATGATCTGTGTGAAGTCTGCCAAGTATTTGAAGACCTGAAGCCCCTCTCAATGCAGCATAATTGTGTTAGCAAGAGAACAATCCATCACCAGCCTTTAACCTTTTCAAAAACATTGGGAGTTGGTATCCTGTGGCAATGACCTATCTTCTCTGTTGAATATCAAGGGCCTCAGGAGAAGATGCCAGCTCTTTCTTCATTGGCGATATGGTAACCAACATTGGCCACCTGGACACATCAAGAGGTTGGAGGAGATTCTGCTTCCCTGACAACAGTTAGCATCAGTGAGTCCCGTGGAAGCAGTTCCGGGTTTCTGTCCAGCTGGAAGACTCTCTGTGTTGATCGACAAGAAAAGTATTAGCTTTCAACTTGTCTGAATGTGAGCCTGAACAATAAACAGTGAAACTCAACAGGTATGCTATACAGGAGTGCTTAGGTACAATCTCTCTTACACAAATGCAAACGAGAGAGGGGCTGCCTGGCTTGCAACATTCTAGTTCCTGCCTTAGCAAGATTTCTTTTGTTTGTTTGCTTCCAGACAGGGTTTCTCTGTAACAGTCCTAGCTCTCCTAGAACTAGTTCTTGTAGACCAGGCTGGCATCGAACTCACAGAGATACATCTGCCTCTACTTCTTAAGTGCTGGGTTTAAAGGGATTAAAGGCGTGCGCCACCACCACCCAGCCTTAGCTAGATTTCTATGCCGAATGTCAGACCAGTCCCTAAGGAAGATGACTAGCTGTGTTCTGACCACATACTGTCTGTCCCTCCCGGGTGACACGGTAGAAGTGAGCTGCGGCTGGTGGCCTCCGAGAAACTCATTTGTTCAATGTAGGGCTCTGGGACACACCTTACTAAGGAACACCCAGTCAGGTCCCCTCATACCACTGCACTTTGGAAGGCTTACTTCTTGGATTTGTTGACTTGACATCAAAACCATAACCGTGTGAATGAGTTACTTCCCTTGTTGCTAATTACCTAGCAAGCACTTTAAGAGAAAAAGGGTTTCCTCTGCCTCATGGTCCGAGGGATCTCTCCATCATAGAGGGAAGGCAAGACGGCAGGGGCATGAAGCAGCTGGTCACATTGAGTTCACGGTCCGGAAGTAGAGAGTAAACAGGAAGAGAGCCCTTGTTAGGAGATCCAAAGGCCTATTTCCAGTGGCCCACTTCCTCCCTCGGGTCTTCAAGTCATAAGAGACTCCACAACCTTCCCAAACAGGCGCCACCTGCTGGATATGGGGTGTTCCCACTCACGAGCCTGTGAGGCCCCTTCCACATTCAAACCATAGCCCCACACTTTGTTCTGAGAGAGATTTCCTCTAGGCTTATCACCGAGGCTTATTAATTTAGGTTTCTCAGACTAAGCAAGAAGATCACAAAAGTCATTTTTCCAGACCCACAGTCACTGGAGACATCGGGAAGAGGCTTCAAACAGCTCTCTTGGCTTCAGGCTTCAGCCGTCCTTCCTCTCTGCTTTTCCCACACATGTAGGATTATTTCATTGTTTTTATTCTTAGTTCTAGGAATGAAATATCCCTGCTGCATCTCTGAGTAAATAATGGTGCTGGGACTGGAAGAGAGACCTGGGAAGAGGAACCCACAGAGGCTGGGAATGCCACTGATACCTTCAGAGTACTCACCCTGCTGTGTGCTATCAGGCAAGGATCACGCCCTCTCTGGTCTCTAAAGTGAAGAGCTTTAACCAGGTACTTCCTAAGGTCTTTTTCTTTACCTCAGTTAGCCTCTGCATCTCTTCGGTATATAAATGACTGTCATGTAAGAAGCTGGCTGTGGTTCCTCATCTGAGATTTAAAAAAAAGAAAATCAGACTGCATAGAAAACACCATCAATTCATTTGCCTTTGAGAGTCACTTACTAAAATGCAAAAAGAAAGAATTTAAATCAAGCAGCAGCAGAGAGATGCCAGGCCAAGAAATTACTTTGGCCAAATGGTGAAATTTCTTTTATCACTTTTCAAAAACTTACCCTTGCACTTGTGCCCTGGCAGATCTGATGGAATCAATATGTCCTTCGTGGGCAGGCTGTCCTCTGGCTTCATCTGTTTTTCGCTCTGGAAAAACCCATTAAGTCGCAAAGCTTTAGTGCTGCCAACTGATGGGATTTTTCTTTTTTCTTTCTCTCTCTCTCTCTCTCTCTCTCTCTCTCTCTCTCTCTCTCTCCCTCTCTCTCTCTCTTTCTGTCTCAGAAGCAAAGTCAAGGTGAATCTTCACCATTGCCTTCCTCGTCTGTGAGGCTGGGACACCGCAGCTGTTTTTGTCACTGTTCAATGCCAGCAGACAGAGACTGTAATCGAGGCTGGTTTTTTTGTTTGTTTGCCTTTGTTTTTTAGTTTTTCCAGACAGGGTTTCTCTGTATAACTCTGGCTGTCCTAGAACTTGCTATGTTCGACCAGGCTGGCCTTGAACTCAGAGACTTGCCTCTGTGTCTCAAGTGCTGGGACTAAAGGTGAGTGCTGCCACCACCAGCCGGGAAGGAGTCTTTAAGTTATCTTGTTCAGATATCCTTCATGCTGAGAAAGGCATGGGGTCATACCCTACGAGCAGGGTGGAGACTGTTGTCTGGTAGCAGTCTGGAGGACCATATGAACCAGATCCTGAGGTGTGTGGTACTTCATAAGAAGGAGCACCATGATGTCATAACACCACGATGAACTGGTGGCATATGCCCTGCATACAGCAAGCTGTAGAAACATGAAGACCAAAAATAGGCAAGTCCCTCCCCCAACCAAAATCAAAAGCCCCCACTCTCCATCAGATAGTTTCTAACTGCTTGGAGTTTGCCCTGGTAGCTGGGGATGCCTTTGACCAGCAACGAGAGCCTAGATGTTAATGCCTAGTCTCTGGGAGAACACAGGGTATCATGAGATTTAATACCTCAAGATACTGAACTGACCTCTTGACCTCTGCAGATATGACTCCACCTAATGACCCAGGGTAGAGGGGTTAGGTAACTTTTTTGGGGGTGCCACAAAGGACCCCATTTTCTCCTAGAGACACTATTCTCTTCCTCTTGTTACAGGTAGCCCACTAGAGATAAACATTCAGACATTCAGTTTATAGAGACTTGAAAGTCTTTATTCCAGTCCATTGGAACCACACCCTAGTATTTGGGGACGTAGGTGTGGCCCCACGTATCTAGAACACGGGGTTTTTAAGGGCAGAGACCTCATCAAGGAGTCTTGCTCAGCTGCTGTGGGGTGGAGGTGGGGGCTTCGCAGAGTAAGCAGTTTGAAGCAAACGATTTTAATGGAAGCTAAATTAAGAGTTAGCCAGCTGAAGGGGGGATTCTGTACAAACAGGCAGCTAAGACGGACTGTTGGCTGGAGGAGGTTTTGCACAAACAAGCAGTTTTAACAAAGGCTAAGATTGGTTAGCTAGGACATTCTGATCTATGGTTCCAAGAAGAGAGTTAGGTAGTTTGTCGCGGGATTCTTCATCGAGGAGATCAGAATTCTAGGTCACCCGGAAACAGCCTCAGCAAGAAGACAAGATGGAGAAACCTCTGCACTGTCTTGCCCCGCCACACTCTTTCTCTGAGATTTTGCCCATTATGTCTCCATCCACATCACCGTTTCTTTGATAAAACTGTATAATTCACCTGGGTGGTGGTAACACACACATTTAATCCCAGCACTCAGGAGGCAGAGGAGGTGGCTCTCTGTGAGTGTGAGGCCAACCTGGTCTACAGCACGGCATTGGGTGCATTCGTCCACTTGTCTTGACTATTACCCAGGACCTCCTGCAGTGCAGAACCACGGCTGCAAAGTCTGCAGAGCCCGAGTACTCATTGACCGTGTAACGTCTGCAATCACTCCAGCACGCTGAGTCTCACACTCATTCGCTTTTCTGCTCTCTTCGTACTTGCTTGCTGTGTTCTTGTGTGATTGGAGTGATAAAATGACACCCATTAGACCACATTACCATATGGCATAGAATCAGGTGCCAAACTACGTGGTCCAAACTGCAGGAGTTTAGAGACCATGACTATGAACACGTACATATGCCCAGCTTGCTCTAGTTTCACATAGATTTGTTGAGCAGGTTAAGCCAATAGAAAGCTGGTTCCCTTTGCTGACCCCCTGACCTTGTGGCTCAGATGGGCTGGTCCAGGAAGCTGCTCTGGCATCGGTCGCACCAGATCTCACCAGCAAAGACCAGCAGTACCCAGTTTGCAAGACAGCATCCACCACCCTGCAGGAAAATTCTGGGGTTTTTATTTTGTTGTTGTTGTTTAATTTATCCCCAGATCAGTTGTGCCTATTCTGCAACTTGGTAGGAACAGGGTCCTGCTGGGCATGTTTTCATGACGTTGGCTTCTTTCGCCTATCTTGGCACATCTGAAAGTTCCTGGCACCTTATCTATTTTTAATCATCTATTCATTTGGTTTGCTGCATGACAGTGTCTGTGGGAACACTGCCCAGCTTGTTTCTCCATTCTGCTGTCCAGGAGGAAGAAGGGTAGCTCCTGTCTTGCCTGTTCAGATGCCTGCTTAAATGCCCTTCCTACCACGGGGAAGGAGTTGGCCAGGGGAGTCAGACTGACAAGGGTGGGAGCGGCTTGCCGAGGGACACTGGGGGAGTTATCAGGAGTCTCTGATTTTAGATTACTCCTTTGGGAATAAGAGTGAGAGCGCAGACACAGGGACCTAGAACACGGCTGATGCTCAACTTATTCTAAGTATTGCATCCGTTTCCAGAAGCTATAATAACAAAGTATTAGGTGTATAGATGCTTAAGACAAGACAAATGTGGGCCTCACAGTTCTGGGCCCACAGTCCAAAGTCAGGATGTGGATGTGTAGATCGTGTTCTGTGCAGGTTCTGAGGGAATCTTGTACTTCTCTCTCCAACATGATTGCACGTCCAACACACTCTGGGGTTCTGTGACTTCGGGTATCCTACCTCTGCTCCATCTTTGCTCATGGCTCCCACCCTTGTGTCTTCTCTCCTTTTCTCATAAAGAGGGACATCAGCCCTATGGAATTAAGGATGATCTTCTCTATATGGCCTCTTATCCAACTGCAACTATGACAACCTTATTTCCTAGTACATTTATATACTGAGCTTCCGAGGACATGGGTTTGAGGGAACACTATCCGGTCTAATACAATTATCTCCACAACTAAATTGTGAAATTAATTTTTTATCATTATTTGATGATTTTTCTAGCTAAGTTAGTTTTGATTATTCTGTAGCTTGGTATAAGTGGAGTTATACAGTATACACTGTCATGGGCCATGTTGTACAATCTTACAAAATATTACCATGTGTCCCTCCATATACTCAGTGGTCAAGAAGTGCTCGAGGAAGCAGAAGTTGACGATGATAATGGCTTTCGCTGGCTTTTGAGGTAGACATGAATAATGATCTAAGAACAGAACAGAACATTGAGTTTTGGCAGCCCTTTAAGGTTTCACTCTGTCTTTTGGAAACTTTAGAATTGATAAGTGCTTCCATAGTAAGTTAGGGATTTCAATTGTGTGTTATTCCAACAAGACTTGATAAAAAGTAAAGAAGATTAACAATGATTTTCAGATTTTACCCTAGCTATAGGAGCATAAAACAGGGTTGTAGTCCAGGTGGCACCACAGACACCAAGGCAGGCAGATCTCTACGACTTCAAGGTCAGTCTGTTCCACATGGCAAGGTCTAGGTCAAGCAGGGCTACATTGTTGCATAACATCTGTTTACACTGTGAAGTTGTGTCTTTGTCAAGATGTCTTCAGATTGGTTTAATAAAGAGCTAAATGGCCAATAATTAGGCAGGAAGAGATTAGGTGGGACTTCCAGGGACAGAGAGCATTCTGGGAAGAAGTGAGGTGGGGTCGCCAGCCAGATACAAAGGAAGCAGGCTGGGCAGTACAGAGTAAAGGTAACCAAGCCATGTAAAAGAATGTAGATTAAAAAAGATGGGTTAAGCCTATAGTCCATGACCCCAGAGATGCTAGGTAATAAGGAGAACCCTAAGAGAGAGAGCTATGGATCCCCCTGGGAAAGGGAATAGACAAAATCTCCTGAGAAAATTGGGAGTGTGCAGGAGAGAGAGAAAAGGGATGGGGGAGGGAAGGAGAGGTGGAGGAGGAGACCATGAGGGGATGGGATGGCCAAGATGGGGGAAGGACAGAGAGAAAAGGAAAAAGATATCTTTTTTTTTTGGATTTTCGAGACAGTTTCTCTGTAATTTTTGGTGCCTAACCTGGAACTAGCTCTTGTAGATAAGGCTGGCCTCAAACTCACAGAGATCCACCTGCCTCTGCCTCCCGAGTGCTGGGATTAAAGGCATGCTCCACCACCACCTGGCAGAAAAAGATATCTTAATTAAGGGAGCCATTATGGGGCTAGCAAGAAACCTGGCACTAGGAAAATTCACAGGAATCCATAAGGATGACCCCAGCTAAGACCCTAAGCATTAGAGGAGAGGATGCCTAAATTGGCCTTTCCTGTAATCAGATTGATGACTACCTTAATTGTCATCATAGAACCTTCACCCAACAACTGACGGAAGCAGATGCAGAGATTCACACCTAAGCACTGGCCCAAGCTCCCAGAGTCCAGATGAAGAGAGGAAGGAGCAATTATATGAGCAAAGGGGTCAAGACCAAGATGGGGATACCCACAAAAATACCTGACATGAACTAGTGGGAGTTCACTAACTCCAGATTGACAACAGAGGAACCTGCAGAAAACCAAACAAAGTAGGGCAGCTAATGTTGTTGACAATTGTGTGGCTGAAACAGTCTCTGGGGCCACTGGCAGTGGGACCAGAATTTATCGCTAGTGCTTTAACTGGCTTTTTGGAGCCCATTCTCTTTAGAAGGTTACCTTGATCAACCTAGATATAGGGGGAAGGGCCTTTGTCCTGCCTCAAAGTGATGTGCTAGTCTTTGATGACTCCCCATGGGAAGCTTTACCCGCTCTGAGGAGTGGATGAGGGTGGGTGGGTGGAAGGTGGGGAAGCAGGAGGAAGGGAGGGGGTGGGAACTGGGATTGGTATGTAAAATAAGAAAAGATTATTTTAAATAAATAAATAAATAAAGATATGGGTTAATTTAAGTTATAAGAACTGGTTAGAAACAAGCCTAAGTTAAGGCCAAGTTTTCATAATTAATAATAAGTTTCCATGTCATTATTTGGGAGCTGGCTATTGGGCCAGAGAAAGACTCATAACACTACATAATGAGACCCTGTCTCCAAAACCCACGCACACAAATAACAACAAAGTAGGGTCTTTAGACCTGGAACACCCTCCCAAATAGGCAGAGACTGACTGCTGAAATACACCAACCCATCATAGATTCTTCATTTCTCAGTGCTGGGTCTAAGCAGGGGAAAACACCAGATTTAAAGCCCTTGTTTGCAGGATAGTTGTGCTAGTAATAGCAAGTATAGTCTGGCTTCCTTTGTGCTTCCTCTCTTTACATACCTTGGCTCTTGGGTCCTGGCAGTACTTGAGAATATCAAAGCCAGAGCCACAGTGAGATGTTAGAGCTTCAGTCTTCCCACCTCCAACACCCACGGTAGGACACGGAAGCCTGCCTGCTGTCTTCCGATGGTCCTCCACCACCGTTGAGGACCGGCACTTAAGGTACAAACTGCTCCACCCCATGGTACCATTTCTCAAAGATGATGATGTGTTAAGATGTTAGCAGTTTACTACAGGACTGCTTTTCACATCGGCTGTCCTCGACATAATTCTAAAATTTCCCTAGGTTTTACCCAATGATGCCTTTACCCCACACGTGAGCAAAATGCAGTGAAAAGCCACTTACTTTCCCTGTCTCAGGGCAGCACTAAGGTAGTTTCTCTTCACCCTGCAAAAGATGAGGTTGTCTGACTAGCAGAATCAGTTCTTCTCACACAGCACAGGAAATCGCAGCGAGCCAGGTGCACAGAACCAAGCCCCCAGCAGCTTACATGGAGAGTTCTTTGCACTCAAGGATAACCCGTGCACAGGCCTCCACTTCCCTAGCTTTTCTCCGCAATAGTTTAAGTTCCCAAAGATTTGGACAAAAAGCTGCAAATTTTTTTTAAGTTGCAAAGTCTTGGTCATATCTGATGGTTCTTAATTCTGCAAGCCAGTTATGAGTTACATGGGAGAAAGGACAAGCTCAGAGGTTCTATTTGAAGCACAGGTCACAGATCTGACCTTCACAGACGTCTTCCTTCAGTTGGTCATTATCTGAGTGCCTTCAGTGAGTTAAGACCCTTGAATCTGTTCTACATCATGGGAAGCCCTGTCACATCTCTTCCCAATTCCAAGCTACCACGGTGGTATCACTGAAGGCAAAGTTGGGAGGAGACGTGGCTTTATTAGTTGTTAGCCTCCGCACTTTTCTGTGAATACCCAGGCCCGATTCAGGCGCGCACTTTCCTGACACGAGTCCACGAGAATGGGCGACTGTCCTAAGGGTTTAAACACACAGACACAAGAGACCTGCTCATTCACCAAAGAGTAAATGGCCACTTTATTAAACTCAAGTCGGGTATTTATACTAGTGGGCAACGGGGGCAAAAGGGCACAGCCCCCTCCCAACAGGAGCAGTAGAAGGAGATGACAGGTGCCCGGCACCTCAGGCAGAATCAGCTGCGGGAGGCAGGCGTGGCAGGCGTATAGGGCCCGCAGCTGGAACCTTGTTTACAGGTGGAATCACCATAACAAAAGAGAGCCAAGTTCTTTCTAAACTATACCCTCAAGCCAGTGCTAGTGCAGAATCTCCAGGGAGCCAGAGGTCAAACGGCCCTGTGAATCGCCAGGAAGAAAAGGGAAAAAGACCTGGGTACCTACAAGTCTCCCTTTAAATATATATAAAATATGATGACAGAAACCTGCCTTAGGCGCCATCGGGAACCAGTTCAAATCCGTACCCGTTGTCAGGATGACGCCTCAGGCCCAGACGTCTCCCATATCTTAGGTTGGCTAAGCCTGCCCAAATGGTCTAGACCCGTCTCTGGTTAAAGTCATCCTCCAAAACGTTCAGCCGGTTTTATGCTGAAAGATACTCCGAGGCGAATACCTACTAGGGCCAGGCCATGGCAGACCTGAAAGCCATTGGCCAGGTGAAGATGCTACAGCATACACATAAGCATTCCTGGAAGAGACAGTGCTTGCACAATGTCTGAAACGTTTGCTCAGAATAGAGCCCCTTGAGTAGGGCTACAGCACTGGCAAATGGGACCCCTGGTATGACTAGTCAAACTAAATTAGAGCCAATTAGTAATTTTGTATTCCGGGGTTCGAGAAAAAGCAGCAAAATCTTAACCTGCGACCAGCAGAGGTCAAAATCCACACCCAGATTGTAAAGATTAATTACAGCGTCTAATTGTGAATTTAGATACTTTGAATAGTGATGGTAATTCTGTCTATCTGGCAAGGTTTTCACCGAGAGCACCCAACGCTGCAATCAGGGCAGGGGAAGTAGCTGTTTTCCCCTCAGGGGGTCAAGCAGCCTTGGCTGAAACCGGCAGATCAAGGCAGAGCAAGACAGAAAGCTGGGAAAGGGGTAAAGTCAGGCGCTGGATCATCTCCAGGAATCTGTCAACTCTGCCGCCACCTCCACCGCCGCGTCCGTAGGATCTCTTGATCTCGCCTCGTCCTCAGGTCTCTGAATAGAGGAATCCACGGTCCGCACCAGACGTTCAGGGACCCAGACTGGGTGCTTTGCATTCTGTGGAAACACATAAACCGCTCCTCTTCCCCAAATCAAAACCCAGTCCGGACCATGTACATTAGTACATGACCTGGACCATGCCAGACGCTAGTTGAGGCAAATCCTGCCTGCGTGTGCCATTGAAACTGGCTCCCCTTGTCGGTCTCTGGGAGCGATGTGCTTAGCTGTATAGGATCTAAACTACAACCAAGCAGGTCTTGGACACATAGAGATCTGTAGGTCTCCATCTCCAAGGAGCAAATTCTATTGGCCTGTGCCACTGCAACCGGCCTAAATATTGGGCTGAATTAACCAACCTCAAAACATCATTTTTTATTGGCCTGTACCATTGTAGCAGGTCTTGAATTGGGCTGAATTGCCAGCCCCAAAACATCTTTAGAATTAGTTTTGCCTGGAACTTTTCCAGGGGCAGAAAATAATTATCTGATCCAGTACGTGAGCACTAACATAACTGGATAGAATTATTAAAATTGTTACCTTTATGGAGGCACATTGCCTCCCGCCAACATTTAGAGAAATAATTAATAGGATCAACATATCTGGCCATAGATATGGAAATCTTTGTCAGTCATCAATCCATACAAAAAATATAAGGACTCCATAAATTAGTCCTCCAAAGAGCAATTAATCAAATAAAAATATATGCAACAAACCTAAACTGAAAACTCTCAATAGACAAGCGGGCGGATTTTTAACTATCCTTTGTACCGCCAAGGCCTGGCTATTGTAGTTTTTTGTGAGCTGCGCGCCCAAGTCTCTCCGCCCTCCTCTTGGGGTGCGTGCCTAGCGTTTCTTATTTATCTGTCCTCCCTGGTGCCGCCACAACCGGCATTGTGCCCTGCCCTAGGTTCCTGTGGCCCACTGCTCACTGGCCGCCTTGGGTGAGGGAGCCAGCATATGCGCGACTGCCTTTTGCGTCGCCGCCGTTTGCTCATGGGCTCTGCTCCCTTTCTGCGTCTGGTCAGTGCGGCCTTGCCGCTGCTTCTCTCCCCTCCTTGGCCTGCCTGTCACGGTCCCGCCGGCCGCCTGTGCTCCTCCCCACACCAACCGGCAGCCTGTTTCTCTGTTCCTAAGCATACCTTGTAGAACCTCAGCCGCAGTGAGGGGCCGAGTGCGGTCCTGTGACCTGCATTCAAACATGCATGGGAGCTTTCTAGTCTCCCTGAAAGACAAGCTCTGTGAAGCTGTTCTTTTGTTACTCAAAAACTCTTAATAGAACTTACAAATATATCTTTAATCCTTTCTCAGCCCGAGGTTCGCACCTATATGGACCCTCGGCTATTTACTTTGCTAGTCGCCAGCTACATTGGCCCTGTTGCCTTGGGAACTGCGCCCAGCCTGTGTTCTTGGTAAAAATTAAAGTTCCCTGCATGTGAGAGCCAGGCACTGAGTTTTAAAATAGTTTAAACCGTCTCTTGTGCAGTGACATCTTAATCCTGGTGCCTAGTCTCTTTATGAAATTTAGCAGCTGATTTGCCCACTGACCTTCAGCTCCGGATCAGACCTTTCGGCACCCATACTTCTAAACATCAAGCTCATTCACCCCCTTATCACACGTGCACAATTGCACATTACAAAACTGGCCAGTTTCCAGATCGTGGGGGGACCCTTACCTCTTGGGGTTCTCGTGGTGGATCCACAGACGGCAGAACGCGTTCTTCAGTCCTTCTTCAATGCCTACCGAGGGACGCCATCTGTTAGCCTCCGCACTTTTCTGTGAATACCCAGGCCCAATTCAGGCGTGCACTTTCCTGACACGAGTCCACGAGAATGGACGATTGTCCTAAGGGTTTAAACACACAGACACAAGAGACCTGCTCATTCACCAAAGAGTAAATGGCCACTTTATTAAACTCAAGTCGGGTATTTATACTAGTGGGCAACGGGGGCAAAAGGGCACGGCCCCCTCCCAACAGGAGCAGTAGAAGAAGATGACAGGTGCCCGGCACCTCAGGCAGAATCAGCTGCGGGAGGCAGGCGTGGCAGGCGTATAGGGCCCGCAGCTGGAACCTTGTTTACAGGTGGAATCACCATAACAAAAGAGAGCCAAGTTCTTTCTAAACTATACCCTCAAGCCAGTGCTAGTGCAGAATCTCCAGGGAGCCAGAGGTCAAACGGCCCTGTGAATCGCCAGGAAGAAAAGGGAAAAAGACCTGGGTACCTACAATTAGTGACTTTTCCATTACTGTGATAAAACACCATGACTAAGGCAACTTATAGGAGAAAGGTTTCATTTGCGCTTATGGTTCCTTTATGGTGGAGAAGTGGCAGACATGATGGAGAGAGCTGGATCCTGAGAGCTCACATCTTGAACCTCAAGCACAAGGCAAAGAGAGGGAACTCAAGAGGGCATGAGTCCTTGAGCTCTCAAAGTCCACCTCCAGTGACATACTTCCTCCAACAAGGACACACCTCCTAAACCTGCAAAACAGCACCATCATTTGGGGCCCAAATATTCCAATGCCCAAGGCTATGGGGGTAACATTTCTCATCCAAACCATCACAGTGACAGAGTATCCCATCTTGTAGTAAAGGTTCAGCCATGCATCACTGTGAGGTGTTTCTTGGGTCATAGAAAATTTGCAAGTGGAAACACCCTCAAAAAATAATTATTTTCCCTTCCACAGACTCAACCAACTACAGATCCTCTTAATTTGATTTCATTTTGCTAGGGCATACCTTTCAAATTACTCCCCCAAAGAATTCATATATATTCCCTGGAGCTGAGATAATGACTTAGAAGCCACGAGCCAAACTAGCCAAAAGAGAGGAGATGTGAATTACTAAAATTAGAAAGAGCAGAGGTTATCAGATCTCTGATTTCTTTACAGGAATACTCATAGCTACACACTTTCCTCTAAGAACTGCCTTAGCGATATCCTGAAAGTCCTTGTCAGCTGGGCCTTCATTTTCATTTGGTTCTGGGAACTTTCCATTTCCTCCATTCTTCCGTGACCTCCTGGCCATTCGGGAGTATGTTATTCAGTCTCCGTGCATTTGTGCAGTGTCTGTAGCTTTTCTTGCTATTGACTTCTAGTGTTTACTGAAGTGTGGTCTTACATTGGCCCTGTAAACCAGATGAAACGAGATGGGGGTGGTGAGGAAGTGTGACATGGGGAGAAACAGAGACGACAGGTCGAACAGGGAAAAGAGGCAAGAGAATCCCAAAGCGAGAAAAGGCTCCAAAATAAAACTAGATAAATGCAAGAAGACTAACCAATAAAAACAAGAATGCTGGAAAAAGGGAAAGCCAGGGCTGGAGAGATGGCTCTGGGGTTAAAAGCGCATACAGCTCTTGCAAAGGACACAAATCTTGGTGTCCACCATCAGGGTTGGTCTTCCCTTCTCAGGTAAACCCTCTCTGGAAACACCCTCACAGGCATGCCCAGATGTTTGTCTCCTAGGTGATTTGAGCCCTGGCAAGCTGACAGTCAAGATGAAACATCAAAACATACCGACATGTTACAAGCATGTAAGGTAGAAAGACAGACGGACAGACACAAACATATATAGACAGACTGAGCCTCCCTTCCAAGTCCCCCTTGGAAAAGACACATCTTTTAGATTTGCATCTTTGGACCTGGCCACATTCCCAATGAGAAAGGCACACGTCAACAATAATGCTCTAATCATCATTTACACGCTCGCTTAATTGCCTGAAAGAGAGCATTAGGCACACAGGAGCAGGGTACACGCATCACTTTAAGCTATTAATCTAACTCGCTTTGCCTCACACCCATCCCTGCCAGGCAAAGGTTAATAGAGAGTTTATGAAATTCCAAATGCAATTAAGTCTCGGAGGAATCTCAGCTAGAGGCCATGCGGTTTCTATGGCAACCCAAAGGCTCTGGAATAGAACGGGGGGTGGGGGGGTTGATGTGAAGGCTAGGTGAGCACATAAATACATCTCCTGTCTTCCTCCTCTTCTGAGTGATGAGAAGCAATGCTGGCTGCATTTGAAAACTGTTATGCAAAGGAATAAATCAGATTGTTTTCCTAGAATTAAATACATTTCTCCCAAGGGTTTCACGGTGATTCTCTGCATAGTCAATATTCTGGTGTGTTGGATGAGAGTCGCGAGTCCTCTCAGGGGAGACCGAAGGAATAGAATGGGTGTTGAGGCTGATTAGTAGAAGCAGTGAATAGCCTTCTCAACTCCAGCTAATGAGGTTTCACTCGTGATCTCAGAAGCCGCTATCAAGACAATGAGAGACAGTGCAGCCATAATCAGAACTGGTTTTCCTGTCACTAATTGTACAGCGTTAGGGAATTAATCTAGTGAATTAATCATTTCATCTATTGAGCTATTGGCAAAACTTTGACTGCATCCCCAAAACCCAAACCAAAACTGGAGAAAGGGATTTGAGGCCATGGCTCACTCTACACTGCATGTGCCTCTTTCTTTGTTTAATCTGAGAATTCAGAAATAGTCTTAGCCGTTTTCCCTATTAGATTTCCTAATCGTCAGATGACTGCGGATTTTCTGACTCGAATTTTAAAGCCAGATCTATCCTGTGCTATCTTGGTACACTCTGCCGAGTTCTGAACTTGTTTCACATTTACCAAGCAGCTTCAGGTCTGCTGTGAGTCGCAGCTTGGGTGGGATCTGTCCCATGCATTGGGAGCTGTCAGCCCAGTGACTCTGCGGTCAATAATAGCAGCATGCACCTGCATGTACCTGCATGCGCCCTATTGGTCTGTGTACTGAAAGCCTAGAAGAGAGAAAGAGTCAATGAAATTGACACAGGAGTCCCAGCATATCAATTATAAAAGAGAACTAGGGGCTGAGAGATGACTCTGTGGTTAAGGCACTTCCATTCTAGAAGACCTAAGTCTGGTCCCCAGCTCCCACCTCCAGTGCCTTACCACTAACTGCCTGCCAGTCCAGCTCCAGGGCATCAGGGCTCCCTCTGCTGGCCTCTACAGTCACCTTACACACATGGGTCAACCTAAGAACATGTGTTCTTTCTTCCAAGCGTCACACACACCACCAACAACAACAGCAACAACTAAACAAAAACCCCAAAGCCAACATTTTAGAAACAAGGCTTGCTGACCTGTGCTCGCGTTACCGGCATGACCCCAGAGATGCTCAGAGGCTCGGTTTGAGAGATGCTCATTGCATCTTACAGAGGGATTCTACAAAGCCCTATCTCCCAGCCTTCCCTCCAGGGTGATCTGTGGGGACAAGGTTAAAACTGAGTCCTGCTTACACCTAGATAAAGATCAGTGGATGGATCCAGCCGTTTGTTTCCAGTGGTCAAAGCAACTTCGGTCACATTTTATTTTTAGCCAGAGAAATAAGACCATAAACTTTCCCCTGGCCTGATTTAAGTCTCTGGTTCAGCCCCTGCATATCCATGAAATGCCCTTGGCTTTCTGGTCTGCCCCCTTGCCACGCACACAGGAGGGTGAATCTCTTCCATGAAGCTCCTGTACCCCTGACTTGTCTGTCGCTCAGACAGCATCATACAGGGCGTCACTCTCATTTTGTTCTGTGAGCACAGGTTTCTGCAGTCACTGGGTTTTTAAAACATTTCTTAACAATTGCAGGTTACTTTCCAGATGGCTCTGTGTGAGTCACACTGTTAACTGGTTAGTAATTTACATTGTTCCTTGCACTCCCTATCGCAAAGAATATTTTTTGAGACCGAGTCTTATTATGTAGTCTTGACTGTCCTGGGACTCGACTATGTAAGTCAGGCTGGCCTCAAACTCAAACAGACCCACCTGCCTCTGCCTCCCAAGAGCTGAGATTAAAGGTGATTGACACCACAACCCCTAAAAGATTTTTAAGTGTAACTCCTCCAACTCTGAGTTATCTCATCATGATGATAACAATGGTGAATGGCCTGCAGTGCTTCCAGGGCGAGGCCCCTGATGGTCTTTCATGCACCCTTGGTATTATGCAATCACATATCCCGTGAAAAACCTGAATCAGCTTTGCAAAGCTGTGCCTCAAAGGCCTCAGTGTTAAGCACACTGCGTTCCATAAGTAGACTGGCTGGCAGGCCGCCAGAGTCTGGATCTGAAGTTGGTATTGTAAAACTTTAAGACAATTCTGAAGCCATTTCTGAACCCTCTCCATACTTCCCCTCCTCCCCTGGGAACCAAGGACATAACAGCTATGCATGCACGTACTGAGATGTTGGGAACTTTCCATCTCCCTGAATAGGGGCAAGATAACCCTTAGGTGTTGACTCAGTTGCTGATGTTTTGACTTAGTACCTGGGAAAGGGGTAAATTGACCCTCAGAAGTTTCCCCTTACCTCATCTGGCAACCACTCTCCAGCCAATTATTGGTAATAGCCCTTTTGAATAAGTCAATCATACTAGTTATAGAACAACCCCCAGATACCCCTTCCTTCTGTGGTTTTCCCCTTTAAAAGTAGCCTGTACCAGCTATTCGGGGTCTTTTTAGCATCCCTAATGCTGAAAGACCCTGTCATGACAGAATTAATAAAATCCTCATGCTTTTACATCAGCTGTGATGTGAGAGATGGTCTCTTGGGGCGACTCCTCCTCCTCGGTGATTGGACGCTAGGGTCCAACAGTATTTGATGGATGGCAAAGTCCCAGTGTCCCAGTGTGCTTTCTACTTCTGTGATGAGCACCACGACCATAAGGGACTTAGGGAGACAAGGGCTTACTTCATCCTACAGCTTATAGCCTATCTTGAAGCAAGGACTCAGGGCAGAAACCGGAGGCGGGAATGGAAGCGGAGGCCCTGGAGGAACCACTGCTTACTGCCTTGCTCCAGAAGCTCACACCCAGTTACTTCTCTTACGGCTCCCAGGATCACCTACCAAGAGGCTGGGGCTCTCACATCAATCATCAATGGACAAAATGCCTGACAGGGCCCACAGGTGCGGGTCTGCTCTATCTTGACCAAAGGTCAGAGTTGGAACTTCTGCTCTCTCGAGGTTATTGACAACAGGTGTGGCTAATAGCCAGACCCGGTATTTCTGGTATTAAGAAGTAGATCTGTTTCTACCTCTGACATCAATCTAAGGACACAACGAGGTTCCTATTCCCTTAGGAAGGTAATAATGGGTTCCACATAGGGAGTGGTTTACCTACAGAATGTTTTGGTCTAGGTGTGAGTGTTACTTGTCTTGTTTTGGCAACAGAATATTTAACTAAGAATGTAACCCATAATCCTTCAACTGGTTTGTTCATTCCTTGTATAATAAAAGTGCAGGTTTTATCTTATTCCTACCTTTTGGGGTCAGGTATTTAAGCAAATGGAAATTATACATGGGTGACTGTTGGAAAATATTACTTTAAGGTGTGTTACTTTTGTCTATGCTGCATTTGATTAACTCTGAAGCTGTGATTCTTTGTCTGTCTAAAAACACCAAACGGCCCTACAAATGAGTTGAACAGAGTCAGGAGCAAGGAAAGGCGGGGCTGGCAGGCAGAGAGTATAAATAGAAGGTGAAACTAGAACGAAGAGCTAGAGAACAAGGAGAGGAGGACATCAAAGGCCAGCCACCCAGCCACACAGCAAGCCGGGGAGAAAGAAGTAAAGTAAGGTATACAGAAATAGAGGAGGATAAAAGCCCAGAGGCAAAAGGTAGTTGGGATAATTTAAGATAAGAAAAGCTGCCAAAAACGCAGCCCTGGGAGATGTGTGTGGATCTGTGTGTTGCTTCAACAGTGTTCGAACGGAACAAACTCGAGGCTTCCAGCCATTCTTCATTCTCTCCAGTTGCAGCCTCTGGGACCATCTTCTCCCCGCCTTCTGCTTCTAGGACAGCCAGCACCGTCTTTGTGGTTAGCTCCAGACTGCATCTCAGCCATGACCTCCCAGGTTCGTCAGACTTATTCCACCGAAGTGGAGGCTGCGTGAACGACCTGGTCAACCTGCACCTGCCGCTACACCTGCCTCTACACCTGCCTCCTACACCTACCTCTGTCTGGGCTACTATTTTGGTCGGGATAACATGGCTCTGGAGGGTGTAGGCCACTTCTGTGAATTGGCCGAGGAGAAGCGCAAGGGTGCCAAGCGTCTCCTCAAGCTGCAGAACAATCGTGGAGGCTGTGCATCCTTTCAGAATGTGCAGAAGCCATCTCAAGATGAATGGGGTAAAACCCAGGAGGCCATGGAAGCTGCCTTTGCCTTGGAGAAGAACTTGAACCAGGCCCTCTTGGATCTTCCTTCCCTGGGTTCTGCTCACCCAGATCCTCATCTCTAGGACTTCCTAGAAAACCACTTCCTGAATGAGGAGGTGAAAGTCATCAAAAGATGGGCAACCACCTGACCAACCTTCGCAAGCCGGCAGGGCCCCAGGTGTCTCTGGGCAAGTATCTCTTTGAAGGGCTCACTCTCAAGCATGACTAGGAGGTCTCTCATTCCAAGGGTCTCCTGCTTCTTCTCTGAACCAGCCAGCCTCAGGACCTTCACTCAAACCTCTCAAAAAGCCACTAGGCAGCTTTGTAACCTCCCTGGAGCCCCTCTCAAGTCTTGAACCAAGTAAAAATAAAGCCTTTTGAGACAGACAGGAAGGAAGGAAGGAAGGAAGGAAGGAAGGAAGGAAGGAAGGAAGGAAGGAAGGAAGGAAGGCTGCCAAGAAACAAGCCACACTAAGGCCATACATTCATAAGTAATAATAAGCCTCTGTGTGATTTATTTGGGAGCTGGGTAGTGGGCCCCTCAAAAAGCCAAAAAAGTGAAACATCCTACAACAGGCAATTTTTCAGTATTCACTGGAACTCCCTCCCAATACCAGCCTATGCCTTTCTCTGTTTTATTACTTTCATTCATGTCTCTGTTCTCTTTACTTAATTTTCTAGTCCCCATGCCCCTACCCTGGTAAGTGGTATCCTGGTCAAAGCTGGTCTCCGACAAACAAATTCCCCTGTAGACTTGCCCACGGGTCAATCCAATGGAGACATTTTTTCCTCAGTTGAAGTGTTGAAGTTCCCTCTTCTCGGGTGACTCTAGTTTGTATCAAGTTGACCAAAAAAAAAAAAAAACCTACCCAGCACACTCACTATATTAGGGTTTCTATTGTTGTGAAGAGACACCATGACCATGCCAACTCTTATAAAGGAAAGTATTTAATTGGGACTGGCTTACAAGTTCAGAGACATAGTCCATTGTCATCATGATGGAAAGCATTGCAGCATACAGGCAGACATGGTGCTGGAAGGGTAGCTGAGTTCTATATGCAGGTTTGCAGGAAGAGAGACTTTGGGCCTGGCTTGAGCATTTGAAACCTCAAAGCCCACTTCCAGTGACACGCTTCCTCCAACAAATCCACACATCCTAATCTTTTCAAATTGTGCCACTCCCTATGAGCTGTGGAAGCCATTTTCATTCAAATGATCACATCCCTAAACTCCAACACCCAGTCTTTCTGAGGAACTCCAACTGAAAGCCTGGTTTCTCAGCCCCCAGTGCCAGCTTTTGCACCCAACTGTGTTACCTGGGGCAAAATAACTGGCTGTTGTGGTTCTAAGTTTTGTCACACTGAGTCCTGGAGGATTGAAAGGCTCTCTGACATTCCTTCCCTCTCTGTAGCTCTCCAAAATCCCGAACAAGAAACTGATCTTCCTGAGTGTTGAACACAGAGTAAGAGAAGCCTGCAAGCCGTGGCTTCATGGATTGTATGGTTGTTTTGACATTAAACACCTGGTCCTGTTGGAATCGAAAGATAAGACAACATGGTTCTTCTCCCTCTCTTCCAACTCCATGTCTTCACAGCCACAGTCTGGTGGTCTAGGAATTGACACTTTTGTCCCAAGAGCCAAGAGCCCCAACCAAGTATTTTTTATTTATTTTATTATTTATTTAGAAATTGTTTTTTTTTTATTTAGAAATTGCACTGACGGAGGCAGACCTCTTAACTTCTCACAACGTTCACGTCACCAACTCAGGATACCCTAAAACCAATTTAGGATTGATCTAATGACCTTGGCTGACCAGAAGTCATTTCTCGCCCTGGGGTTGGGGTGGACAGGTAGAGTGCACTGCATCTTTGTAACTGGGGATACTTCCTCATTGGCCAAAGTGGTGATGGGTGGATGACACGGGGAACTGAGATTCCAGCCACATTTCCTGAGGATTCCTGCTGTAGGCTAAAAAACTAGGGCATATCCTCGGCATCCCCAGATCACCTCCATATCCTGCACCTCAAAGCTCTCTAGCGTAGAGACCTTTCCCTTAAACAATCTATTACCACAGAGAGTCATATTTTATTTGTGTAGCTCATTATCCAGGCCCTCACCTTCTGTGATCACGTCGCCAACAATATCCCCACATCTCAACAGCATCTCACTTCCTACTAAGCCCTGGGTCATTACATCCCCGCATCTCAACAGCATCTCACTTCCTACTAAGACCTGGGTCATTACATCCCCGCATCTCAACAGCATCTCACTTCCTACTAAGACCTGGGTCATTACATCCCCTAACTTATTACCATCTCATCCCTGAAGCCACGCTGCTTTTTCATAGGCTCCTCACACAGTCCTCCTGCTGCCTGCCTGTCCTCAAGACCCAACGGAGGGTGACACAGAAGCTCTGACTCGGCGGCTCCCTGCCGTCCCTGGGTTAGCAAGACTTCAAGCCCTGGGCTGGAGGAGAAGAAATTGCTGTAGACCTTCATCCCTGACAAAGTCAGCCTATAGAAAGGAGGGACCAGTCTACAAGGAAGCCTCAACTCCTCTGCTGACTGCCCTTGTCCTAAACTTCCCAATAGTAGGCTTTGGCCAAAAAGGACACCTGTATCATTATAGTGGCAGTCAACGATCTGTATTCAACTCACCAAGCAGAAACCTTTGAAGGACCATGGCTCAATGTGGGCCTCACCTGACCTTCAGCTTCCTTTAGGGACAATCATGTAGCCTTCCGAGAACAGTCAATGTCCTGATGATTTTGCACTTAAGAAGAATTGTGCTTTTGTTAAGTATCAATGTGCTTTACTTGAGCACAAGACAGGGAGTTGTCACGCACGCGTGCACACGTGCCCACACAGCACATATGCAAATTCAGGCAAAGTGCTCAAACAAGTAAGATTTAAAAAACAGCAACAACAACAACTTAAGACGATTGTGCTCAAGCTCCACAAATACAATGAAACTTAATACTGCGGTCATGGAAGTAAATGTATTAATAAATATCCATTGTTAAGTAAGTATTATACCCCATGACCTTTGGCCTTCATAGCAATAACAGGGAAGGAACCCTGAACAGTGGTGTGTCTTGTTCAGAGTCACGCTGACCACCGGAAGAGAAGGAACTAGGATACAACTCCTTCTATTGCTGGCTCATTTCAGCCTGCACTCTGTGTGAAATCATTCTGGATTGTAGACTCCAGCAGTTCGAGTGCTTGTTTGACACCCCTGGCTCTCAAGCTGGCTCAGCTCAAAGACAAAAGTCTTAGAAGAGCTCACATGTGAGGACCCTGCTCTCATCGCTTTGCTCGCTAAGGCCCCAAGTGGGAAGATTTTCTTCGGTTTCCCCAGGAGACCCTGTTGTGCAGCTAAAGATAGTAACCCCTGTTTTTATCTTCTCCCACATAAAATAACTAGCTACAACATAAAGTCTCCATATCTTTTGCTGCTCATGATGAGGAGGAATCGCTTGGGGGACAGAGGCGGGGGGAGGGGGTCGGGGGGAGGAGGAAGAGTAACATGGTCCATCTCCTTTATAGGGATGCTCAGTCCCAATTGTGTGCACACTAAACTGCACCTGCTGGTCATGTCCCTGAGACATTTATGAGGAAGAAAAGGTCCGGAAGGTGTTCAGGGGAGTGATAATGGATTGGCCACCAAGTGAGTTCTCAGCTAGCCGCTGGGGAGAGGAGCCATCAGACTCACTCGAGCTCCGGACTGTGATCTCAATACAGGTATTTCCACCCAGTCCTGAATTAACGATTTTTACGGTATAAAAATAAAAACGAAGCCGGCCAGCAGTAATCAGGAACACAACACTGACCCCAAGTGGCAGGAAATGTAATTTTGTCTTCTGTGTTCCCCAAAGAGGTGAGAGTCCCAGCTGTGGGAGCAAAGCTGCAGGGCTCTGACGGAGAGAAAGAAGCCGTCTGTTTCCTTCATTATCTTTGATGAACCTGATACAGCTAGGGCTGGCTGACAGCGGGTGCCTGCTCTCACCTCAGCACCCCACAGTATCCCAAAGTCTCATGATCAACGCACCTGAGATTCATCGCCTTTAGCTTAAACAGAGGTGGTGATTGACCCCCTAAAGGGTTTTGCCAAAATATTCTAAAGAGAGTTTTTTTACTCGAAATCTTGAAACACTTTTTTCTGGGTTTGGATGCTGAAAACTCAGGTGGAACCGTGTCCCTAAGATAAAACGCACGTCCTGAAGATTCAAGCCCTCTCCCCGAGGTACCTCCCAACCCTTCTTGGCCGTCTGAATGTGTTCACTTACTGTTATGGCTGATGCGTTTTCAGTGTTGTGATGCAGGAAGTCATTCAAGATGCAGTACAACCTCTGAGTCCGAGCAGCAGTGGGGGGAACGCAGATGTGGGGGTGCTGCACGAAACCCAGAGTCCCTGTCTGTGAGGTCACTCTACGTCTTGTACCATGACACTAAATGCGTCAGCCACAGCAGTAGGTGAACACACTTAGGAGGCCAAGACGGGATGGGGAGCAGCAGTGGGGGAGACGCAGATGTGGGGGTGCCGCAGGGGTCACGGTCCCTACATCCTAAGACCAAGGCTTTGAAGTAGAGGATGACAGGTAGGGAAACTGAATCTGTTACCAAGCCAGTAGTACAGAGTGGGCATGAGGAGGACAGAGAGTATCAGCAAGGGCAGAGGTCAGGGCCTTTGAAAAGTCCCCCCCACACTCCCCACGTCTCCAATCATCTTGAAACCCCAATTCTGGCCTGCCCTCTTCGGATAATCTTGCCTATTATCAACATCCCTACTTAACATAGTCTCATCTCTTTCTGTTTGGGTGCATTTTATAATCACTTGAAAGCATTTGTTTGCAGCAGATCACTCGCCAACCATCCCTGGTTTCCTAGGAAATAAATGATGGGCTATGGAGACTCGCTTGCATCCATGGAAAAGCAGCCTTCGCTACCGATTTCTCATTGCTCCTTGTACTTAACTCCGTTTAAATTAACGAGGACTTGATTTTCAAATTAACGTTCTCAAGGGGAAATGCATTACATCATGACTTTTCATTTGGAAAGCCACGATACGCTCATTACTGTCTCAATGTCTGTCTGGTTATTAAAGTGATCACTCATGTGGTAAGACAGCAGCCGGAATCCAGGCCAGTGACAAGGGTAGACGGTCTTCCTTCTTCACACACTTAGGCACTGTGGCCTTATCTACCCTGTCACAGTCAGAGTTGGAGCGACTGCAGGAAACAGTCACTCAGATTCATCCACATGACCATAACATTGTTAGGCCTGTCGGGACCCACACTCTGACCCCAGCATCACTAGTGATGGCATGGTGTTGCCTGCCTTTGACTTTAGGATTGAAGGGTGCATCTTCAATTCAAAGTGAATGCCTCCCTTATTTGGGGGTACAGATTGTCTCGGGGATGTCTTTGGGATGTATTTTGGGAGTGTTTGAGATGGGAACCTCTGCAGAGGCTTTTGGGTCAGAATGGCGCTCCCCTAAATTCAAATATTGGGAACTTAATCCCTCTGCAGTACTGTTGGAGGATGGGCCCTTCGGAAATGTTTGCATTATCAATGGATTTATTCCGTTATAAAATGGCCTGATGGTGAAGTCAGCTGACTCCTTGACTTTCACCTTCCACTGTGTGAGAAAACCAAAGGATCCCTAAAGCTAGGACAGCGAGCCTAGCCAAACACACTAGCTTCAGGTTCAGTGAGAGATCCTGTCTCAAACAAATAAAGGTTTGAGTGATGGAGGAAGACACCTGGTATGACACACACACACACACACACACACACACACACACACAAACACATACACACACTATACACATAAAAACACAATTTAAAAAATTGGTAGTTTAGTTTCAGTAGGTACCAGAGGCTCCACCTGTTCCATACATAGAGCCAGAACTACAAGCTTCAAGAGAGCTATAAGCCTTGGAGCTTGTGGGCTGTAAGGGAGGATGAGGGGAGCCAGATGGACAAGCGGGCAGGCAGTGGACCTCCCCTCCCGTGTCACCTGATCTTATTAACGTGAAGGCCATTATCTTCGCCCAGTCCTGCTGTGACTAGTTGAAACTACAGCCACAAGACTAGCAACTTCATTGAGACACCAAGAAGGAAGATGAGATGAAGAATTTACCCCACAGTAGATTTTTGTAAAGAACTTCCCAGTGTCCTGCCGCAGGTGAAGTCACGTGACCAAAGCATGACTCACGTGACCAATGTGCGCCCACCCCCAGGAGCCAGAGACAAGCTCAGGGCAAGGACTAAGGGCATTGATTGCAAGGGCTCCAGACTGGCAGGTGCCCAGGAAGGATGAGGTGGTATCTAGCTAGTTCCATTTCTAAAAGAATTGCGTAGGCAATAAATTTTTAATATCAGCCGAAGTGCCGGAATGTTCTCATAAAACTTGAAGATGCTCTTCCTGGGCCCACAGAGAACACACTGTGCGCATTTGGACTATCAGTTCTCCTTAGGGAACATAGGGAAGGACATCTTTCTGGCTGGGTTCCTCTACGCTGGCCTTTCTGAGCTGCTTTCAGGAGTTACTGCTCATACCCTTTGTGCTCCATACCCAGTTTGGTCCCCGATAGCTGAAGCCTCTACAAGTCCACATATTACCTGACCACACCACTGGTAACTAAAATGTGACAACAGCCCCTGGTACTCACCCGCGAGGGTCTCCTCCTCCATCCTGCACGATTTAAAGGGTCGCAACGCCATAGTCGCTCTGTCTCAAGAGTTTGCCTCCTTGGAAAACTGACAATCGGACTTCTGTCAGGACCACCCACAGATGTGAAGGAGGCAACCCTGGCTTGGAGGTCGGAACACGAGGTCAGTAGCTACAGCTAGCTGGCAGCCTATCGTGATTGCTCTGTCCTTTAACGATCACACGGGTGTTTGATGTCGCCATAGTCTAATCGTTTTAACTGTGTAGGTCCCTGCTACTCAAAACTCGGTCTGGCAGGCAAGGAGCGACCTGGTAGTCTGTTAGCACAGCCCCAGCTCCCCTACCCTCCAACCCAGTAATCCAGACCCAGCCCTTGAATGTGCTCCCCAGGTGATAGCTGTTGCATGTACTGGCATCTCAGAAGCGTGATCCGGGTCCCAATTTGACAGCCAGGTCAGCTTTCGCACTGATTTTTGAGTGACAGTGACCACCCCTGCCTGGTGACTCACAGCTCCACCCACGCTGAAACTAATCACCATGGGCACCCTGAGAGGCTGGGTCTCGGGTTCCCATTTTGCCAATCAGGAGGTCAAGACCCCAAGCACTGGGGCCCATTTGCAAAGTCAGAAAGCAGCTGCAGAAGCAGGACCAAGTCCATGTGCTGGATGCTGTTCTCGCCACCCTGAGGCTCCCAGTCTTAGATCAATCATCTGTTAGTAAACATTGTCCTGATTAATTGCTTATTCTGCATACAGGTAAATCACCTATGGCCCCCTGACTTTTTGTTTGTTTGTTTTGTTTTTCTGAGACAGCATTTCAATGTGTAGCCCTGACTGTTCTGGAACTCACTCTGTAGACCAGGCTGGCCTCATGCTCACAGAGATCTACCTGCCTCTGCCTCCTGGGATTAAAGGCATGCACCATTCCCACCCAGGCCCTGACTTCCTTTTAATCAGCCCCAAACAGGCCCTTATTGCTCAGCTCCTTGCCTGACTTAGGCCACGCTATGAAGCCTAGGCTCTTTGGACCTCAGGCAGCAGCTAGTTGCTCAACTGGCCAGCAGCATGACCCCTGATCCCGTCCCTCTGCAGATTCAGCCAAGCCTTACTTGAAAACATCCTAGAAGTGAGCCTCTCATCTGGGTCCCGTTGAGAATGCAGGCTGCCCTTAAGCTGCTGATCCAGACAGTCCGCTAACCCGATAGCATCAGGGCACCTGATCTGTTCTGGGTCCCACCAGGTTCAAAACACACTCACATCCATTCTCTTTTCATTTGTCATTTTCCAAGGCACCGCTGGAGGAAGTTCCTTTTTGTCAGCATTAGAAGCATTGGAGATAGCCACCTGACGTCTCCTGTAATGGAATTTTACCCCATCCCTTTATGCCCTGTGACAGTGTCACTGGTATCGACTTATTGTCTGCACTGACAGTTTCCAGTCTGTCCCTTTGCTCTAAACGCTGAGCTTAAAAGGAGGGAAATGGAAGAGAGAAACAGGTAGAAGGATGGAAGGGAAAGGCGTCAAGTGTTTTTAATTCATTTCCGCCGACTCAGCAGGTACCTTTCAGTTGGTCTTTGAAGCCCTGATTCAGGTACTATTGATCCCTGGAGAGGGCTATGAGACAGAATAGATAAGGAATGAAACCAACTCAGCAAGTGATGGACTGGTGTAGTAAGAGTGAAGCCATCTCAGCAAGTGATGGATTAGCATCGCGACCCTTCCCAAGGACCCGGTTTCTTCCCCCAGATGCCACAGGAGCCCTTTCCTTTCTCTCTAACCTCCATGGGTACCCAGGAATCTCAGCTTTCACATGTGGATGTTGACCCCCAAACCAGGAAATGGCAATGAGAGAGACTGCAAGCCAAGAACTCGGGGTGACTTGACCCCGAAGGTGGCATTGTCACTCCCCCTGGATTCATGCATTGAAAACTGACATCAAGACTTAGTGAGTTCCTTACTGCCTTTCCCCTGAGAAAATGCAGAAGCTCTCTAGCTCCGTGTTGGCTGGTTTCTCATTATGTAGACTGTCTGAGCCAACTTCATTCAATTTATTGCTACATTAGTCCCAAACCTGGCGAGGGAAATACATTAACTTTTAATAACACGCCTTGGGTGAGTGTAGAAATCCATCGCTGCCAGCTCCTTCTCAGCATTTATCCTGAAAAATTGGGGAAAGATGGGGGGCAGGCATTAAATCCTGTGTCTTCTGCAGCTGAGGGAAAGGAGAAGCCCAGAACCCATGAGAGAACTTAAAAACTATGTATTTGTTGATCTGCTGGAAGCATGGGGCAGTCAACAGCATAGTGTTAGCAAGCTTCTGATGCCGGGTATATAGTTACTCAAGATCTCAGAAAACCAGGAAAGGAAGGGAGCCACTTCGGATTTCTTTGGGGTTTATTCATCTGAATTATAACTCTGCTTTCCAAGGTGGGGAGCAATTCTGGTTTTATTGCTATGATAAACTTGAAATTAATTCAAAATCTAGTCATACCAAGAACTTTGAGAACCCACCAACCCTCATCAATAAAGGTTGATGGTGTACCTAGGACACCAGATGCTGGCAAGGCAGGCAGGGCTGGCCTCTTCTTCCCTCTCCAGAGGGAAAAGAAAGGCAGGAAGCGGGGGCAACACCGGAATGGGTCTGGGGACCACTGCTCAGAGAGCAACAACATTGAGGAAGAAGGTTCCAGGGTAGAACACGGGCAGTTCGGAAAGAGTGACTGTTGGCACCAGGGTCTCATCAAAGGTTCTGGAGTGAGGGGGTGACTAGCAGAACACATCTAGGAAGACCTCCATGGGAACACTCAGTAGAAGACAGGACAGCGTGAAGACAGTGACTCCCTTGGAAATGGTCCCCAGGGTACTAAGGCAGGTACAAAGGCACAAGTGCCAGGCTTGACCTTCGAGCTTAGGAAGTCAGGGTCACTGTAGACAGCGACAAAGCAAACGAGATGTCCACTGCTCCCCTACACATGTCTTGACAATGCTCTGCAATCCGCTGCTTTTCTCCCTACCTGTCAACAGTACAGCGATAGGCCAGGCAGGACCCCTCCACCTGTCTCCCATGACTCCTCCACTCAACAATAACTGACTGCCCTTTGTTTTTGGTTATTGTTGTTTGTTGCTGTTGTTGTTTGCTTGCTTGTTTTCCTAGCTTGAACAGTTTGTTAACTCTACATGTATGTATGTATGTATGTATTATGTATACAACATTCTGCCTCCATGTATGCCCGCATGCCAGAGGAGGGCGCCAGATCTCATTACAGATGGCTGTGAGCCACCATGTGGTTGCTGAGAATTGAACTCAGGACCTCTGGAAGAGCTGCCAGTGCTCTTAACCTCTGAGCCATCCCTCCAGCCCTTAACTCTACATTTTTACTGTTGTGAATCAGGAGATTTTGAAAACTCCCATTCCGAGAAGACATCTTCTTCGAGGAACTTTCCAACGTTTCTCATCAGTCGAGTGTTTGGTTTGGGTGAAGAAAGATGTAGGGAAAAGAAGACCATGAGCTGGAGGAATGGCTCAGTCAGTACAGGTAAGGTATGAGAATAGAAAACTACAAAGGCAAGGGCATTTTCAGACATCATGGCACTGGTATGGGTCTCCTAAGTGGGTAGCAATGGCGATTGCTGGGCTTCTGAGAAAATGACCGACACCAGACATCTAGGGAACCCAGAAGTAAATGGAGATGTGATTTGTTCATAACTGTTGCTGATAGAATGCTGCTTTTCCATGATTCTCCAGAAATATGGCCTTGAGGTCAGATGGGAGTGTCTTTGCCTGTGCAGCTATGTGCTGTCCTGCATGTGTGTCCCATGTGCGCCCGGGGTGCCTATTTGCCCGCCACATCTCCCTGCTTAGTGGCTCAGTGAATTGAGTATGTCTTATGTGCCTATCACTCTTCGAATTCTAAACCTTCTGGTCTTCTATGGCCTTCCTCTATTCCTAGCCCTGGAGCTTGGACCTCAGCAACACTACCTCATGAGCCCTGCACTGCCCACAACAGGCTTTGTTGGCACAGCTTGTAATACCCCCATAACCTGGCCATTTCTCCATAGCACAACTGTCTCTAGCCAGCTTTCCTGCAAACACCTGACTGGCTGCCTATGCCCATCCTTGGCTCCTCCAAGTAACCAGGGGAACCCTTTAACTGTTCCCAGGACAGGGAACTCTTCTGTTCAAAGCCCTTTCTGTTGAACCAAGTCCCTACAAGTGGAGGAAACCCAAAGTCCTTATCAGGGACCCCTCATCAGATTCTCCACCCTGGTTAGTAGTTTTAACTATTCATTTGACATTTTACATTCCAACCACAGTAACCAACAACTAGTTGGTTACAACAAAGTACACGTTGGTTGAATAGTTCTCAGGCAAATAGTCCAGAAATAATGTTCATAAATTATAACCTCTGAAAGCTGCAGAGATGACTCAGTGGCTAAGAGCACTGGCTGTTCTTCCAGAGGACCTACATTGATTCTCAGCACCCACGTGGCAGCTCATAACCATCTCTAATTCTAGTCCCTGGGATCTGGTGCCCTCTTCTGGCCTCTGCACAGACATACATGAAGAAGTACTCAAACACATAAAATAATAATTTAAATTTAAAAATTTTAAGTGGGGGCTGGAAAATTGGTTTAGTGATTAAGAGCACTTGTTGCTCTTGCAGAAGACGTGGGTTCAATTCCCAGCACCCACCTGGCAGTTCACCACTTCCTCAGGCACCAAGCACGCATATGGTACACAGACATACATGCAGGCAAAACACTCAAGCACACAAAAGAAAATAAATTTAAAAAGAAAGAGAGCTGAGCCATAGGAGCACATGCTTTTAATCCCAGCATTCGGGAGGCAGAGGCAGGCAGATCTCTGAGTTTGAGCAAGTTCCAGGATAGTCAGGGCTACTCAGAGAAACCCTGTCTTGAAAAAAATTCTAACAACTGAAAAACTTTGTTAGGAAACTGTTATAAAAACTGAGAAAATTAGCCTTGTATTCACATATTATATATTCAAAATATATATATGAACCCAATTGACAAATTTGCCTTTTGTCGTCATAATTTTACAAATAAATCTATAAAAATTAACATCCTGTGAATTAACTCAAAATTAACTGCTTTAGTCCAATCAGAAGTCACTCAAAGGAACCTGTAGGGACGTCCTGCCAGGACCTCTCTTCAGACCTTTTCACCCATGGCATTTTGTTAGTCCTGATGCCCATCTAAAGAGGACTGTGCTAAAACTCAAAGACATCAGTTTTGCTTGTGAAGACTACCCAAGTGTCCGAATCCAGAAGAGGAAGCCTTTAGATTCTAAAGCCCATATTTAAAGTGACAGCATCATAATAATTTTGTAATGTCAATTCACCCATCATTATTCAAAATGAATGGGCCATTGGCTGGCCTTGAAGACGTTTTAAAATAAAGATGGCTCGGGGTTCTTCGGCGAAATGGAAAGAATAAATTACCATTTGGAGGTGGCTTATTAATGAATGGCTGTAACCCACAAGCCAGAAAAGAACCACAAGGAAAGGACATTTTAAAAATGGGAAGTTCGCAGGTAGACGGAAAGATAACATTTTATTATTTGGTCCTTGTTCATTCTAGGACAGAACAACCATTGCTTTTGTGTCTTCTAGAGACACAGGTGCCAGGCCAGGGACCACCAGAGCAGATGCGCTCTTTCAGCTGCTGCTTTGCTTCTGCCTGCCCTGGCTCAAAGCCTTGTTGCTACGCTACTGGGAAAGGTGAAGCGGGAGACTGCGAAGAGAGAATTGAAGTCACAACTAGATTGTGGACAGGAGCCTGACGGCTTTTAAATGAGTTTCAAGACGGACAAAGAACAAGTCCAGGGGATGCAGAGAGAGCTGCTGCAGGCAATCCTTGAGGGGAAGCAGAGCATATTTACAGTCCCCGTCCTCACAGGATAAAAGAAGGACCGCATCTGCTAAGATGCTTGCAGTTTAAAAAGAACAAAGAGAAAAACCAGGGAACACTTAATGCCATCTAGAGATGGTCCTGCTGGTGTGGCTGCCTGCAAGGCCACAGGATGTGAGCCAGTTTCTCCTTAACTAGGGAATGTCACCTCCTGACTTTTAAAAAAGCGAGGAAGGAGAAAGTCTTTAACTTGGGTTTGACAAAGATGCAGCCTCTGAGATCTGATGGAAAGCATGGCCTATGAGCTGAGGCTAACTGAAAGGGAGCTGGGTCTAGCCTATGCTCAGAGAGGAATAAAGGAGGTGAGGGTTCTGGTCTCACCCCAGGCACAGAGGTAGAGACTGGAGTGGGAGGCGGCTGTGGCAGGGGCAGCAGGCTTCTCTAGGGGAGGATCAGTGGCCTGTAGTACAGATGTTTCCCAAGTCATGAGCAGCGTGGTAGTACATCCCCAGATACATCAGTGAAGGCTATGGACCCGTTCCTAGTGTAGAAGGAAGTCACAGTTCCCTGACACCAAGCAGCTAGGGCAGCAGTTCTCAACCCATGGGTCATGACCATCAGAACACACACATTTCCGACGGTCTTAGGAACCCTCAGCCATAAATTTACTTTCGTTACTACTGCATAACTGTAGTTTTGCTTTTGAGCCATGTCTCAGTTCCTAAGATTATCAGAAATATGTGTTTTCAGGTCGAGAACCGCTGATCTCGTGTGTGTTGAGGGTACAACTCTGTCTGGTACAGCTTTCATCTTACAAACAAAGAAGCTGGTCTTTAGAAAATTAACCGACCTGGTCAACAAAATACAGCTGGCTAATGCCAGTCAGGATCTGACCTCTGCTCCATGTGGCCCCGCAATGGTACTACTTCCCCACACTTGAAGAGAGGTTGACATTGCTTCATCTTGTCTCCACCTCCTTGGATCAATCCTTGCATAATTTTGTCATGAGATAGGGTTTTAAAGGTGGGATTAATATCTTGGTTAAAAATAGAGTGGGGCTGGACGTGACAGTGTACACCTTTAATCCCAACCCTTGGGATGGAAAGGCAGGTGGATCTCTGTGAGTTCAAGGCCAGCCTGGTCTACAGAATGAGTTCCAGGACAGTCAGAGCGGTTACACAGAGGAACCCCATCTGGAAAAAAAATAGACTGAGGTGTGGTGGATTCTTATTTTCCAGTTCTCAGGAGACAGAGGCAGGTGGATCTCTGTGAGTTCCATGAACAACTTGGCCTACATAGTAAGTTACAGGCCAGCCAGAACATGAGTTCCTGTCTACAGAAAAGGGGGGGGGGCATTGTGTGTGTTTGAGCAAGCTGTCTTCCTCTCCCCGACCCTCCTCTCCCCAGTGTGAGCATATAACTAAGAGCAGGCCTCCCCATAACCTGGTCACTGTGCCTTTCCTAAGTTCAAATTTCCTGCCTCTAGATCCATAAGAAATAACTTCTTCTGTCGAAGCCACCTACTCTGTGATTTTCTTCTAGCGGCCTGGACTGATAAAGACAATGTTGTAGCCAAAACCCAACTGAATACTAGCAAAATAGGTAGATGAACTGAGTTGCTTAAAACACAAAAGTGCTTTAACTGGTAGGGTGTTCCTTCAGGTAAGACCGTCCTCCTACGGTTCTCTGATCCACGGTGTTAGCGTCATTTAACCTCCCTGTGTCCCCCATCCTGGGAAGAAATAAAAAAAGTTTGATTTTTTTTTTAAGAAATACACACTGTGTTTTAGATAAGGTGATGTGGTTTCAGGGCTTCGCTTCAAAACCATCTGAGGAAGTGGGAGAGAAAACAGCAGCGTGGGTCATGAACTGGTCAATACTGAAGCTGCAGGATGAGTTAAATCTGGTACTGTTTAACTCGTGGGTCATGAACTGGTCAATACTGAAAATGCAGAGTGAGGGGAACCGGGTACTCTTTAACTCCTTGATACTCTCTCCTGCTATTCTGATGACTGCATCTGAAGTAAAGTAAATACATTTTTAACAAAAATTAAAATTCAATTAAATAAATAAAATTTAACAAAATTGTTTTTATTAAATACAGTTGAATAAGAAAGCAAAATTTTTATTAACTAAATAACCAAAATTTCATAAAAATTAAAATTATATTAAATAAGTATTCATAAAAACTAAAAATGGTGTTAAATAAAATTTAATAAAATAAGTTTTTATTATGGGTAAAATTTAATACAAATTAAAATTTTATTAAATAAATAAATTTTAATTTAAAAATTAATTCAATTGAAGATGTTATGACGGCATTAGAGAGCATTGAGAAGTACAACATATAAGGTGCCCTAACACTCACAGGGAGACCAACCTGGTGCATGGAGGTCATCTGACCTCCCTGGGATGGGGACACACCGAGGCTAAATGACATTAATGAAAGGGATGGGTGAGCTCTAGAAGGAGGATAGTTTTACCTAGAAGGAAAGGATTTGAAGTCCCAGAGGCAAAAAAGGGAACACCCTGTTCAAGGAGAGAAGGAACTCTGCCTTAACTGAGGAAGACACAAGACAAAGACACTACCTGGAGCCTCCTAACCTCACTGAGGGCCACTTCATTCCCGGACAGACAACAGGGTGCCTCTAATGCACATTCATCTGGAGAGCGGCAGGATCCGGTTTGCAGAACTGAACTAAGCATCACACGGCTTCAGGGTGAAGGACTGCCTAGAATGGGGGCTGCTGGGGATTGGGGTGACCAATCAGGACTACCACTTCTGTCCAGATGTGTGGAGCGTGGACTAGAGTCCAAGTCGATGATGATCTTAAGTAAACAGGGTAGCAGGCAGACTCAAGAGACGCTGGTGATGCAAAAACCATGACAATGAGTGAAGAAATTGTGTAGAAAGGAACAGGTCATAGAATGAAGAGACTCATGGGGCACTGGGCTCTGAGAGTGTGTGTCCCTCCCAAATGCAAATGTGGACACCCTAACCCTCAAGGCAATGACGTCACTAGATGAGAGACCTTGGGGAGTGACTACATCTTCTGTCAAAGGATACACATTGAGGCAAGTGGGAAGGTCAAAAGAACAATTTTCCGGAGTCCATTCTTAACTTCCACCATGTGGGTTCTGGAATTGAACGTCAATTGTTGAGATTGGTAGCAAAAGCCTTTGCCCTACTTAACCATCTTGTCGCCCCACAGCCACACTTCTGGGGGTGGTCATCTTGAATTTATCCACCTTTGTACCCTTCTCTCATTCTGTGGGTGTCTGGGGCTCAGGCATTTGAAATCCTGAGTCAAGTTAGTTACCATTGCTAACCACTCCTAGAGAGATATCTGGGCTAGGGAGAGGGTTAATTTAAATCAGAACGGAGAAACCATTAACAGTGTGTACATGCTAAGCTGGTGAGTGTGTCTGTCTGTGTGTGTGTGTGTGTGTGTGTGTGTGTGCGTGTGCGTGTGTGTGTGTGTGTGTTCCTACTTACCAGTATGGCATGCAAGTGTGTCTTTGGAACACAGATTATGAAAGCACCCTGGTGTGTCCTTCCTGTGCCTTCTTAGTAAGAAGAAGAATTCAGAGCCCTGGGAAGGGAAGCCAGAGCATACAGGGATCTAATTTAAATAAAGATTAGGTTGTCTATAGGTGTCTAATCTAAAGATTAGATGTCTGAAGGCTACCCAAGAGCCAATGGTTGGAAGCTAGAAAAATATGTTGAGGCTTACTGTGAGGAAGAAGTTTCCAACACCTCCTTCTGGACTCCAGGGGTATTGCATGCACATGGCGCACATACAGGCAACACTCACACACATACAGTTAATATAAAAAAGAAAATGTAGCTGGGTGGTGGTGACGCATGCCTTTAATCCCAGCACTCTGGAAGCAGAGGCAGGCAGATCTCTGTGAGTTCGAGGCCAGCCTGGTCTACAAGAGCTAGTTCCAGGACAGGCTCCAGAGCTACAGGGAAACCCTGTCTCAACAAACAAAAAGGAAAAAAGGAAATGTTTGATCTTGATGAATGAGTTAGAGATGGAACCAGGCTGAGACCTTGAGTCTGCTGACTGTGGACTCAGTGTGTGTAGCATGAAGTAGGTAAGATCTAAATATCATTATAATCTGATTTTAAAAGAAGAAATAGTAGTAACACGCTCAAGAATACACTATAAATTTGAGGGACACAGATATACCTCTTGGTTACCCTTCATGTTCTGATACGTGCCCACATATTCTTTTTCTCACCTTAATGGCAGGCTTACAGTATCTTAGAAAATCCACACTCCACAATCCATTTCCTCAGGAAACAGAGGGTGACAGGCTCCCTCTCTAGCACCCATCTTTGCTTGAGAGTGAGAAGTGACTTTTGCCCAACCCTAGTAATAAGTGTATGCTGTAAAACTGCCATGTCATCTGAAACACTTCACAGACACTGGCAAATGAAGACTAATATACTCCTGAAAGGCTGTGATTTTCATCTCTCCGATGTCAGACACCGTGTGCCCAGTGCTCCCTCTAGATGAAGTCGGAAGTGCCCCAGCACCAAAGCAGGAACCCAGAGAAACAGAACTACCTCATACGCACTCCCACAAATACCACATACAACTTGGAACTTCTGGTAGGAAGAAGGAAGCCACTATTAATGTTTCTTACTCATTTTGTACTCAGCCAATTTGCTTCCAGAACTTTGCTTTCCAGGAGTATTTTGCCTCACATGGCTCTTTTGCACGCTATCCCACAGAAACATGTAAAATGTTGCTGATATTTGGTAACAGAGAATTAAACTCTTCTCCCCAGAGTCCAAAGGAGTTAAGCTCATGAGTGCACACACACACACACACACACACACACACACACACACACATATGCACACTGCAGAAGGGAAATTAAATGTCATGTTACAATTGACTTTTTTGATTGCCTCATCTAGTCTCCCCAGAAGTAAAAAGTTGGGCCTGCGTGACTGTGTACAGTTCTAGAAGAAAGCCCCACTTCTCTTGTTATCTTAGAATCACAGCCTCAGAGATTTATAAAGTTTGCTTCTCTGCAGTGCACAGAGAGGACACAGGTTTCGGAGCCTAATTTCAAACTACGGTATGAAATTTTACTAGGTGTGTGTTCTTTGCCTCTCGACTTTCTCTGTAAGCCGGAGAGAGAGGGGCACCCCCTCACAGGAAGGGCTAGGTCAAACAGGGTAACATAGAAAGTCACTGGGTGGTGTTTTACATAGCCCGTAACACACTGGGCAGGTGGAGATGTGAGAAACACCCACACATCTACATCGTTTAAAACTAATAATTCTTGGAAGGACTTTGTTGGTACACACCTTGCATTGTGGCATTTGAAGGCAGAAGAGGGATGATCTCTGAGTTCAAGACCAGCCTGCTCCCCACAGTAAGTCCTAGGTCAGTTAAGGCTACACTACATAGTGAGATGCTGTCTGGAATAATAATAATAATAATCAGAAATAATAATAATAATAATAATAATAATAATAATAATAACAGCACTCTCCCTAAGGTGCACTTGCTTCAGAAGGAAGCCCTGACCTGTGCAGCTCTGGGTCTCTTTTATTTCCCCTAGTGAGTAGTCATTAGGCCACCGCCCTTCCCCCAAAAGAGAAAGAAGCCATGTTTGCCTCTACAACTGGACTTGATTTTGAACTAACAGAATTCTATAAAACTGCATAAAAGCACGTTTTAGAATTTCAGTTCATTGCTCCGAATGTGTCCAGAAAATGACATTTACAGGGAAACAAACCACTCCAAGAGGGGCACAAGCACCATAAGCTGGGATGAAGCCAGCCACACTGCCCTTCCCCTGCCTGGCATTGGAGAGGATAATTACACACGGGTGAGTTCACGAGTCCATGAATTCATTAAAAGAAAAATGCTCAGCTATCCACCCAGAGGCCCTCATCCCTTATCAACTGCCTAGCTCTCTGTCCTGAAATACATCACAACTCTTGACTTCAGTATTCTCGGAAAGGGATGAGGGAGGCTCTTCCTTCCAGCTCCTAAAAGTAACACAACCAACATGCTTTAAACAGAATCTCTAAGGTTTCAAAATCACCCATCAAAATAGATTTTAGAACCTTACTACGGTGGTTTCAAAGAGAATGACCCTCAACGACTCTTTACGTTTGAACACTTGGTCTCCAGCTGGAACTGTTTGGGAAGGATTAGGACGTGTAATGAGGGAGGTGTGTGGCTGGGGTGGGCTTTAAGGTTTCAGAAGCTCATGCATTCACCCCTCATGCTGTAGGTCAGATGTGAGCTCTTAGTGACTACTCCAGCCCCATGCCTGCCTGTTCCCATGCCCCCCACCATGATGGTCATGAATACACCATCTGGAATCCTGTACTCCAAATTCAATGTTTTCTCTTATAAGTTGCCTTGGTCAAGCCCAGCGGTGGTGGCACATGCCTTTAATCACAGACAGAGGCAGGAAGACCTCTGTGAGTTTGAGGACAGCCTGGTCTACAGAGCAAGTTCCAGGACAGCTAGGGTTACACGGAGAAACTATCCCAAAAACAAACAAACAAACAAACAAACAAAAAGTTGCTTTGGTTACGGTGTTCTGTCACAGCAACAGAGAAGAGACTGAGACACCGACCAAGAAAATGTCACTGATGGGTGGGAGAGGCCCAATAGAGTAAGACTGTGTGACAGTTACAGAAGGCACTGAGCCCGCCCCTTGGAGCAGCCGGCAGCATTGCTGCTGCAAGGGAAGGAGAGGGGACAGAGAGGGAACGGCATAAACAACGTGGCTGTCCTTCAAGACTGTGTCCTTTGAACCAGACAGCAGCAAAACTGATAACTAACCAGTCTGGGCTTTCCTGTTCTGTAGGTTTAACAACTTCTAATTTGTAAAGGAAACTGGTTTGTCATGGAAACAGAACAGAGTCACCATAAAACACTGCAAAACACAAATAAGAGAAACTCAGAAATAAACACCCTTATTGTCTACCCTGGAGAGACTGCCTAGCACCTCGGCAGCCTCTCCTGCAGCTTTTTCCATTCGCATAACTACAAGGAGCACAATACCTATCTTCCTACTTTTCTTTTTCCTCCATCAATGGTCTTCCCATCATTATTTCAACCGGCTTCCAGACAACAGCCCAGATTCCCCAAGTGACCTCAAAACATCCTTGAGCTGGTATGTTTTTAGCAGCATCTCACCACAGAAAATGATGCTATCTTTTTATCGATTTTCCTCTTCCTTTTCAAATCGAGTTCGGCCCCCAGGGTGTGTGAAGTCGACAGCCTTAGCAACCCTGGAGAGCGTCACCCTAGGCTGGAACTGTCTTTGCTGTACTGCTGTACACCATGTTTAAACATTCTGCGGCAGCAGATGTTCAATCTATCCAGATGTGTGGATCACGCAATTCCAGCACTCAGAAGGCTGAGGCAAGAGGATTGAGAGTTCGAGGCCAACCTGGAAGGCTATGTAGAAGAATTCTATCTGAAGAGAAATGAGAAGTGTAAGCTCAGTTCTTCATGGGTTCAGGTTGTACCACATCGGACGATGTGCAGCATTTTAATCGTCATGGGTGATTTGTCCACACGCTCTCATTCCTTGGGGGAGTCTGAGATTTAGCAGCAAAAAAATTTTAACCACAAATTGGCCCATGCAGGACTGAATGAACACTGTTGTTATGGTTTCCAACGCCGTGTGTTTTCCCGTCTCTTTCGTAAACATCTTCATCCCTCTTTGGGCCTCATAACTGACCCCAGGCACTTGGTTCCCTCAGAGGCCAGACGAGGGTTTCCGATCCCTGGAGTTGAAGTTAGATAGTCATGAGCTGTCACATTGATATTGGGAACCAAACTTGGTCCTCTAGAAGAGCAGCAAGTGCCCCTAACTGCTGAGCCATCCACACTGCCACCTCTCCACCTGGTCCAGCTCCCTTCCTGAATAGGCCTGACTTCTGTGACTTACTGGCTGATGCTGCCTCCAAGGCTGCTCCTGCATCAAGATTTGAACTTGTACTTAGGACCCAGTTCCGAGTTAGACATCTCAGCCACCAACTCCTCTCCTGAGATAAGACTAACAGAAGACCCTAGATTCTGTCTGGAAGCCCAAGAGAAAGAAAATACCAAGGCTGGGTAAATTCCCAGGTCTTCACTGTGGCATTCACGCAGCAAGACTTGCCACCCATAGACCTCTATCCCTCAGACATAGACGTGTAGACATACAGGTGCATAAAGCTAGAGATGGCCTATTGACATCCCGCCTCCTGAAGTGTCCCGTGCTGACATACCCTTGTGGGAAAATGACTGCATTTCTTCACTCGCTTCCATTACCACACATCTCCCACAGAACCCACATAATGTGGACTTTTACACTGAGGTTAAAATGTCAGATAAAAGCTTAAATTGCTTTCCTAGCAAAATTGCCCTTTTAAAGGCCTTCGATGCCTTAAAAGTAAAGAGAGATGTACTCAAGAACTCTTAAGTGCTGGGGCCACCTGGTGGGAAGGACTTTTTATTTCTGAAGTCCTCTGGCAAGGCCACTTCCCTCCCTCCCAAAGCCACAGCGGCCAGGGGGAGCTTATGCACTGGCAGCACAGCCATGAGCCTCAGCAAAAACTTGAAGCAAGGGACAGAATCAGCTTCACCGGGTCATCTCCCCTCCAAGACCCTACAAAGCTAGGGTCTGGGGCTGGTTTTGTTTCCAATCTGAAATTGCAGGTGACTTGACGGCTGGGGGGAGGGAACTGTAGCAAACAGAAAATTATTAAGGAGGGAGAGGGAGGGGCATACGCTGTTCAGCCCTGCTGATTAAAACCGCTCCTCTTTTCCCTTGTTGGAACATGCCTGAAGAACCTGCTGGCTCATCTGCCTTTCTGTGTGTTCATGTGTGTGCACACACACGTGAAAGGCAGAGGACAACTTCGGGGGCCATTACTCAGGCTCCATTCCTCCACCTTGTTCTCAGAGACCGGGTCTCTCCCTGGCCTGGAACTCACCAAGTAGGCTAGCCTGGGTGGGATTTGCTTGTCTAAAACAAGCCAGAGGTGGGGTTACAAAAACATCACCACCCCTAGGTTGTGGGTTCTGGGGTTCAAACTCAGGTTCCCCACCAATCAAGGAAAGTACTTTATTGACTGAGCCATCTCCCCAGCCCTTACGAATCTACCTTGGTATCTGTCAAGCAAACAGAACTGCAATCAGCCTCTCCCCCCTCCCCGGACTTTATTATCTTTATTTATTTGTTTGGTATTTTTGTTTGTTTATAACTTGGCCACCTGAGGTCACGGCCAGAGCTAACTAGGAGCAAGAGACTGCATTTTACAGCAACTACCTTTAGGCCCAGTCTTCTGGACGGTGTAGACGGGATTCGATCTACGCAACGGAGAGGGGCAACCTCCATCTGTGCGTCGCACTGCAGTCACCCACCACAGCGTCCGAATTCTCAGCAGGCCGCTCAGCCCGTCCGGAGACATTGCTTATTCAGTAACAAACCTCATTTCCTTTCAGACTAAAGGCGATAACAAAAGCCCTTCGAGGTTGCTCAGTTCGAGATGGAGGCCATTTCCGGACTTTTCTCCTGCACCACAGGGCGGCGCTAAAGTACAGGAAAATAGCTCTTCAGCGTGCGGGCCTCACCTACCTGGAGAAGACAGAAGGAAAAAACCGCCTCATCTCAGATGCTCAGATTTAAAGGAGGAGAGGGGACTGGGTAAGGCCTCAGTCCACCACAGATCTCCAGTTATCCTCAGGAACTCAATGGAGCCTGCGTTCAGGAGCGCGGGGTGCAAGTATTAAGGAGGACAAGGCTGAGTTTCCATGGCCGAGGCAGGGCTGTGTAACAGGCCTGGGTAACTAACAGAATTGCACCCAAAGCTGACAGCCCATGTAATTTAGTCACAAACTACACCTGTTAAGGGCTGGGAGCGTTAACAGGTGAGTGGGGCAGAGTGGGGCGGGAAAGCAGCACCCACAGGCAGATCCTACAGGAAGTTTCCAGAAAAGAGGGTAGCTGCTGCTCCCCAAATCGAGAAAGCTGAAGGAAAAAAAGAAACGAAGAAACACAGCTGTCTTCCCCACAGGCCTGTTGGGAGGGATCATCACATGTGACCTGGGGTCGATTGAGATAGGTTCATTCTCTCATTAATCACGATGTGTATTGATTACATGTTTAACATGTTGGGTCTCTTGAGCAAAATGAAATAGTAAAATTCATTTTACTTGTTTCTTTTCTTTTTTGGCTCCTTAAAAAAGTCTTTTTTTTTATCCTCTTTGGATATCGCCATCCAGTGTCGCTTGAGAAATATTAAAGTGTATCTGGTCCAGTGGGGAAAAATATAGTCCTTAGTGTAATGGTCTGTCCTTCCCTTTAAGAGACAAGCCCCGCCCACTCCCTCCCTTGTCTGCCGAGGCAGGCTGATCTTCCAGCTTCCGGTGTGAGCCCTTTCCTTTTCTGTCTCTCTCCCAAAGAGGTAGCTGCTGCCATTGCTCCTCTCCTCTCTCCTCTCCCCCACTCTGTTTCTTTCCTCTTCCCCCTTTTCCCTTCTTCTCCCGTTCCCATCCATAACCCACTAAATAAACGTCCAACCTTACTCTGCATGGCATGCCTGTCCTTCTCGGTCTCTCACCTGCCACGAGGCTCCCTGCCTGGGACTCGCTGCCCCTCATGGCCCATGGGCCACTCGGGGGGCTCCCTGCCTAGGACTGATGGCCTGCCGTGGTCTCGGGACCTGTTGCTCGCTGCCGCCACTCAGGGAACTACAGTGTTTTATTTTTACCATTACACTTAAGTCTCCTGGTTCCTCCCTGTGCCCTGACTACCTGCGGAAGCCATACCCAGACAGGCTAGGGTACCCTTGGTTCCCTGTGCCCATTCCAAGGCTGCCCACAACGCCCTGGGCCTGAAAGAGGTTGGCATTCTTGGTGGTAACAGCAGACCCCTGGAGACAAATGTCGTACTGTCATTTGGTACTCCTCGTTCATCATGCCACGGCTGTGCATGGGTATTGGTCAACTTCTCATTGCTGTGACGAGATTCCTGACAGAAGCGGTTTGAAAGGCTAATGGTTCCAGCACCCTCGGACTTCACAAGGCACCCTGGGAATGCATAGGATTCTAGGACGCCACAGTGTCCCATCCCCACCACCGCCCCAGCTTCCACCTGGCACTCTTGGTCTTCTGGGCTGTGCATGCTTCTCACATTCAAAAAGAACAGTGACTTGGCCCCCAAGAAATACTGAGGTCGGCGTCCTGTCCTCAGGTTCCCCACCAGCATAGGCTCAATGAAACAGGACCAAACAAGAAGCATCCTGAACACATTTGGACCAAAAAAAAAAAAAAAAAAAAAAAAAAAAAAAAAAAAGAACTAAAGAACTGTGCATCTGAAATTTAAATTTGAATTGAGAGCATCCTAAATTTTGTCTGGCAAACAACATAAAATCTACTTCAGAAACATCCTAAGCAAATTAAGTCAGACTGTTCCTTTAAAAGCAGATGCTGAACAGTCCTGTCCCTATGAAGTCAACAAGCAGGAAAAACTAACATATACGCAAAAGCACGTATGTCCTTAACAAAACTCGGGAATTGTGTGCTTACTCGTTATGCCTATTCTCTTGAACATAGTGCACCAGGCGGCCCCATTCTTGTCACTGCTTATGGGGAGGTCTTCCCCTCCTCCCATTATCCTGAGTCCTGCAGTTTGAATGTGAGGGAGTCGGCCTCTGCCTGACTCCATTCCTCTAAGCTGGAGATTCTAAAGGAGTGAGTCTGACCCCCGTACCCGGCAGACCCCCTCCATCACAGCACTGGGCCCTGGCTGGCATCAGTTTCACTAAGCGGTACATTGAATTGGCGGTTCCCCGTTAAGGCAGGGACTTTGCCTGGTCTGGGTACCAAGCAAGACCTTTCACAAGCACTGGTAAACAAAGGGGTCAGTTGTTCACTCCAGCTTCTCTCCCCTGCTCCCTGTCTGCACACTCAACGTTTTCACTAAACACTTCCCCCCTCCCAGAATATTAAATGCATATGCATATATGAAAAATCTTCCAATGGTCAGAGAAAACGAAGGGTAAGATCTCTCCTGTCGGAAGCAACCATTACTTCTTTCTGTTTTCTTCCAGATCATTCTTAAAACAAAATATGTAAGTCTGTATGGGCATTGCTAAAATTCCTCCCCCGGGAGAGACATAAACACTGGCTACCCCTTCTCCTAAGGTCCTGATGACAAACTGACGTACAATCTCACCCAAGTTCCCCAGGGAGAAATAATGAGCTTACTGGATTCACAGAATGTTTTAGTTAGGGTTCCTATTGCTGTGAAGAGTCACCATGACCACAGCAACTCTTACAAAGGAAAACATTTAATTGGGGTGGCTTACAGGTAAAGGTCCCATGACCTCCTCTCTCACCTCCTCTTTCTACAGGGCGGGGGGGGGGGGAGGAGGGAGATAAAGAGTCCATGGGAAGCATGGTGGCAGGCAGCAGACATGGTGGTGGAGAAGGAGCAGACTTCTGTATCCAGATCAGCAGACAGTAGGAAGAATGCCACACTGGGTCTGGCCTGAGCATACGAGACCTCAGCCCTCTGCCGCCCGACCCTACCCACGCCGCCCTACCCGAGGCGCACACATTTCATCCAACAAGCCATACCTACTCTGACAAGGCCACACCTAACAGTGCCACTCCGTACGAGCCTGTGGGGGCCATTTTCTTTCAAATCACCACACAAAGCAGTGGGTGAGGGGTTATAGGCGTGAGCATAGGTGACCTTAAAATAGCCATACCGTGTACCCAGCAGGGAGGGTGACTACCCCAAGGCTGCATAGATGAACCCCTCCTCCCATCTTTCCCCAGTGATGTCCTCTACACTGTCTCTCAAGACCGTGCAGTTGGGGCAGAGTTGGATTCAGCTGGTTGAGGCAGGGCTGACTACTCAGGCTGACTACTCCATGACCTCCTCCCACCTCCTCTCTCGACAGAGGGTGGGGGAAATGAAGAGTCAACAAGCCCAACTGTGAAGATTTTTTTCCCTACAGGGCCAACTGAGTTCCTGAAGATAGTGGTCTTTGGCTTGGAGGATTGTCCTCTACAGCAATGGATGTCTTTCTAGATTTCTATATTCTTCCAGTTTATGTAAATAGGAACGCATCTGTCTATATTTCTCTATTTTTACAGTTTCTGTCAATAGGAACACATCTTTCTATATTTCTGTGTTCCTCCAATTTATGTAAATAGGAACTTGTCTGTCTATATTTCTATATTCTTCCAGTTTATGTAAATAGGAATGAGTCTGTCTATATTTCTGTATTCTTCCAGTTTATGTCAATAGAAACACATCTTTCTATATTTCTATGTTCTTCCAGTTTATGTCAGTAGGAATGTGTCTGTCTATATTTCTATATTCTTCTGGTTTCTGTCAGTAGGAAACACTGTTACTTCATTTGCCCCACCCTATTCCTGTCTATTATATGGTTTATTCTTCCTCCTAGAAGTCGCTCCTGCATACCTTGTTACCCAGAATGCCATGCTGGTTCTTTTATGTGGCAGACCCTGGAAAGGGACCAGAAACAGAGATTTGGTGACCTTCTATTTTTCAGTATTGGCCATGAGCCCCTGTGGGAGTTGGATGCTTCCCCAGCTAACTTCCAGTGTGCAGCCTCTTCTTCCAGGTGCCAACACCTTCAGGCTCTTGGCTCCAGCATCACAAGCCTGCCATTAGATTTCTAGGAAGCAGGGAGAGACAAGAAGTGCATGGAGATAGATTTCTGGAAGCCAGACTGCAAGAGAAGTGGAAAAGCAGGTTGCTCAGTAGAAGCTGACCTGAGGAGTAATTCAGTGAGTTCCCCTGCTGTCACTTCAGGGTCACTTAATGGCTCCAATGCTCTGAGCCTGAGTGTGCTAGTTCTGAGGTAACCTAAGACAAGTCCCAGTAGGAGGGCACTATAACTACAGGGGGAGGGGTTTCTCTACCTCCTGCCAGTTCCTGAATAACCACTCTGAGGCTTAATATTAATTAGAAGCTGTTTGGCCTATTAGCTCAGGCTTATTATTAACTAACTCTTACAACTTTAATTAACCCTTTTCTATTATTCTATATTTTATCATGAGGCTCGTGACTTCTTATCTCACATCTTGATTCTCCAGTGGCTGCTGAAGTCTCCCTGACTCCTCCTCCTTTCTTCCTGTATCTCTGTTTGGTTTTCCCGCCTCGCTATCTTCTGTTGCACCATCTGCCCAAAGCAGTTCCTTTATTAACTAATGGTAATAAAATATATTCACAATATACAGAGGGTCATCCCACAGCAGGTACAGTTGGTATTCCTAGCCCCTGAAAAGAAATCATTACAACTGTGGGGTTGTTCTGATGTCCAAGGGTATACCCTGCCTACCCAATAGTCACAGTCCGTCCATTGAACTCATAGTCTCTGAGTGAGCAGAGGGTAATTCTGTTTCTAGATGGGGTCCTGACTCACACACACACATGTACCCTTGCATGCCCTCTCATATACCCACACACACAACACACACATACACACAGTACACACTTCCCTTGCTCTGTCTTAAGCACAGTCTGTAATCAGCACATCTCAGTTTCCCTTCTTTTCCTCATTGGCTGCTCAGCAGCTTCCTATGTCAACCAACACATTTAAAGGTGAGCACCACCACCACCTAACATTTATCTCTGAGATTCCATGGAAACCAGTATTCTGCTAAGTTAATAGCTTATAAGAGGTTGGCGGGTGGGGGAGCTTGAATGTTTGTTTGTTTTTAGTTTATTTGTTTTTTTTTTAGTTTTGTTTGTTTTTCAAAACAGGGTTTTTCTGTATAGACCTAGCTGTTCTGGAACTCACTCTATAGACCAGGCTGGCCTCCTACTCAGAGAGATCCACCTGCCTCTGCCTTCCAAATGCTGGAATTAAAGGCCTGCACCACCACCACCTATCTTTATTGTTTATTTTTTTAAAGATTTATTTGCCTATTATGTATACAGGGTTCTGCCTGAGTGTACGTCTGCACACCAGAAGAGGACGCAGTATCTCATTATAGATGGTTGTGAGCCACCATGTGGGTTATGGGACTTGAACTCAGGACCTCTGGAAGAGCAGTCAGTGCTCTTAACCGCTGAGCCATCTCTCCAGCCCTGAAGTCTTTGGTATTGCAAAGTATTAATTCAGAGAGAGAGTGGGGGTAAGGAAAGGTTACTCCTGAAGGCTAACACTAGCCAGAGATAAAGTAATTAGCCTCTGAACCTACAAAATCCCAATCTCTCACAGTCCTGAGATTGACCTTACAATCTCTGCAGAAGCAGAAATTCCTTATGAAGGTCTTTTTTTTCTTTTTTTTTCTTTTTTCTTTTGGTTTGTTTGGTTATTTGGTTTTGGTTCAAAGCCAGACACAGCTTCTTTTCAGGAATTTTCATTCACACCTAAGATAAGCACAGACTGAAATTGCTTCTGTTGGAATACGGTGTCATTTCATCTAATGCTTTGGCCTTTTGATTTTAAAAGGAGCTACAGGGGCAAATAAACAAATAAATACATACATACATACTTTTTTTAAAAAAAGGAGCTACATTGAATTCTAAGAGACTAGATGGGAATCTCGTATCATCCAGTAAGAGTTGCAGTTAACTCGTAGGCAAATTCAAGGGACAGCCTGTGGAAAACAGAGGATCTGAAGAGATCCAAAGGAAGAGAGAGCTCTCAGACCACAGCAAATGACTGCCCCACACTGGGACAGGGTGAAGCTGCCCCAGGCTGTTGACTACCAAGGTGGAAGCCATCATCTTTTCCCTCATCAGGTTCTGGGCACTGCCCACTGGATCTTAGGGTTGTGCCAGCCTCAGATCTGACCAGCATGCTCCACAGGAGACCGGAGACCAGAGGCAGTTTCTTAGCCACAGGAATCTTTAGTTTCCTTCTGTGCTTCCTCCTGAGTAAAGGGATGATAGCATCATTTGCCTAGCCTCTGTCATGGTTGCTATGGGAACCAGACGAGGAAAATGGATAAGGAAGTACTTCCCAAACCAGACAATGCTGCAGAATCAAAGGGGCTATTATTCTACAGTCTCGTGTACGCAGCGGCCACCGAACAGGTCCAACCCTAATGCCTTACCTCATATGACTCCATGCACAAGAGGATAAGAAGGCCAATGACCCCCAACTAGTCAATCTTAACTATGATTATGTGTGTAACCATCTGTCCACACTCTCCCAGTTGAACCCCAGCAGTGGGTACCCTGGATGACCAATGTCAGGAGTCCACTTTTGGCAGAAGACAAACAAGCAAATTGGACCCATATTTAAATCTTAAGATTTGGGGCTGGAGAGGTGGCTCCGCAGTTAAGAGTACTGGCTGCTCTTCCAGAGGACCCAGGTTCGAGTCCCAGCACCCACATGGCAGCTCACAACTGTCTTGTAACTCCAGTTCCAGGGGATTCAACACCCTTACACAGACATCCATGCAGGCAAAACACCAATGTACATAAAATAAAAATAATTATTTTTAAAAATAAATCTCAAGATTTATCAGCAGGGAAAGCATTTACCGTAGGAAACTATATGGTGGAGCCTGGTTGCCCAAAGCCAATCTTAGAGCAGGTCTCTTGCCGTGTTGGAGCGTATCAGTTCCAACTAGTCTAAGCAAACAACTTGCCACAGAGGTCCCTGTCTCTGCCTCCCAAGTGCTGGGGTTACAAGGCCCCCAGGCAGTTTTCGTGGGGGCGCTGGTGAGCTGAAGTCTGCCTCTCATGCTTCCACAGACACACTTGATTCGTGACCATCTCCCCTAGCCCAAACTCTAACGCCCAATTAAACTTAAGTTAGATTTAAATATCTTTTTAGGTATTTGCATGTGCATATGTGTGTATGAAGTAGGCACATGCTCACACAAAGACTCTATTTTTAAATTTTTGTTTGAAATAAGGTCCTTAGCCGTAAGAAAAAGCAACACTGGAAATCAGCAGATAAATAAAATTTAAAACATGCTTATAAGCACACAAAATCTATTTGGAAAAATCTATGACAAAAATGATTGAAATATAAAAAAAATGTATAAAGCTTTAACAAGGTCAAAGATCATAAACGAAATAAAAGGATAAATGAAAAAGTGGGGGAAATCATTTTGGACTTAACATTACAAGAGATAAATGTCACTCATGTAACAAAGTATCTCTAAAAATAGAAACCCAGGGGCCAGAGAGACAGTGCAGTGGTTAAGAGCACTGTGTGTTCTCGCAGAGGACCCAGGTTCAATCCCCAGCACCTGAGTGCTTAAACTCATCTTTAACTCACAACCGACTTTAATTCTAGTCCCAGGGGATCTGACACTCTCTTCTGGCTTCTGTAGACATGCACGCAGGGCACAGATATACAAGATAGAAATACAAGATACCCATAAAAGTTAAATGAATGAATGAATGAATGAATGAATGAATGAATAGAAAAGGGGTCAAAAAGTAAAAGTCCTTACCATGAAACCCTGGCCGACCTGAGTTCACTTCCCAGAGCCCACAGTGGAAGAGAACTAATTCCTAAACGTGTTTCATGGCATGTTTATATTTGCACATGCGCACACACACACACATACAGGCACGCACACAAACACATACACATCATGCATATACACGATAATAAGCCAATAAAATGAGAATCAGTTCAATTATCCCTAACTACATACAAGAAAAAAGATGTTCAGCACTCAACTATAATAGAAGAAATAAATGTCCTACCAGAAACTACAACGCGCCAACAGACCTAAGTGGTAGGCAACGGGCACCCTTGTCACTCAGACGGGCTATTTTCAAGGATGCAGAACAAATGTGAGCAGGTCATGCAAGGACACACGGGCCACAAAGAAGTGTTTGGCAATCATGCTGCCAGGAATAAGGGTAATATTATTCTTTCAAAGGTTACACACACCGTAGAGCAAGCAGAGGCATGCGTCACTCTCAGAGATGACCAAATTGCTGGAGAAGACTACACACTGTCTTGTTTCCTTTGCCCTCCGAGCTTTGCCTGGCTCACAGTGATATCTCTGAGCCTTCATGCATCATAAGTGGATGAATCGGAGTGAACCACCCAGACCTGCTGGGAGAGAGCCAGGCCCCAAATGTCCTTGGAGACCTCTTGGTAGTCAGCTCTTGTGACTTGTGAATGCCTTTGGAGCTTAATCAGAACAAGATATCATTTGCGAAATACCTAGGTCCTCCTGAACAAAGGCAAGCCCAGATTCACCCTACCATGGTGTTCTGGGAACAGAGTTTCCATGCTACGGCCCTGAGCTGGATTGCGTCTGTCTTTAGTGAGGCTTTCTGATGAGAAATGAACCATGATACTGCTTGCACACAGGAAGAAAATCACCTTTCTCTTTATGACCTGTGGACAGCAGCCTAGCAAAGCTGCAGATCTTCAGGATTTTTCTGAGCTCTGCCCTGAAAATAACCTGTCTTATTATAATCAAAAACATTCCCATGAGGAGCCTACCTATCCCTCTTGACTATGGAGCGCTGAAGGTCCTAACAACCAGATGGTACTGTGTTATCTTTTATTCAGATTGCTTAGTAAAGCTTTCAGAATACCACTTAGATGGCTGGAGAGATGACTCAGTGATTAAGAGCACTGCTTGCTTGTCTAAAGGTTCTGAGTTCAGTTCCCAGCAACCACGTGGTAGCTTACAACCATCGGTAATGAGATCTGGTGCCTTCTTCTGGCCTGTAGGCATGCATGTAGGCAGAATACTGTAAACACAATAAATAAATAAAACAAAAAACCACAAAATATCACTTAGAAAAAGAAAAACAATAAAGTTAAAGTGTTTTTAGAGATATATCATTTTCCTCATATTTATGTATTTATTAAAATTTTTATGTGTATGTGTGTAGGTGTGAGTCTGTGAGCACAGCAGAGACCAGACAAGGGTATCAGATCCCCTGGCACTGGAGTTATAGACAGTTGGACTGGGAACCAAATCCAAGTCCTCTGCAAGAACAGCAAGTGCTCCTAACCGCTAAGCCATCTCTCTGGCCCCTTCTTTCTTCTTAAAAGGAGAACACATAAGATAAATGAGTCTGACCACCAAACTATGTGGTAGGAAGCAAACAGGCAGCTGAGAAATCTCTGAGGAGCCAAATCCCAGAAGTCTTGGCCTAGAGTTGTGTTTCATTCCCTCAACAGTAAATCACAAGGGCATCCTGGAAAGGGGCGGGGTGGGGACTCAGAGCTGAAGGCAATTAGCACTCAGTAAACACATCAGCTCGGTTTGCTCGCTGCCCGGTTCCAGGCCCACCTTCCGAGCAGCTGGCATGAAGGCTTTTGAAGAAAAATAAATAGAAGTCCACGCTCCTGTAGCAATTCAATTTACACAGTGGATCCTATTTGGTTTGCGGAGGAACAGCCTGTGTTTGGTTCTGTTTGCTTTGTTTTGTGTCAGAGCTTCTGAATGGCAAAGCCAGGAAAATGTGCTGAGTCAGGGTTCCCTTCTCCGGAGGATTTTGACAAGAGCCTGCTTGGGGAGAGGGCAAGAGCTGAGGCATTCCTACAAGCGGGACAACCCTTTTCTAAGTGAAACTCTGCAGTGCAAACATGACCCACCTGTGTCCAGGGATGCGTGCTGCCTCCCACAGGACAAGCCATGCTCTTGAGAACAGAGGCAGAATAAAAATAGTCCAGTCACCTCCGTGTGTCATCTTACCTAATTCTCAGGATAGCTAGACGGTGTTGTTTATAAAAGAGGAAAACAGCGTCTTGAGAAGCCAATAAGATGCTCATAGTCACCCAGACACAGGGGCTAAGCTAGACAGAGCCTGGACCATCTGGTCATGGACGATGAGGATGTAGATGTAGCATCCCGAATGTTTCCATGTGTCCCACACACCTCCAATCACTGTCATTGCCTGGGGGTAACTCCTTCCTCAAAGAGGGGTGTCATAGCTGGCAACCATCAGACACAGCTGACCATGTAACCAAAGTACCAAGATGGTGATTAAGGAGGAGAAAATGCACTGCCTATGCTAACTGGGGGCAATGCTCCATCTAAGTATAATCCTGTGCTGATTGGGAGCTGCTGAGACTCTCTGAGACCACAGACCTTCTCCATCAACGTTTCTCCCTCTCTCTCTGAAGAGAGAGAGAGAGAGAGAGACAGAGACAGAGAGACAGAGAGATAGAGAGAGAGAGAGAGACAGAGAGAGAGACAGAGAGAGAGAGAGAGTCATGACCTACCAGTGCTGACCCTTAGGATTGTTCCTCATGGGGACTTTAAACCCTGACTTTATCCCCTTCTGATATCACGGCTCCCTGGAGAGAATTAGACCAGCACCAGCGTCCGGCTCCTCAGAGAAAGGACAGGTGAGCACTGACTCTCAACACGAGTAGGCAGGGACATTGCAGACAAGCTCCCCCGGTCCACACCCTTCTCACACTCAGTCCACAGCATTTCCAATGTCCGGAAATATCTCTATTCACAGGAGGCTCGCTCTGGATCAGAATAAATGTATGACGTTCATTTTAAATGCTCGTTCCTGGAACATCGGGCTTGGCAGAAATTCCCTGGCTGCACACCATTCCCCACCCACTTTAGGCATCAAAGGGACAGCTTTTGGTCTCCACAAAGAGAGCCAGGCTCTTTTTGCTCTTGGAAATGACTTTCCTTGTGCTTCTGTATTAGAGCGATCATATCAGGACAGTTCCATTTTGTATTAGAAAAGGGGAGCCAGTTACCACATCCCACAGTTGTTGCAGGAGAGAAACAGCGTAAGCCAGGAACACATTGGCAAATGGAGGAAGAGAGGGACACAGTGGTACCTACATGCCTAGCATCTCAGCTAGCAGAGAGACCCGGCAAGACTGCACTGGAGCTGTGGAGCCCAGGCCAGCCTGAGCAGTGGGAGACCCTCACTCAAGAGGAAAGTTCTGTATAATTGGTGAGATCATCAATAAGTCTCTTTTCCTCAGTGCCAAGAAGGATCCCGCAGGGCTGACACATGAGTTCCTCCGACTCAGGAGTCAAAGTAGTTCAGTACATCAGCTTTTGAGTCACTCTGGCCCAGTCTAGAGGAAAACTAGATCGATAATCTAATCTATATTTGTGCGTTCCCACGGAGGGTCACTGCATCGCGGAAGGAAGACGAGGCGCTGAGAGGAACCAAGCCAAAATATGTCACCATCACTTGAAATTCATTCCCTAGACAGTGGTTAGTACATACATGGGCGATATTGATGGGAGGGCCACATCTGGGCAGTTGTCACCATTGATGGATGCAGACATTAATCAAGTCAAACCTTTCAGGCCACTGAATGTCCTGAACACAATATTGACCAAAATATGACCTTGACTATGAACACATATAAGGTTTATTTTATTTATTGCTTTAAAAAAATCATAGCTATAAATTTTAAAGTTTTCTTTTTTATATTTATTTATTTGTGCGTGTGTGTGTGTATACCACCGGTACACAGGTGCCTGTGGGAGACAGAAGAGGGTGTCGGATCCCCTAGAGCTGAAGTTATTTTTTTTTTTATTTACTAACTTTGATAGACTGAAGAATGAGGTACAGAGAACTTTCCAGAAATCTGAGTGTGGCGCACAAGTCTCACGTGCTTTGAGTCCCATTATTGCATCATGGAACAGGACCGACTATGCTAGGAAATCTTTCTCCTTGGTTGATGACACCGGACACAGCTGGTTACAGACCTCAGGGAGGCGCTGTGGGGGTTGGTGTAATAAAGCAATTCAGGTGTCTGCAAAAGAAGGCAATGTACAAAATAATCTCTCACAGCTTTTTTAAAAATGAAAAGACAATTTTGGCACAGCAGGAAGGAAACCCTTACTTAAAAAACCCTTGGCTGTTTGTTTTAAAATACCTGACTTCATGGTGGTTTTTTTTTTTTTTGGCTTTTATTCAAGAAAAGAAAATGTTTGTCTATTGCCAATCTGTTTCGTTTCTTTTCTTTTTTCCTTCCCCTTAAGGTGCTGATGATCAATGAACTCAGGGCTTCCTACCCGCTGTGCCCTCACTGCTCCCCAGAGCTTCAGCACAGCCCCCCACTGTTGCCAGTCTCCAGCTGTCCTGGGACCCTGGCACCCGAATCCCTGCAGAGTTCGCTAAAACATGGATTCTTGGGCCGACATGCAGAATTAAAATTAAAAGTATAGTACCAAGCATTTCAGTTTCTGAAGGGTCTGTAGGGGATTCTGAAGCTTGGCAAAGTTGAAACCCATTTCTATAGAGGAAATCCGTTTTTGGATGAACTCAAAGTTGAACCCATTTCTATTTGTTAAACATTATTTTCACCCTTCAACATTCTTGGGATTAAAGAAGGTTGGATGAGTGTATCAGTTTCTCTTCACCCTGGCTGTCCCCACGTCTAACAAACACACAGAGCATTGGGGTTTTCTGTTGTTGCTATTTTTGGGTTTTTGTTTTGTTTTGTTTTGTTTTTTTAGCACTGTCCATAAAATAAGATGCAATCGTGAAAAGGCCCAAGAGAAAGCACCACGGCTTCATTTGGAAGACATGCAGGGCCTTGCAACCCATTCCCACAGTGCTCAAAGCCAGTGGATGCTAGGGATGCTTCCCACTTGCCCGACGGAATGGTTCAGAGGTGTATTTCCAAGCCGGAAACCAGCAAAGCAGGAGCTCTTAGGAGACATCAGAGAGTGGATGCTGACCAACACACCAGGGAGCGAGGTCCTAGGGAGCCGGCCACACAGTAAGACTGCTGGAGGAATTGAACAAGTTCACACACAGTGAACACCGAATGCCCCACAGTGTTTCAGCAAGGACAATAAAACAGAAAATGGACGACGGGCAGCTGCGATTTAAAAAAAAAAAAATCTTGTCTAAAGTCTTCAAAGTCTTAGTGACATTGTAACTGTCACTTTCATTGCTGGAAGTGAAATGGCTTAGTGTCTTCTCTGGACTTGCGGGTCTGATATAAAGGAGGCAACAATTATTCCTTAGGGGTCATCACAAATATCCCGCCATGAGGTGTGCGTGGTTTAAGACAGGAACGTGCGTGGTTTAAGACCTTGTGGTAGAGCTCATGGGGAAAGCACAGAGAGTCACGAAACTTCTTCGCCCAGAGAAAACTTGGCGAGGCTAGCCAACAGCTTTACACCCTGAACTCACGAACAACAGCAGTAAAACAGAACAGTCCCACTTCCTGAGGGAGGGGCATACAAGGGGTAAAGGTTACACATGCAGTACATAAAAACAGGGTATGTGGAAGTACAGTCTCCTTCAGAGTCAGCCGAAGTGCTGCTCTAAGATCTTGACTCTGGGGAACCTGCCTAACAATTTGTTAAATTATGTATATATATATATATATATATATATATATATATATATATATATATATATATATACATACATACATACATATATACTATATATTATATATATAAATTATATATATACTATATATGTGTGTGTGTATACATATAGTATAAAGTAGAAAAATGGAGAAAAATAGTGCCTTTTAATATCCCTCTAAACATTAGAGGCAACTTTGTAGAAAAAGGCTGTTGGTGCTGGCTTAGGGAGCTTCCTGTTGCACGCGTCCCAACAGGGCAAGGCGGCAAGCAGCAGGATGAAGCCCCCCAGCAGGACGCAGAAGCCACTGAAATAGAAGGCGATGTCATAGGTCTGCGTCCAGTCGTAGAACCAACCTGAGAAGACAGAGAGGAAAAGAGTGTGACTTTCACAGAAGCAGTGTTTGTATGTGATTACGTGTGCCTGTGGGTGGTTACATGTGCCTGTGTGCAGTTACGTGTGCCTGTGTGTGGTTACATATACCAATGTGTGGTTAAGTGTGCCTACGTGTGGCTGTGTATGATTATGTGTGCCTGTGTGTGTTTACATGTGCCTATGTGAAGTTATGTGTTCCTGTGTGCAGTTACATGTGCCTGTGTGCGGTTACATGTGCCTATGTGTGGTTACGTGTGCCTGTGTGTGGTTACATATGCCTATGTGTGGTTACGTGTGCCTGTGTGCGGTTACATGTGCCTATGTGTGGTTACGTGTGCCTATGTGTGGTTACATGTGTCTGCTCCCACCTGCTCCCAACATGGCTGGCTATGCCCAAACAGTAGAATCTTTTAAAAACTTGAGATTCAAGGCAGGCGTTTTTAGTTTCTTCCAAATAAAGAGTGGGCACAAAGCAGAAGAAACGTATCAGCTTCCTCAACTATATCACACGTGTGTGTGTGTGTGTGTGTGTGTGTGTGTGTGTGTGTGTATGTGTGTGTGTGTGTGCGCACGCGCTGAGTCAGGGTCTCGTGTAGCCAGCACTCACCATATACCCAAGATGAACTTAAACTTCACACTCCCAAGGGCTAGGGTTACAGGTGTGGGCGGGCACTCACACCTGGTTTCAGACAGGGCTGGAGAATAAACGTAGAGTTTCCTGGACACTAGGCAAACACCCTTCCAGCCCGGTTACATCCGCATCCCTAGCCAAATAATCTTGAATAAACTACCGTGAAATAATCCACTCTCCGGAATTGTCACAGTGAGGAACAGAAACTGAGCTGACTGGAAGATGGGTGTCTTACCAACAATCGGTGGCCCGAGGCTATTCCCAAGTCCAGCGAAGAACATGAGGATTCCATAGGCGTGCGCTAATTTGTCAATCCCTACAGTCTTTGTGGTCACATACGGGAAGATGGACCAGTTACCAGTAAGAAAACCCAAGATCCCAGAAAGTATCGCCAGGGTGATGTAACTCTTGGCAAGGGGGATGGCACACAAGGCCAGGCCCGTGATGATCAGGGTAGCTACATAGAGATACAAGCTGTTGACCCACTTGAAGTCAGCCATGATGCCTAAAAGAAGCTTGCCCACGGCGGTCATGATGCCGATAATGGAGATGAGCGGCATGGTGAGGTCCTCTTCCCTCACGTTGGAACTTCTCGCGACGTCCTCCATGAGCAGCGACGGCGGAAACCCTCCGATATCAAAAAGCAAGATGGCGATGAAAAGCGCCGCGAACACTTTGTTTTTAAAAAGAGACACCGTCTCGCCACAGTAGTTCCTATATGACTGCCATTTCCTCTTGGCAAGCTGCTTGCAAAAGTAAGTCTGCTCCGCAACCTTCTTTTTGTGTGCGGCGGCTGTGGGGTTTGGGGGGTTGTCCCGTGCCCAGTCACCGCTGGGCAAGGTGCTGGTGCATTTATCTTCGGTGCCGTAGCCCTTGTCCAAGATGTTCAGATTTTCTTCCAGGCTCTTCTCTTTCTCACTGTACGTGGAGTATCTCTCTAGAATATTCTCCGGAGCTATTTTTTCAGGAAAAGGGCAGTCGGGAGACTGCAAGGGCCTCATCAGACTGCCACAGGCGAGAATGTTTAAAGCCAGCGCGCCCACAATAAGTAGGCACCCATCCAGGCCGTAGAACTCTATCAGCATCCTCTGCAGAGCAGCGTAGATGAAGAGGCCCACGCTTGAACCTGCAAGAGAGCAAGAGCCTCTCAGTCTTAGTCTGATCGTTTCTATTGCCTTAGGACACGCACTGGTGGCGTCACAAGCACCCTTACTATTTGCACTGGCACTCACGGTCCCTTAGTATTAAAGCCGCGAGAACACGGAAATTACAGGACAGCAGTACTCACAGAATCAACATCCAAAGGCCCTGTTTGGATTCAGGAATTATTTTATTTTAAAGGATTTTTAAATTTTGATTTTATGTGTACGCATGTTTTTGTGGCAGGGTTATATATGCACCACATACGTGCAGTGCCCATGAGGCCAGTAGAGGGTGTTGGATCTGCTGCAACTCGAGTTACAGACCATTGTTAGCCGCCACGTGGGTGGTGCTGGGAACCAAAGCCCAGTCCTCTGCAAGCACAGCCAGTGCTCTTAACCACTGAGCCATCTCTTCAGTCCTGCCAGGATTTATCTGATTTTTAAATTATATGTATGTGTCTCTGTGTGGAGGGGGCACCCACAAAGGCCAGATCCCCTGTAGCTGGGATTACAGGTGACTGTGAGTTGCCTGATGTGGGTACTGGGAACTGAACTCAGGTCCTCAGTGAAAGCCGTAAATACCTTTATCTGCTGAGCCATCTCTCCAGCTCCCTGTTGTGTTCTTTGGACACATGATCTTATTTATTACTTTGAATGGTCCTATTGAGTACATCCTATTATAACCCCCAATCTGTGGAAGCTGTGAATAAGAACTGGAGAGCTTGAGAAATTTACCACAGATCTCAAAGTCGTAAACCAAGATAATTCCGTCAGCCTGACTCCAGGAACCCATGGAATTTAGTTATTTTAAAAATTATTAAATTACAGTTCTTTTTTGTTTAGTGTGTATTTTTATACAGCCATGCACTTTCCACAGCATGCATGTGTGCGCACGTGTGCGTGCATGTATGTGTGTGTACATTTGTGTGCATGTGCATGTGTGTGCACGCGCACGCACGTGCATGTGTATGTGTGTGTGTGTATGTGTGTGTGTAGGTCAGAAGACAACTTTTGGGAGTCACTTCTCTCATTCTATAACGTGGGTCTCAGGACTTGAATTCAGGTCATCTGGCTTGGCAGCATAGGCTTTGCCCACTGAGTCATCTGGCTGGTCCTTACAGTCCTACCGAACGCTATCTTTGACTACCTTTTACATTTATTATGTACTGGGCTCCGTACTATGTCTTATTGTCTTTGTAAAAGCAAATCTTTACATTCCATTTTTAAGATGACTGCTGTAGATTAATTTTAGGATATTAATAATGGTTTGATCATTTAAATTCATTGCAGAATCACTAGAATGAGTGATTTGTATTCTTAGTGTATTAGTATGAGAAAAGGCTGACATGGGATTTGATGGAGTATTTCAATTATAGTATGCTGGCTTATACATCACACAGGGACAAATGCCTCCTCTTCAGCATCAATTTCCCTAAGCATACCGCGATGCTGTTTAATTTATGCCGTTCTTGTTGGGTTCTTATTTCATTTTTTTTAATTGAGCCTTTAAACAATTTAAGTATCACTGAGAAATGACATATGAGACAGCAGGAAAATGTAAACAGGTTAATTTTTTAAAATTCTGAGTTAGATGATCATAACATCCATGCTCTAAAAACTCATCTCATCAAAAAATATCATAACCAGGAGCAAAGAGATGATGTAGCAGTTAAGAACACTGAGTGCTCTTGCAGAGAAACCCGGTTTGGTTCCCAGCACCTATGTGACAGCTCACAACCACCTGTAACTCCAGTTCCAGGGGCATCCCAGTGCCTCCTCCTGGTCCCCTCAGGCACTGCATGAATGAGGTGCACGGACATACATGCCGGCAAAACACCCACACACACAAGATAAAAATAATAGACAAAATTTCTCCCCTATCTTTGAAAAGTGGTGTGTGCTTCAACAGCTAAAGTCAGTTCAGAAAACAAAGAAGGGAGCAGAATGGGCAACCTCAAGACTGTTGTCCTGTGTCCCATGCACTCTTTGTGACTTCTACCCAGTGTGCCATGCGACAAAGGTTCTCATAAGATGCCACACCATTAGACACTAAACATGTGCTTTTAAAAAGACTGAGATTTAATGTCTACGGATGTTTTCCTTGAATACGCATGTGTGCACCACATGTGTGCCTGGTGCCTGGGGTAGTCAGAGAGGGCATTGGATCCCCTGGAACTGCCATAGCAATAGTTATATCCTGCCATGTGAATGCTAGGAACCAAAACCTGGGTTCTCTGAAAAGTGGTCCATGCTCTTTGACTGCTAGTCTCTAGAACCTTAAAACATCTTCTTAGTATTTTAAAAGTTCTGTTTTCATGGCAGAGAGATGGATTGGCAGAGAAAGACACCTGCCACCACACCTGAGGGCCTGAGCTCAGTGTCTCTGACTCACATGCTGGCTGGCAGACGTGTACCAACTTCAGCAAGTTTTCCCATGACCTCTGCCTGAGTTGTGGCAAGTGGCTGCGCATGCTCACATTCATACACACATGTACACACACACACACACACACACACACACACACACAAAGAAATGTAATTTAAGGTTCTGAGTTCTGCCTTGATCTTGAGAATCGCCATTGCTCACCAACAGAGTTCATCTATCATACCCTGAAATGCATCCAATCACTTCAGCAGAAATTAACAGCTACAACATGCTGTGTGACAGGGCAGGGCAAACCCCGAATCTCTGCCTGTGTCCGTGAGCACATGGCCATGACTTAGAAAGATGTGGCAACTCTTCGGGGTGATGGGAACCAATTTCTGAGTTTCCTTGTGGCGTTTTTTGGAAAACGCAAAGCTCTGATTTTTAATCGTCTACCAGAACATCTTAATTGAAAAATAGTCAACATACAGAGCAAAGTGAGAAAAAAACACTAATTAAGCTTTCATCCCAGTCTAGATTTTGAACTACTACGGAGAGAAAAAATAATTGCTGTTTAGGGAACCTCAAAGAGTAAGAGACACACACGTGCACTAATTAGCTCATTAATACCCATTGTTTCAGGCTTTTCCGTAAGAGGTCAGAAGGCAAACATCTAAGATACCATGAGCATACAATGCCCGTCTGTCCCCGGTATTCAACTCTCCCTGGGAAACACAGAAACACCAGACAGGAGACAGCATGGCTATTTATGGACGCTCAGTTTCCCCAAATGTTCACACATTATGAAATGCTCTTTTCACTTTTAAAAATAGGCTAAAAATAGAAAAACCATGCAATGTACAAAAGCAGAACGTGAGGCAGATTGGAGGAGAGGACTGTTTTCTAATCTCGATTCACCACTGAGAAGATCACAGTCCACAACCTTCAGTTGCGGTTAGTTCTGAAACAGGTGTCGTTCCCCCCCTCCCCCAGGGATTCAGAGTTGACCTTGAACTCAGCTACTCTGCCTCAGCCTCCTGAGTGCTAGGCCGGCAAGCGCACAGCACCAGTCAGGCTAAAACCTTTATAATATGCTTTTATTTCTACGTTTTGCCCCTTTCGACTGGAGGGTTATGTTTCAAGGCATTGACTCATGGTTTCTTTTGGGAAAACTACCAAGATTTTGCTTCTCTGTGATCTCCTGAGATGAAGGGGGTTTCATGCCTGGCTCTACATTAGTAAACTGTTAGTGGAGACGCTTCAAATAGACTGCCCATGGGTATTGCAGTTTTGATTTGCTGGGCTACAGCGCATCCCCTCTTCTCTGCCCTCCAGAGTGAGTGCCAAACAGAGCCACACAACAGCAGGGAATTTCCAGTGTCTTTGGTATCAGTCAATTTGGACACAGCAGGGTATTTTGGTCACAGTTACAATCACTAGCCATCCTACAGACTGCGTGGGCCTCAACAGCACCAGTAACCGAGTATTGTGTCTGATATCACTGTTCCTGTCTTACAGTGCAGAAAAGGGAAGCACTGAGCAGTGAAGTACCTTGTCCGACACCAACCAACAAGTGAGCGACCAAAATCTAGCTCCAGAATGCTGGAGAGATGGCTGTCCCCTTCCCTAATCCGGACGCTATCTCAACGAGAACTACTCACAAATGTTAAGTTTGTTTTCTCCAGTAGACGGCCAACAGAAAATGAACTCAGTGACATTTTCGGAGGTGTTTTCTTTTTCGTTTTTATGCTGATTTGTCTCCTAATGTTCTGTCTGGTTTTTGTTTTTTGTTTGTTTGTTTCTTACCCTACAGGTCTCTTTCTTCTATGTTATAGCTTCTGACTTTGTGTTTTAGGGGATTTCTGTGCACACAAATCTGTGTGTCTCTGTGTCCACAGGAGCCTCTCGTGCTTTTGCTTGGCTCTTTGTTTTTCTGTTTGCTTATTTTGTCATATTCAGGTTTGTTTTATTTTGTTTATCTCGTTTTATGATTTTTTATTATTATTTTCTTGGGTGCCTGGTTGTCTTCTAATGAGAAAGACCAAGAAGGGATGTGGATCTGGGTGGGTAGGGAGGACCTCTGGAATGACCAGGGGGAGAGAGAGCCATAAACAGAATATATCGTATGAAAAAAAAAATCCATTTTCCATTTAAAATGCAAACAGTTTCTGTTCTTGAGGAATATGGTTCTTCACATTGTGGTGACCCCCAACCACAGAATTATTTTTATTGCTACTTCATAACTGTAATTTTGCTACTGTGATGAATCATAATGCAAATATACCTGATATGCAACCCGGTGAATGGGTCCTTCAACCCACCAGAAGGGTCAAGACCTGCAGGTTGAGAACCACTGCCCTAAGCAGACTGTTATATCAGTCACAGAGACTGATACTACTTTAGAAGTTTTTAAAAATCCATCTAAAACACTAACTACCACCCCAAAATACCTGGAGGAGGCCATAGATTATATATAAAACTTACACATGTTTTTCTTTCTTTGTCTGAGACAGGGTTCTCATCACGTATAGCCCAGGCCAAATTCATGGTCACAAGCCTTCTGCCCCAGACCTTTGAACTTAAAGACATAGGCTCCCACACCGGGCTTAAAATCTACATTTGTATATGCTATTTTGTGCCTTCCGTGATCCTGTGTTAACTATTAGAGGGATAATAAGTGTGTGTGGCTTGGAGTGTAGCTAGGTGAGTGAGACATGCTCAGGGAGCAGGGCTTTAGGCGGGATTCTGGTCTTCACTACGTGGTAAGGCCGACCGCAGACTCTGACAGTGGCTGCAGCTCTTGTTTCCCGCCCGTCCTTCCTGCTTCCCAGAGCAGATGCTTTTATCCACGCGCTCTTCTCAGAGAGCTGCAGACAACCTGGGAACAACTAGAAGCTTCCTCAGCAGCCATCACTCTGACGTCTAGTACTCAGGTCTGCCATTTATGGATCTGGGGGTTTGCTTGTTTGTTTGAGTTTTGCGGGGTTTATTTTGTTGTTGCTGCTGCTGATTGAGACAGGGTCTCTCTGTGTAGCCCTGGCTGTCCTAAAACTTGTTCTGTAGACCAGGCTGGCCAGACCACAAACTCAGAGAGATCCATCTGCCTCTGCCTTCCAAGTGTATAGTGATTTTTTTTTTAATAAATAAAGCTTGCCTAAAGATCAGAAGGGCAAAGCTAAGCCACTAGAGGTCAGGCAGTGGTGGCACACTCCTTTAATTCCAGGATTTGGGAGACAAATCGGTCTCTGTGCGTTCAAGGCCACCCTGAACTACACAAGATCAATGCAGAAACAAACCCAGGTGGGGGTGACTCAGACCTTTAATCCCAGTACTAGAGAGTCATGCCTTTAATCCCAGCACTAGAGGGAACATAAAATATGAGGAGAATAAGGCTTAGTCTGTATAGTCTGCAGTCACCCAGCCTTGGCAGAGGTGAGACTTCTCTAATGGCTTGGCTGCTTTGCTTTTCTGGTTTTCAAACTGAACCTCAATATCTGTCTCTGGGTTTTATTATCATTCTACATTTGGTGCCCAGCGTGGGGCTTGAACCCATGACCCTGGGATTACGAGTCTCATGCTCTACCAACTGAGCTCTCAAAGACTCAAAAAGTTGCCATTTTCCCTCTTTGATTATTTGTGCTACATAAGTGCTTGGATTAAAGGCATGTGCCACCACTGCCTGGCTTGGGTTTCGGGGTTTTTGAAAGCTATTCCCATATTTATGGTAGAAAATAAACTTTCCTTCTGGGAGTGCTGAAAAAAAAAAAAAAACCACTTTGCTTTCTGACTGACTGGCCGGTGGGCAGAGGCTAGTTGCGCACATGTGTTTCACACTTTTTCACTCTGTTTAGAACGTTAACTTGTGACTACACTGTACTTAATTTTGAAAAGGTACCTGTTGAAATCAGGCCAAGTGCGAGGCCTCGGCGGCTGTCAAAATACTGGCACGTAATGGTCACTGTCGCAGTGTATAATAAGCCACATCCGAGACCTGCACGTAAGAAGACAGCAGGAGTTTAGACAAGTGCACAACTTCAATGCAGAAGAAGAAAATGAAGGGTCCCCACTCGGCAGCTATGGAACCAGTTGCCTAAACATCAGAGTCCCCAGACCCCTCTGTCAGTATTGGGGACTCAGTGGACATCTGAGAAGCATCATTCTTCACCCGCCTTAACATCAGAGTCAAGCAAAAGTAGAAATTGCCCAATTTCTGAAGTACAAAAGAATAATCCAAAAAAGAAAAAAACATGTAGGGCAGTGGTGGTCACACCTTTAATCCCAGCACTCTGTGGGCAGAGGCAGATGGATCTCTGTGAGTTTGAGGCCAGCCTGGTCTACAAGAGCTAGTTCCAGGGGACAAGTTCTAAAACTACAAAGAAGCCCTGTCTTGAAAAACTAAAAAAAAAAAAAACTTAATCATGCTATATCTCAGGTCTCTGTCTCTTCTAGTCTTTGCAGTGACTCTATTCTTCCTTCAGGGGCTCTTAACAATTTAAAAATGTGTATATTTTATTTTATTTTATTTTATTTTGGTTTTCGAGTCGGGGGTTTTCTGTGTAACTTTGGCTGTCCTGTAACTCACTCTGTAGACCAGGCTGGCTTTGAACTCACACCTGCCTCTTCCTCTTGAGTGCTGGGACTAAAGGCATGTGCCACCACCACCTGGCTACTTTTATTCATTTGTATATGTGCTCTTGCATAGGACCTGAGTCCAATTCCCAGCACCCACATCAGACAAACCTACAACTTGCCCAACTCAGGCTACAGGGGATCTGACTCCCTCTGCTGGCCACTGTGTGCACCTGCACTCATGAGTACATAGCCACTTGGGACAGATGCATGTAATTTAAAATTAAGGAAAAAAACTCTTTCCTTTTCCAAATACTTTTTTGGTGTGCGGTCTGTATTTTTCTCACTTAACTTCAGTCAAAAACCACTCCCTGTAGCAGGCTGAATAGACAGACACAGAGAACATTGTCTTCTAGAAAGCCAGAGTCGGGTGGAAAATCCTGACTCAACTTGATCAGAGTAAGAAATACCTAAGGGCTGCTGGACAGTGGTGGCGCACACCTTTAATCCCAGCACTTAGGGGGCAGAGGTAGGTGGATCTCTGTGAGTTCGAGGCCAACCTGGTCTACAGAGTGAGTTCTAAGACAACTTAGGGATGTTACATAGAAAAACTCTGCCTCAAAAAACCAAAAAGCATATCCCGAGTTGCAAATTTATTATATTTTCTATGTAATATGTTAAAACATAATACACTAAATAAATGTATACTCCATGCCATTTGAAGTTCCTTAGAGTCCTGAGGAAGAAAATTAAAAAGTTCCAAGACGCTAAAGTTTCCAAACTGTTGTCTTAAAGCTTTCTCTGGTAGCCAGGTACCTCTGATCAAATTCTAGCAGGAAGAAAACTCCTGAGGAGCATAATAATTTCAACATCAAATAACCACATTTAGGCAAATTCAGCCGATGTCGGGAACATTGTGTTTTCTCTCCTCCGTGGCTTCTAGAGTTTAGGGCGACTGTCTAAGGGACTGATGGGAGAGGGAGGGGAGAGGGTTGAGAGGAGGGGAGGGAGAAGAAGAGGAGGCTGAAGGGAATGTATAATGTACAATATGGCCTTGTTCTTATGCGACACAGTCCGTGTACAATGAAGAGACATATGATTTTTTTAAAGCCTGTACTGCTGAGTATTCAAGGTATAAACACAAGTGACATGTCACTTTATTAAAACATAAACAGAAGTGACAATGTCACTGCTCCTTTTGCCTAAACAGGTGAACACGAAATGTAATCCTGTGGCCTAATAAGTCTTTATTTCACCTAGTATGTGCTTGATCATCTACATCTGGAAGAGACACCAATTCCAGAACCCCCCCCCCCGTATCACCCCACTCTGAGAAAATAGAATCAAAATGGAGTCATTCTTATCAAGCCATAAAACATAAATAATAAATAAGAAGAGTATGAAGATTGGGATCTGGGACATGTACCCCTGAGAGCGAGAGCTGTCGAAAGCCATTCACAAACGACCCTGCAACCCACGACCTGCACAGAGGCCATGGCGACCACACCCAAAAAGCACTGCCAACAAGGATTTCTGCCCAGCAAGACTTTCCTTTTGGATCAAGGCCACCTTAGGACAGATCCCCATAGCCAAGGATTTTTGCTTGGAAACAACTTCAATAATTCTCTTTCTCTCACCTTCACAGACTTCCTGAAGCACACCCATCATGGCCGAAGCTGTGTGCCCCTCCCCCCTCATTGCCAAGCTCTTCCATCCTTACATAAACCCAGATGATCCTGGAAGACTCTCCTGCAGCTATGCAGCGGGATGTATAAGTCAGCCAGAGTCTAAGTCCCTTATCACACCCACAGCTCGAAGGATCCACCTCCCGCTGCCAGTTCACCCCAGCACCTCTCATCTGAACTCTGACCTCCCTCTAGCTCCCTGAGCCTTCAGTGCAATAAGCTGCTGCCTAGTGGCATGCGTCACTCCATGCTTCTGCAATAAAAATGACAGAAGATGCACCATGTCCCCACTGGGGTTCTATCAGATGCTTTGACATATTTGAAACTTCCTAGGTGACATATGCATTCCTTACAACAAAACAACAACAACAAAAATATGTAGGAAAGGCAGCTGTTGGGGACTGGGGCACTTGCTGCTCTGCCAGAGAATCTGAGTTTGGTTCCCAGGCATCTCACAACCACCTGGAACTCCGGCTGCTGGGGATATGATGCCCCCTTCTGGCCTCTGCAGGCACTACACACACACACACACACACACACACACACACACATTGACTCTTTAAAAGGTTGCTGTTTGTACCCACTGCATCCCAGTCTGAGTGTTTGGCTCTTGGTGTCTTCCACAACCCTCTCTTCTCTTCCAGTGACCATCCACCGACCACACCCTCCTGTCCATAGAGACTGGGGTCACACAGCCATTCCTGCATCTTTTCTCCGTGCAGACACACAGCACGCCAGCACCAGACACCAGCTTCACATTGCCAGTGCCCTTGCTTCTGCTGTGGGGCCAGTTACACATGGAAAAGTCTGTCCATCTACCTAGATGACCAGCACCACGACTCTTGGATTCTCACCTCTGACACTCAGCACAATCACATGGGATTAAAGGACACTGAAGATGTAAACATGCATCATCTGTACCTAGAATGTAGCACTGAAAGCGGCTGTTGTCTTGGGATTAGCTTGTACTTTTCAATGGAGTCTATGGCATATACAGTCATAGACTGTATCTGTAAAGAAAAAGCCTCAGGCAATACTAAAAATCATAATGAGTAGTCAGACATGGCGGTGCACACATGTAATCTCAAAACCAGGGAAACTGAGCGAGAAAGATCTAGAATTCAGAGCCAGACTGGGTCACATAAGGAGATTCTGCTTCAAAACAAAACAAACACAACTCACCCAACATTAGAGTTGCTCAACACAACTGCACAGTCAGGAGAATCAGTTCCATCTTTGGCTAGGATTGGTGACACACACCTTTAATCCCAGTGCTCAAGAGGCAGACCACCCAAGGCTACATAGTGAGACCCTGTCTCAAAAAGAGAAGAAAAATAACCAGGCGGTGGTGATGCACACCTTTAATCCCAGCACTTGGGAGGCAGAGGCACACGAATCTCTGTGAGTTTGAGGCCACCCTGGTCTACAGAGAGAGTTCCAGGACAGGCTCCAAAGCTACACAAAGAAACCCCGACTAAAGAAAACGAAAAAGAAGAAAAAAATATAATTGACTTTGATGATAAAACCATTTAAGTGAGGACTCGGGGAGAAGCTTATGGCACTACGTTTGCTAAGGTGAATATACAAACAATGGCCATCATCTCATTTGCATAATTAAAATAACAGAACCAGATTGGAACTCCTATGGCCATGGCCTAGCGGTTTTCAACATCAAACACCTTTAAATACAGTATATTACAAAGGGATTTTCATGAACTGTTGAGTGGTCCAGGCTCTACTCATCCGTTACTAAGTCTTCATCACGCATCCCTACTCTGCCATCTTCTTCACTCTCACACCTCATCTTTAAAAATCCACCTTAGGTGTCAACCGACACTTCTGGATTGGGTGCTGGCGACAAACTGAAACTCTGCTGCCCACTGTTGCTGAAGTCCCAGCAGTAAGCAGAGAGAAGTGACCAACGTCAGGAACATCTGAGCTTACGTTCCTTCTGTCTCGCTTTTCCTTGCAGAAATACAGAAAGGAAAGCTTGAAATCTCTCTCTGTTCCCTGCAGTGGGGCATAGGAGACTGTGAAATGTGCTTATCCTAGGGTTAGAGAAATGGCTCAGCGGGAAGAGCCATCTCTCTCCCCGGCTGCTCTTCCAGAAGACCTGGGTTCATTTCCCAGTGCCCCCATGGCGGCTCATAAATGTACCTCCAGTTCCAGGTGTTCCTTTGCTCCTTTCTGACTTCCCTGGGCACCAAGGCATACGCATGGCACACAGACATCCATGCAGGCAAAACAAAAAAATAAAAAATAAAACAATAAACATTGATACACATAAGATCCTAAAAGAACAACAACAAAATTTAATGTGGTTATCTCTTCCAGCACTTGGGTTCAATGGGCAGATAGTTCCCAAAGTAACAACTTAGAGGTTGTCACTGAATGTGAGGCATTGCTGTACATCTTCCCTCCTCAGATTAATTTAATAAAAAAACACCAGTGAAATGGTACGGAGCTGGAGCTGGAAGTTTTATGGGGACCGAGTTCCTTACCTACGACGATGCCATAGGAAAAAAACAGAAAGTAGATATTGGGGGCAAGACTGCTCAGCATCAGGCCTCCAGCCACCAGGAAGCCACTGAAGATGGTGACGGACCTCGCTCCGAAAGATGACACACAGAGACTGCAGACAGGACCTAAAAGAAATTGAGACCTTCACTTATGGAGCAGTGACCCCTTTCTTACGACCACATGATCCATCCATCCACTGTCAGTTCAAAATGGTTCCATCACAGTGCAACCCAGGAAGGCAACACCTACAGTTCTGAGCACTCTAGATGCTGCTACACGCTAGACGCTGCTACATGCTGGATGCTGCTGCATGCTAGATGCTGCTGCATGTTGGACGCTGCTGCACGCTAGACACTGCTGCACACTAGACACTGCTGCATGCTGGATGCTGCTGCACGCTAGACGCTGCTGCATGCTAGATGCTGATGCACACTAGATGCTGCTGTATGCTAGATGCTGCTGTACACTAGGCAATACACAAGTTACTCTAACAGTCACACTCCATGTTAGCACCCTGGAAAGTAGAGACTGTTGCTATTCCCATTTTTTTGTTGTGTTTTGTTTTAATAAAAGGATGGTGAGTTTACTGTGGAGAAAGTGATTATTGGAGGCAGATTTGAGCTAGGGTTTGGCTTTCCCTCTTGTCAAGTTGTTGAATCTCAGGCAACGGATTCGCACTCCCGGAGGCTTAGTTTCCTCATCCGCAAGTTGAGACCAACAGTTGGCACCTCCTGTAGTTCTGTGCGCGGCTGACTGACGGTCAGAAGTTATCCACGCCTGAATTTGTTCAGTGTAAAAAAGAAAAACACTGTGTGTGACACAGTTCTTGAGACACATTGTGTCTCGCTGACACTGTGCCAGAGGAAACGCTTAGAATCATATAGCACCAAGCTGATTGGAAATGAAGGGTGTTGGAAGAGTCGGCTCTAGTAAAATCATTTCATGTGGAAGGAAAGAGAAATCCCAAGAAGGTGCCTTTCTAGCGCATGGCAGGACAAAGAGCCTCAAAGCTTGCAGTCCAGCCTGAGGGGAAGTCTGGGCAGACACCTGGAGGCAGCAACTGAAGCAGAGACAGGGAGAAACGCTACTTACTAGCTTGCTTCCCATGGCTCACTCAGCCTGCTTCCTTGAACCACCCAGAATGGTGCTCTGGAGCAGCGCCATTCACAGAGGTGGCCTGGAGCCTATCACATCAGTCATTAACCAAGAAGATGCCCACGGCCTTGCCTACAGGCCAATCTGATGCAAGCTTTTTCTCAATGGGAGTTTCCCTCTTCCTAGATTCCCCTAACTTGCATCAAGCTGACAAAACCCTAGCAGGGCATAACTGGAGTCCTTGGTTGGCTCAATTTGTCTTCTCCAAATGGGACGATGCTCTAATTCATGTGAGTGAAGGTCACGAGGAAATGGGAGTGAGGGGTGATGCAGAGGTGGGAATGATGGGTAATGACCTTCACAGAATGTCCCCAAACCAGTGAAGTGTATGTAACCAGACTTGGTCAAGTCCACCCCTGCAGAACAGGACACACCTACGAGTCTCTGTCTTAACAAATAAGATCGCTACTATAATAACCAAGCATTGTTCCTCAGCATCAGGCCAGTCCCAGATGTCAATCAAACAAATCAAAGGGCTGTTCTCCAAGGAGATTTCTTATGTGGCTTTGAGTCTTCCACTTCATAGAAAAGACCTTTGGAATGAAAGCGGTTTGCCCAAATTATGAACCATGAAAAATGATGAAGATGAAAAAAGAGGCTTGCTGGTAGTTCAGCTTGGGATATGTCAAACAGAATAGCCAACAATCAGCGCTGCTTCTCTGGGGAGTCAAGATTCTCCTAGTAAGGAAGTAGTAATAGTCGTGAGGATACCACTTCAAAATACAAGCCAGTATGAGGACCGTGAGAGAGAGGCAGAGCCGCAGAGAGCCTGTTTGGTCACCTGTCCTCAATAAGCCAATTAAATGAGCCAAATTAATAGGGAAAGGCAGAAAGGGGGGATTTATTAATGTGACCAGAGTGGAAAGAGAGGCAAAGAGATCCGGTGACCTTCCCAACCCCGTCGGGGACTGGGGTCCTGACATGAGGGAAGAGGGTTAGATGGAAAGCCAGAGTTACATGCAGTCCGGCAGCAGTGATCTCTGCCCACCCCGGCCTCAGCTCCAAGTCTCTCCAGAAAGGTCATGTCACAGGATGTAAATGCTTCTCTGGAGACAAACTCCTCCTCTGGATTTCCCTAGGTTTAGCCCTGTCTGCTCTCAGTAGGAGGTTCCTGAGGAAACTCTAATTTCTGAGAGTCCATTGTTTCCAAAGCCTTATCCTCAAAAAAAAGGGGGGGGCAGGAGAGTCTCTTTAGAATATTTCCATCGCCTGAAAAAAAGGCAGGTTACAGGGTGTTTGGGGATTTCAGGGGAGCACCTGAGCCTTGAGAAGGCAGTGAAGTATGTTTCCAGTCACAAACGGGATGCAAAAGCAAACACAAAGGAGGGAAAGATACTCGTGGCTTCAGAAGTCGTGTTATAATGAGAAAGGAAGAAAGGGGAAGCTAACACAGAAATCATTTCCTTCATGAATGAGGTTTGTTTGCTTGAGAGGCCTTGAGACCATGATTAAATGTGAGGGGAGTATCAGACAGAGATAATAGAATAAATAAATCAGTGATTCTCAACCTGTGAGTCATGACCCCTTCGGGGGTTGAAGGACCCTTTCACAGAGGTCGCTTAAGATCATCAGAAAACACAGGTATTTACATTGTGCTTCATAACAGTAGCAAAATTACAGTTATGAAGTAACAAATAAAATAATTTTATGGCTGAGGGTCACCACGGTATGAGGCACTGTATTAAAAAGTCGCAGTTAGGAAGGTTGAGAGCCGCTGCAATAAGTGGAGGTCTAAATGTGACAGGGTCTTAAAGGGGAGGGGAGGCTTCTCTTTAAAACTTGGAAGGAAGTCTCATTAAGATCGGGAATGAAGCCGGGCATGTTGGCGCACACCTTTAACCCCAGCACTCACGAGGCAGAGGCAGGCGGATCTCTGTGAGTTCTTAGACCAGCCTGGTCTCCATTAACAAGTTCCAGACCAGCCAAGACTGCAAAGTGAGACTCTATCTCAAACAAACAACCAAAGCAAACTAAAAACAAACAAACAAAAAGACAGAATATGTAGTTTTAAGAAAGAAATTGCACTTTGGGGGAGAGACAATCATTACATTTCTCCTTGTATTTATCTCCTCTAAAAAGTTTCTGAGGACCCAAAAAAAATCAAAGGCCAGCCAATCAAAGGCTGTGTTAAAGCCATAAATTAGCCAGCGTACAATGAGAAATGAAATACAGTGGCAGACAGGTGTGGACCTTGAGTGCAACAAGGGTTTTCTGACAGAATGATCCCGGGCACATGGGTGCCTTAAGTCTTCCTCCACCGCCAGGTGCCCGGGGTGGCAGGCTCTCCACCTCACTGCCATCATGAGTTTCAGATTCACCCTTAGAAAGATAATCTTGGATCACATATACATTAACTGACTCTGTTGGCTGGTTGGCCTGCTGATATTTGTATGAAATAGTGCCAAAAAAGTAACCAAAACTCACCTAACCACTGGCCCAGAAAGGCCTGGTACTTGGGGACTTCCTCCCCATGAAGGACCCAGAGAGTGGAAGTCAGTTCTTGAAGGAGTTAAGGGTCCTTAGCAGCTCAGGGCTAGTCCTCATAGTCAGCCCCGACAGCCCTCACAGCTCTTTGAGCCGGTGCGCCTGCCTGCGTTGGCTTTGTCTCTACTGACTCACACTGGCAGGAGCTTTGCAGGCAAGAGGAATTAAGAACCAAAACTGGCAGAAGGGGACAGCTGACTCTGCCTTGATGCTCACACTAAAGGATGAAAAGCGTCCTTCCGTTGTTTCAGCAGTGAGGTTGACTCCATTCTTCTCCTTAAACTTGGAGAATGACATGGGAACTGGGGGGAGGGGGGGCTTTAGCACATCTCGGAATACGGCAAAGCCATTACGTCCTCTGCTTCAGTGACCTGCCACTCCTTCTGTGCTTGTCCAGATCACCCACAGAAACAACAACAGGAAACAGATACTAAGAGATTTATTGTGAGGGATCTGTGGGCTAAGGGCCAGGCGATACTTGCCTGGGTAGGCAAGTCTAAGGAAGATCCATAAGGGCAAGCCACCAGGAGGAGCCAACTGGGACTCTCGGGTACAGGCTGAAGCTGCAGGCTCAGGCAGAACTGTTGTTTTCTGGGCAAGCTCCATTCTCTTCTGAAGTCCACCCAGATTATCTAGGATAAACTCTTTCTCTGAAAGCCGATGGCGTGCTTACATCTTAAAACAAAACCAAAAAAACCTTCCCAGCAATGCCAACTTTAGGATTTGAGTAACCAGAGGATGAATGTACCCAAACTGACCCAGAAAACCAACCCTCTCCCGTCATGAGCCCTCTTCTTCAGCCAAATTCATCTCACCACAATGTGTTGTGAACAGCGCAGACCCACCCACCTCAGACAATCCCAACACTAGTCAAGAAAACAAAAGGAGGGCCAAGTGGTGGTGCTACACGCCTTTAATCACTTGGAAGGCAGAGGCAAAGTGGGGCTCTGTGAGTTTGAGGCCAGCCTAGCCTACAGCACAAGTTCTAGGACAGCCAAAACTATACAGAGAAACTGTTTTGGGGGGAAAAAAACCCAAACATATAAATAGATAGATATAGTGTGCATAGACATACATATGTATATATGTGTATACACACACACATATGAAAAGAGGACTGAAGAGGTCACTCAGTTGATAAAGTGTTTGCTGTGCATGAAGACCTGAGCTCCTCTCCAGAACCTTATAGAAAGAAGGGTTTGGAGCTTTATGCTGTAATCCAAGTGCTGGGAGAGGGGGGCTAGGGAGTTCCCAAGGATTCATTGGCCAACCACATCCATGAATCTGAGAGTTGAAGCTGGCTAACACCTGGGGAAGAACTTAAGGTTGATCTGCAGTCTCTACATGCATCCAGAAGTGCATGTACCAACACACACACACACAAACACACACACACACACACACACTTCCAGATGTGTTTCCTCTCCTACCACTTCCTTTTACCAAGTTCTTCTTTGAGCTCTTAGAGTTTCTCTTTTCTTTTTTTCCTTTTTTAAAGATTTATTTATTTAGTTTACAGTATTCTGTCTGCATTTAAGCCTGCAGGCCAGAGAGGGCACCAGATTTCATTATAGATGGTTGTGAGCCACCATGTTGTTGCTGGGAATTGAACTCAGGACCTCTGAAAAACAATCAGTGCTCTTAACCTCTGAGCCATCTCTCCAGCCCAGAGTTTCTCTTTTCTATGTTCATCCTCAAAAGCTTTGAGTTGAAAAGTCCAAATACCTCGTCATCTTGTAGCTGGTGTCAGGCCGGAAGAAGGTGAATGACCTGTCCAAGGTCACCTGACTAAAAGGTGATTGAGCCAGGACTTAAGCTCAACTCTGACTTCACCTCAGATCCTTTGGAGTACTGGCTCTCTTCCTGATCTTGTTAATGTTTCAAATTCCACATATTTTAGAAATTTCTTTTTGCTTGAAGGAAGTGAAAAGTTCATTTTTCTAAAAAGCCAGCAATTTGGATCTGCCTCATTTAGAATATATTCACTTTTACTTTAATAGTCCCTTACATTTATGATATCAGAAGGATGTGGAATAGCAGCCCATTGATTTATGCTTTGAGATCAGTGAGATAATTTGTTATTGGTGTTCTTGAGAGCATCAGAAGGTTAGAGAGCTGTGTGAGAAAATGAGTTCATGCTGCCCAGGTGATTTCCAGATACACTTGGCGTTTCCTGGATGCCCGGTGAAAGGTAATTTGCACCGCACAGACAACAGGGTTGGCAGCCAAAAGTTTGCCTGTACAAAATGAAGTTTGGAATGGTCTCTGTGTATTTTAAAATGGGCTCATGCTTGAGAAATACAATCATTTAAGAGAAAAATCAGAAATCGGATCAGATAGGTAATACCCAAATAGATTGGGAGCTTAACTCTTCCAAAGGATCAGCCTAGCGCGCCTTTTCCTTCTCTGTGTTGTTCTAGGAAGATGTGAGCAGGTGCACAGATTATCAACTGCTGCATTCAAAACACAGCCAGAATTCTTGGCATTCCTAAACATCTTAAGAGACTTGGGAGGGCAGGCCCAGCATCATAGAAGCCTAGACCTGAAGGACTGGACGCCAAGGTAGGGCAAGAGGAAGCTGGGCTTTTGAGTGGCCCAAGAGTGGGTAACAGTAGAGGACTGGCTTGATTCTGTGTCAAAGCAACTGAATGGCTCCAAAGGGTAAACATTAAGATGAATTGCCAAACTGGCTTCTTAGACTAGAGGAGTCCAGTTTCTAGGGCTATGATCTGCTGTCACTGCCATGAAATTCTTAGGAATTCTTAAGCAAGGAGTCTCTGTTTTCATATCTCTCTGGGGCTTATAAACTATGTAGACAGTCCTATTTAAATTGAAGACAGCTGCCCCTGGACATTGAGACATATGTGGTCAACCTAGAAAGTTGGAGACATTGGCCCAGGGATGTGGAGCTGTTGACTCAGGGATGTGGAGATGTTGTGGAGCTACAGGTCAGTCTTGATTTTTTTGTTTGTTTGTTTTTGGTTTTTCGAGATAGGGTTCTCTGTAGCTTTGGAGCCTGTCCTGGAACTCCCTCTGTAGACCAGGCTGGCCTCTAACTCCTCCTGCCTCTGCCTCCCAAATGCTGGGATTAAAGGCGTGCACCACCACCGCTTGGCTTTACAGGTCAGTTTTTAAGGGAGATCAACTTCAGCTCCTACACCAGTGTCCACGTTCCACATCCCAGAGGCCATCAACTCCAGCTCTTACATCAATGCACACACTCCACATCCCACATGCCATTAACTCTCTTCTTCCTCCTGTACCAGCTCCAGAATAAGCCCATATGCTAAGGGGAATATATTTGGAGTTATCCTTTGATTCTTTTCTGGAATTGCTAATAGATACAATGAAATATAAGAAAATGCTGTAAGATCTAGCCACACCAGGTTGCTTTCTAGAAGGCCACGTGTTCAAATCTCTCTATGAATATACTAGCCTCTTGTGTTTTGGCAATTTTACAAGCAGTCTTTCTTTTAATTTTACCACTGCACATGTATTGTATGTGCCCATATGTATGCATGTGCACTATGTATGTGCAAGTGTCAAAGGAGCCCAGAGGACATTGGATTCCCCTGGAACTAATATTCCAGGCAGTGGTGAGCCACCTCATATGGCTAGGAAGTAGACCAGGTCCTCTATAAGGACAGCGTGTGCTCTCAACCACAGAGCCATCTCTCCAGCCTTGCAATATTTATTTTTTAAAAATGTTTTCAAACAAATCCTGGACAAATTTCCTGTTTCTCTTGATTCTGGAACGTCACAATTTTCTCCACTTGTTTAGTCATGCTTAGTTATCTTATCTAAGAAGGCCAGGGGAGACTACGGGTTTTCCCCAAGGCTATGCATCTTGTTTTGGTATTAAAAACTGGATGCCATTGGTTCTTTTTTCCACAGCAACCCCCTTAATAGCCAAGAGACAGACATATCTTAAAAGAATGACTAATGCTTGCTTTAAGCAGACTTTCATAAATCCATTTCAAAACTTAAAAACACCTTATGAGCCATCACACCCAACATTCCCAGTTTCTCCACAGTTTAGAGATTGGGTTTTGTTCTTGGAATCATGGTTTGTAGCACACAGGACGACTTCACGGGTACCATCCCATCTCTGCCTGTCTTAGCACACAGGAAGGGACTCCAGGAGTACCTATCCACCTCTGCCTGTATCAGCAGTCCATTTGGTATTTAAATAATGCCAGATAAGGTAGAGAAATAGTCATTAAGAATCACTGCAGAATTCAAATTGTGACTCCAGGCACCGAACTGATATATGATATTCATGGTCAGAAAGATAATTTTTAAAAATCCTTTGCTGTTTGCTTTAAGCACGGAAATCACTATTACACTGCCAACCTCTGTTTACCAAAATAGATCTACATATAAGCCCCGTGAAAAGCCCAAAGAACACCACCACGTGAGATACGACTGCCCTTGCTGTGTGATACTCTTCTGGGGAGGTCTTTGTAATTGATGGACACGTGAACGGAACCTAGTGCAAATCCCAGACAAGTCAGAGCTTGAAAGACACGGAGATCGCCTGCATACCGTGACCATGCCAGCCCACAGCATTCACCCTCTGAATTATGAGATCCCTGGGACGATGTGTGCTCCTTGTTAGATGGTGAGCCGTGTATGTGTGTGGTGTGTGCGTGTGTGCGTGTGTGCGTGTGGAAGTCGGAAGACAGCACTATTGTTCATGTTCTTCGATGTTAAGTCCCCCCTATTTTTCAAGACAGAGTCCCTAATGAACCCAGAGGTAATCCAAGGTAAGTAGGCTGGCTGGTCAGTGAACCCCAGGGATCCACTTGTCTCTACCTCGCCAGCTCTGGGATTATAAGTATGCGCTAAAACAGCCAGCTTTCCTAAGGAGTACTGGGGATCAAACTGAAGTCCTCACGCCCAATATGCACTTAATATCTGAGTTGTCTCCCCAGCCCCTATGCCCCGTGAGCCTCTTTAGAGGCAGGAAACCTATGTTTGCAGCACAACTTTTTATTTCTTAAGATTTTATTTTATTTCAATATTTGTATATGCATGTATCTCATTATCTCTCCCTCCCTCCGTCTCTCTCTCTCTCTCTCTGTGTGTGTGTGTGTGTGTGTGTGTGTGTGTTCACATGTGTGTGAGGGTGCCACAGAGGCCAGAAGGGGGTGTCCGATCTCCTGGAGCAAAAGCAGTGTACCTTCTTAACCACAGAACCATCTCTCTCGCTCTTCGGCTGTTTGTCTCCACCCTCTGACATGACGCCTGTCACTTTGGCGATGAACTGTAGGCCTGTGGAATTCCGTACTTTCACACAGACTCATCACAGCCAAGGAACAGCCGCTACATCTTGACGGTGACGAGCAGGGAAATACACATGAGGCTTCAAATGTGGAAAAGCCCTCCGTGCCCCGTGCCATGCTGATAATATGGCAACTGCAATTGAAGGATTAAAGAGTAAGAAAACACACAAACAGAGCCACTTACTTGCAAGTAAGCCGACTCCACTCGCCAGGGATCCCACCCAAGCTGTTTTTCCTTTTCCTTCACCGAAGGCATCCAACCATTCTATGTACAAGACCCCGACGGCCAACGGGGATCCATAACAGAGGAACTGAGTGAAGAAGGAGACGGCCACAATCACCCAGCCCCACCCGCCATCAGGTGACTTCGGAAACTCCATGGTGAGATGACGTCAACGTGGTGTTTCTCTGTAGGTACTAAAAAAAAAAAAAAAAAAAAAAAAAAACAGAAAAGAGAAAAAAACATTTAGAATGTGACCAGCACAAGATTTGGGATTAAAATACTCTTCCTGGAATGGAGGATGAGATGGGTCAGTAGTTAAGAACACTGTCTGTTCTTGTAGAAGACCGGAGTTTGTTTCCTAGAACCCATGTTGAGTGGCTCACAACTACTGATAACTTTTACAGCTTTAGGAGCTCTCACACCCTCTTCTGGACTCTGTAGGTACTGCACTCACACACACACACATACACGTGCATGCATACACACACACAAATAATTAGAAGTAAAATAAATCCTTAATATAAATAAAAATTAAATATCTTTTTCTTAATTAAAAAAAAGACTACCTAAACATTTACATGGATGATTACAAAATGTGGTTGCCATATCAAACTTACATTTTCATCTGTAATTTGTAAAATTTCATGCAACCACTGGTACATGCCTTTTAATTATAAAAAGGCAGGTCGTGAACTATCTTTCCTAACCTTGACCTCCTTCACCAGGCTTCCGTCTTTTCACAATCATAAGAAAGCCTCCTTGTTTTTATTTCTGAGACTCTCCAGGAAGTGGAGAGTTAGAAAGGAAGAGACTTAATCAGGGTGTTCTTGGGTCAGAACTTATGCAGAGGAATGATGTGGTATTTCCCTCTGTGTGCTGTGATTGCCATTAATGAATAAAGAAACTGTTTTGGACCTATAGCAGGGCAGAACTTAGCTAGGTGAGAAAAACTAAAGTGAATGCTGGGAGAAAGAAAGGTATAGCTAGAGAGAAGCCATGGGGCCACCGGAGACAGATGCTGGGAACTTTAGCCAGTAAGCCACAGCCACGTGATGATACACAGATTAATAGAAATAGGTTAAATTAATATGTAAGAGTTAGCCAATAAAAAGCTAGAGCTAATGAGCCAAGCAGTGATTTAATTAACATTGTTTCTGTGTGATTATTTCAGGTCTAAGCCAGCTGGGCAGCCAGGAACCAACAAGAGGCCCCTCCTCCTACAGGGGAGCAAAGCAGAGGGAAGAAGAAAGAGGTTAAAGGGAAAAAGATTGAATCAGGTCACTAGGCTTGGAGGCAGGGGCTCTAACCTGCTGAGCCATCTCCCTAAATACAATCTCCCTGAAACCCACAAGATGGAAGAGGAAAACAAACAGCTTAAGTTATGGTTTGCCCTCTAACACACACTGAGCTATGAGCATGCCCACTCCCCACAATGAATAAAAACAATGGGATTTTTAGGAAGGAAGAGGCCTGGGCACTTGGGAAGTGTTTTCAATCCAGTCCTGGGGCTGGCCTTCACACCATCAACCCTGCTCACCTGTGATGACCATAGGAAGCTGTGGTGAGCTCAGGTGAGGAATTCTTGTCCCTAAGCGCTGTCAGCTGAAGGCCTTTTGCCAACTATGATTCTAGCAGCAGGGGCAAGGGTGCTTTAGCTCCTGGCATTTGGGGGGGGAGATGATGGCACATCCCAGCCTTACCTGAGCACCCTCCCAGGGCTACCTCACATACGAGTAAGCAAAATCAAGTGAGCGTTCTTTTATTTTGTTCTTTTGATAAGAATCAGCATTTGGACATTTGTTTCACGCGTTGACCATCCTTTAAGGTTTCACAAAATTCTAGTCTCTTTTTTTATTTATTATTTTTTTAACCAGTGTACAGTAGCCCACCATATGGCTACTGCTTACTCCTGTACTCATTTCTGTGCAGACTAGAAAACAAAATTGTAATGACTCAAAACTGAAAAAAAAAAAAAAGTCCTAGACGTTCTATCTCTTTTATGTCTATGGCTTCTGCTTTTTATTTTATTACTTTTTTCCTATTTGTGTCTCCGTGTGCACCCACACGCATGCCCACAGTACACGTGTGGCTAGCAGAGGACGACCTGGGGAAGTCAGTTTCTTCCTCCCAAAGTGTGCTCTGGAGCTTGAACTCAGGTCGTCAGGTTTGGCAAGCACCTTCACCTGCTGTGCCGTGTTGCTAGCCCCTCATTGATTTTCTGGACGCGGTCTTCCGCTGGCCTAGAACTTATCACTAAGGCTAAGCTGGCTGGCTGGTAAGTCCCACAGGGTTACTTGTTGTCCCCCCAACCCACCCAGACATGTGGGTGCTGGGATCCAACAAAGACTCGTGTGCTTCTGTGGCAAACACAATTCCTGTCCAGAATCCCCTTTAAGGAAAACACACGCTGTAAGGCAGGAACAACCAAACACCTAATAGGATGGACAGGCTCTGAAATGACAACTGAAAGCCAATTGCATTAAAAACCCGAAATTATCACTCTCTGGGAAAGTGAAGGCTGACAGGCAGAGGTAGATTATTGGGGGGGGGGGGATGGACTTTTCTGGAAGGTGAAGGTGAACACTGTGTCCCTCAAAAACCTAAACAATTCCTTTCTTCAGAGACAACCTTTGTCCCACCTTGCCATGGGTCATGCTCGGGTGATATTTCGACACAGAGGGCAAGTGGAGTCATTTCTCACCGGAAGTGATTAGGACGGCAAGTCTTGGAAAAAGGAAGTGCCTATTAAGCTAGCCACGGGGACTTGATAGGCAAGTTTTCGCGTCAACAACTGAGGGGAAGTGAAAGCAGCCAAGCAGGAGCTGAGGCAGAAGGCCTCTTGTGCCAGGGGCTTGCTTTACAAGTGGGATTCATGAGAGGGTGGCTTAGGCATGAGGAACAATGGGACTCTCAGCAGGAGGGAAGGATGGGTGAAGGTGAAGAGGGATGCGCTCACAAGGTGAGGCCCATCGCACTCTGGTGACATGTAAGGATGTGCACCCTACATCCAACGTAGAATTCCTTCTATACCTTAGCAATGCACCGGTGACCTTTCCACGGCTGGGACAAGATAACTCACCAAAATCAGCTTGGCAAAGGGCTTATTTTGGCTCACTGAGTGGATACAGTCCATCATGGTGGAGAGACACGGCAGCGGGAGTGAGAGCAGTCAAGCTCTGATGCTGGGCTCATTCTCCTTTTTATTCAGTTCCGTACCCCCAGGCCATGGGCTGGTGCAGATCACACTGAGAATGGCTCATCCCCCCCCCCCCCCCCGCCCAGGTACACTTTCCTAAAACCACCCTCGTCGATGCACCCAGCGATGTGTTTCCATGGTGATTCTGAATCCAGTTAGGTTGAGAATCATCATCACACATGGAAACTCCTACCATTAATAACCCACTCGTGTTATCTAAGCAATGGACTTTTACCCTGCCCTCAATCAGAAGTGCCACTTGGTACCAGAAGACACTGTTTTGTTTGGCATCAAGACCCATAAGCCACTTCCAGGGTTGAGGAATCTCATTCACGCACTAGTGCGGAAATAGGCATCAAGGAAAGGCACACATTGTACATTCTAGTAAATTCTTTGAGAACTTCAGATCTCTGAACTACACTGTTGCTAAAGAACTGAATTACACTCAGAGGCCTCTTGAAAACTTGTGTAATTTCTGTCAAACAATAGGGTATACTAGGCCATTTATAGAACAACATTAATTTACACTGTATTTTTCCCCCTTTTGTTGAAAATAGGGTTTTTCAGGGGACCAGAGAGATGGCTCAGCGGTTAAGAGCACTGACTGCTCTTCCAGAAGACCAGGGTTCAATTCCCAGCACCCACATGGCAACTCACAACTGTCTGTAACTCCAAGATCTGACACTGTCACACAGATACAGGGAGGCAAAACACCAATGTGCATAAAATAAAAATAAATTTAAAAAAGAAAGAAAATAGTTTTTTTTTTTCTCACAGAATATATCCTGATTATGGTTTCCTCTCCGTACCCCTTTCTGTCTCTCATTAGATAACAGGCTTCTAAGGGATAATACAAAAAAAAAAAAAAGCAAAAACTAGCACATTGGAATAGGACAAAACAAATGGAGGAAAAGAACCCAAGAGAAGGCACAAGAAACAGACATAGCTGCAGAGACTCACACACTCAGGAACCCCAGAAAAACACTAAACCGGAAACCATAGTACTGTAGGGTAAAAAAGTTTTATTGAAACCTAAGATAAAATAAAATAAAGGGAAAAGAGAAGCCTCGACCCTTCATTGAGACAAAGAACTTCCAAAGACGCCATTGAATATGTTCTCTGCTGGCCATCTACTGCTGGGCACGGGGCCTGCCTTTAAGGGTTGTTTGTTTCTCCAAAGAGATTCCCTTACAGAAAACTAGACTATTATCTGCAAGCGGTTCCCAATTGGCAATAACTTCTGGGTTAGGCATGAGGACGTGTGTCTCCTTCCAGCTCTAGGACCCCATCTGGTGCAGACCCATGAGGCCCCATGCATGCTGTCTCAGTCTCTGTGAGTCCACATGTGTGTCTTGCTGATTTCGAGGGCCTCGTTTTCTTGGTGTCCCCCATCCCCTTTGGCTCTTATACTCTTTCTACCTCCTCTTCCACTGTTCCCTGGAGCCTGAGGGGAGGGATTTGATGGAGACACCCCTTTTAGGGCAGTGCACTCTATTTCATAACTTAAAATTAACCGTGTGTGCCCTGGACCACCGTTGAAGAAGAAATCATGAAAGCAGTTACGACAGCACTTAACTGGGCTATCAGATGGAGGGTCAGTCTCTGCCATGGGGCTGGGGTTTGCTCTGTTAGGAGGAAGTGAGCTGGAAGTCTTTCCTCCAGAATAGGAAAAGCCCCACTGAGGAAAGGCCCACGTTACCCAGTAAACATCTTCCCCGGGCCTCACATTACACTTCATTCCACGCTCATTTCTTCCATCAGCTCTTGACTGCTCCTAGGTTTGATGGAGAAGAAGAAAGTTTATCGTAGCTATAAGGGAGGATATAGGAGAGGCAGGGACATAAGACCAGGCTGAGCTGGGCCTTGTAGAAGAGGAGACGGGAAGGGAGGAAGGAGAGAGGGAAACCAGGTTCAGCAGTCAGGAGGCCAAAGGTACAAGAATGAAAGAGGCAGGGAACCAAAATGTTTGGATTATAAAGAGAAAAGCCTCTGGGGGGAGTGCAGCCCTGTCCCTGGGCTGGCGAGTTTAGGGTAGAGGCTGGGTGTGCAGAACTAGACTCTGTACCTGGTAGGAACTGAGGGATGCTGGGAGAACCTGGTGGCCAGGCCCAGCTTTGATATGTTAAATGGGCACCTTGGCCGATTGTCCTGGGTTTGAAACTTAATAGCTAGCAAAAAAAAATTTTTTTGGTTTTGTTTTCTGGGAGAGAGGCTGTCAGAAACGCCCATTTGACATTTAGATCAACACTTAGCACTGACGTACGTTTCTTTAAATGCACTCATGTGGACAAAGGTGATTTGTTTTTTTTAATCCAGAGTGATGAACAATGTCCTTCCCCACCACAACTCATCTCTAACGGCCTCTTTCTGAAAGTTATTTATAACTTCTCTCTAAAGATTCATAGATTACTTTTTTCCACTTGAAATAAGAAAAGAGGCTGAAGACAGTACTTTCTTGTTTGTTTGTTTGTTTGATGTCTTATCACAATCAAAATGACTTGTAACACACTGACCGCAAGAGCTTTGGAAAAATGGCTGATTACAGGTTGGTTTAAATCTAGTCACTTGGGAAGTGAGTTTAAAAAACCGTAACCCAAGTTGTCATGGTGACTCATACTTTTGTGATCCTGGCACTGAGGAGGCTGAGGCAGGGGGACTGGTAGCTCAAGCCTGTGCTAAAGAGAACAGAAAGAAATGGAGGCAGGAAGAGTAGAAGGTGAGGAGTAAAGGGGAAGGGAGCTCCACACGTCCCTCAGCTATGAGGAACATCATTTTCGGTGCCTGGAAAGGTGAAAAACATAGGGAAGGACGTGAAGAATTGGACCCTCATTCTTTGCTGGTGCAAACAGAAAGGCAGAGCCCCTTGGGAAAGTAGTTTGAGCACAGGAAGCCTGAAGGACACAGGGGTCCTTTAGGTGGTAAAGCTATATAAAAAGCAGGCTGGGAAGATGGCGCGGTGGGTGGGTTAGGGCTGTTTCTATGCCAGCTTCCAGACCTGAGCCCTATTACCCTGAAGCCACATGAAGGTGAAGAGAGCATGACTCCATGGATTTCACAACATTGTCCTGACCTCCACACGTGTGCCACCGCATAAAGAACATCGACCCCATGTTCCACAACATTGTCCTGACCTCCACATAAGTGTCACGACACCCGCACTGCCCCCTTCCCCAAACCCCAACTAATAACTGTAACCAAAAGTAGACTACGTTGAAGGTAACATAATTTTTGGAATTCACTGAAAACTATTTTTAGGACATATGACATGGGTTGATTTTATCGTAAGTGAATATCTCAATAAAGCCATTAACATAAAGCACTTGATATCTAACAAAAATATTTGTTTGAGTCCTGACCCCAGTGTCGGTAGGTAACGAGTTTCATAATAGTAGACCCACTCTGCCAGAAGACTTTCTGCCACCAGTACATCCCTCTGCCCTAAACAGTGACTACTGCCCCCAGCAAACACACATGGTCTATCCTCTGCCAACTCAGGGTAGGGATTGGGATACTAGGAACTTAAAAATAGTCACCCAATAGAAGAAAGACAGGAGATGTAAACTAGTCTGTATGTAAGTGATAGGGTTCATGAATATTTAATACAGACCAAGGAGCCAACATCCGCCAAGGGTGAGTGAAGAAGGCAGTTATAACACAACCACACAATGCAGGATTATTTAGCAATGACCAGATGAGATGAAAGAATAGGTGAAGCTGTAAACGTCTTGAGCTAAGAGCAAGAAGCCCAGGGAGAAAGGCTACTCAAGGAGACCTGGCTTCCGGACCAAGGACACTGAGGCTTTGGAGAGGAGTTTGGTGGGACTATGGATGGCTTTGAGACTTCTCTGGTGTGAAAACATTTGACAGGTGATGGTGGAGATGGCTACTCTACTCACAACATGCTAAATATCACCAAAATGGAAATTTTACATAGCTGACTGCTGTGGCATGTGAAATATAACTGCTATGTGAAATATTTTTCCAAATGAATGTCCACTCCAGCTGGCCCCATTTGCCTAAAGTCATTGTACAGTCTCTTCTGATTGCTTGGTTTTACTATTGCAAATGATACTTTGATAAAAAAACAGTTTTTGTTTGTTTTAAGACAAGGCCTCAGATGATAGTCCAGGCTGGCCCCCCAAATCCCTGTTTGAAGATGACTTGCACTTTGGTGTGTGTGTGACAGGGTTTCTCTATAGCTTTGGAACCTGTCCTGGAACTCTCTATAGACCAGGCTGGTCTCGAACTCCCAGAGATCCGCCTGCCTCTGCTTCCGGAGTGCTGGGATTAATAGCATGCACCACCACTGCCCATCGGACAACTTGTACTTCTGGTCCTCCTGTTCCACGCCCCCAGTGCTGTGATTACAGATGGGGGCCACCACTCTTAGTGTATTTTTGGGAGGGAATTGATCACAGCCAGGCAAACACTCTATCCCCTGAGCGACAGGCCTATGGTCTGCATAAAACATATATTAATTATATCATTAAATTTGGGTTTCATCTCCAACAGATCTCATTTTGTGCATACAAATATTCCAGGGCAGGAGCTAACACACATGGTAGCTTGTCGGGCCAACATATATGAGAGATTGTGGGTTAAGTCCCCAGAAATGTTCCCCAAAAGAAAAACAATCCAAAACACTAAAAGCAAATCTCCAACACTTCTGATTTTTAGAGCATTTTCGGTAAGGGATCTTCAACCAGTATTGGGACACATCTCCTTTTTGAATTTGTGGTTCCAGGTCTCAGTGTTCTAGTGAGTCAAGAGCATGGTCATTCTGACCCTGAGAAATTCATCTGGCAAGCTCTCTACACACACTAATGCCAGCACTCACTACAGACTACTCTACTGGCAAGCCTACCGCTTCCGCTTCCGATTAGCCTCCTGGGGGATTCTAATACTGTGCACCTGGAAGCAAGAATCACTGTCCTGAGGAATGGCAGAACACACTCTGGTCAACTGTCCCACGGCTCCCTCAACAAGGAAGGCCACTGGAAGGGAAGGAAGAGGACAGGAGGAGGCTTTGGGCAAACAGAGGGACTAGGGCAAGTGTCAGTCCCTCCGCCCTGGCTTAGTCATCCAGGAAGCTGTAACAAAGTACTATAAACTGTGTGGTTTATGAACAATAGGAGTTTATCACACAGTTCCTGAGAACCAGGAGGCCATGTTCAAGGCCCGCTCTTCCATGTGTGAGGGTCACTTTCTGCTCAAGAGAAAACTGCCTTCTTATTGAGTCCCCACACATTTTGGGGATGGGTGGGGGTGCAGCTCTGTTGTCCCCCACATCTTAGGACCTCGTCTCTTCCCAAAGGCCCCGTGCCTAACACTCATAATCCCATTATTTTAGAGATCCAAATTTTGATATTATTGGGGGTTTTCAGACAAATTTTCCTGTGTAGCACAGGTTAGCCTAGAAAGCATGCTCCTCTTGCCTCAGCCTTGCCGGGCATGCTAGAATCCAAGTATGATAAACCATGTTTCTTCTAGACAAAGGGAGGATGTAAGAATTTAGGTCACAGAACACCCCACTCCCATCACCCATCCACAACAGCCAGGCTTTAGGTCTGTCCCTTATCCACACCCTGAAAATCTTGATCAAACAGCCCATCCAGACTTTCAAGGAGAAATGAAAAAAAAAAATCTTGTACAATAGTAACCATAGTCAAAGCCACTGACTTTAGGAAGATGCAGGAGAAGGCACTGTTTCTGACATACCAACCATAACTTCTCCTAAGAATCACAGATGGTGGTGCAGGTAAGTAGATCTCTGTGAGTTCAAGACCAGCCTGGTTCTGCACAGCAATTTCCAGGCCAGCCAGGGCTATACAGTAAGACTGTCGGGAGAAGGAAAGAAGGAAGAAAGGGAAGGAAAGAGGGAGAGAGGGAGGGAGGAAGGGAAGGAGGGAGGAAAGGAGGGAGGGAGGAAGGGAGGGAGGCTTGAATCTTTACCATTGTAATATCAGATAATATGACTCGTGACTATCTAAACTATCAAGCTATCTATCTGTCTATCTATCTACCTACCTATATATCTATCTAGACTATCATTATCTCATTCTTTCATATGTGAACATCCATTCTCTAACAAAAACAGAATAAAACTCTGTGAACTGCAGCACTATAGAGGGAAATGGACATTTTGCAGAGGGAAGTAAGTCAGGCCCTCAGAGACAAATACTGAACATTCTCATTCACAGGTGGCAGGTAAGGAAGTTTGTCACCTTAGAGCATCTTGTAGGACAGAGGACACCAGAAGCAAGCAGAAGTGACAGGAAGGGAGACAGGGCTGGAAAATAGCTACCAAAATCCAGTTAAAGCAGGATTCATCCCAATGTTCTTTAGCATTGTAGGGTAACTTCAGTTAGGAACATTTCACTACAAATTCTATGATAATTGAAACAGACATAAAATGATAAATATTTGAAGCAATAGGAATTGCTAATTACCCTGATACAACTGTTATACTCTGCACACGTGTACTGAACCATGACACCGTACTCCACAAATACGTACAAATACTATGTCAATTAAAAATAAAATTCAACCAGGTGGTAGTGGCGCACATCTTTAATCCCAGCACTCGGGAAGCAGAGGCAAGCGGATCTCTGTGAGTTCAAGGCCAGCCTGGTCTACAAGAGCTAGTTCCAGGACAGGCTCCAAAGCTACAGAGAAACCCTTTCTCAAAAAAACCAATAATAATAATAATAATAATAATAATAATAATAATAATAATATTCAAACCAGGCAGTGGAGGCACATGCCTTTAATGCCAGCACTCGGGAGGCAGAGGCAAGCAGATCTCTGTGAGTTCAATGCCAGCCTGGTCTACAGAGAGAGTTCCAGACAGGCTCCAAAACTACAGAGAAACCCTGTCTCAAAAAACAAAAACAAAACAAAAAGATTCCAATGAATTCTAAAAGGTAATAACTAGTTCCTTTCTTTCTTTATTTTTTTAAAGCCAAACACTCAGAGATGTCTGCTATAGTCCTTAGTGTGCAAGGCAGGGTTGACTTGTTAGTGTATGGGCCCAGACCAAGAACATACCGTGGCTATGAACTGTCATGTGAAGCCCTCTTAACCCTCTCCGGGCCAGCTCAGGCACATAAACTCCACGGTCTCTCTGAATGCACCGTTCTCATTTTATTTGTTCAAACATGTTCTCTTCGTCAACAACGGCTCTGACGCCCAAGCTACAGCCAGGCCCGCTTGTTTATAGCATAATTCATTGACATGAAGCAAGGAGTACAACACGCAAGCCTGGCACATCCCCAAATCCATCTCCAAAAACCCAATGTAGCTGGGTGTGGACTCACAAGCCTTTAATCCCAGCACTTGGGGGGCAGAGATAGGTGGAGCTCTGTGACTTTGAGGCCAGCCTAGTCTACGAATAGACAGGTTAGCCGCGGCTACGTAGTGAGACTCTGCCTCAAAAGTACATACATACACACATGTATACAAACATACAAAAACTAAATATTAAAAATCCAGTTCAGTTAAAGAAGTTCATTGTACAATTTCCCTTGGAATCGTTAAACCCATAACTTTGTTTTCCTTTCGCTTTTTGGATCTGGATAAATGTACTATAAAACAATCTAAACTGTTTTTATGATCCAACTTACAAGAGCAAAATCCTGAACTTAACTTGTTTGATCGAAATTCAAGGAGATTAACAGATTGTTCTGTTTAAGAAGGGGGCTGGGCACCATGAAGGCACACCTTTAATCCTAGCACTTGGGAGGAAGGGGTAGGCAGGTCCCTTTGAGTCCCAGGTCAGCTAGAGCTACACAGTAAGGTCCTATTTGAAAATCCTGGGTAAATCACACAGGCCAAAGACAATGGAGAGTTCTGAGCGCCATGAGCTGACCTCTGAATACATACCTTGTCCAAGAGAAAGACAGTTTACTACGCCACACTGGGATGGAGTACAGAAGAACAGCCAAGAAAAATGTTCAGAGAAACACCGCTGGGTCCGGGGATTCAGCCACACTAAGTGTCGCTGGAAGGAATCCTTTAACAGCCATCATTAGCTACTGAACTCTGCAACGTGATCAACGGCAGTGTCGTGAGCGAAGAATGCCTTTTGACCTTCAAGGCTTGGTAGACGTCCGCAGTTGACCCTACTGATCTGTCAGCGTGATTTGTCAATTTGACAGTCTGGAATCACCCAAGCAAGGAATCTCAGAGAGAAATGATGCAGATCATATTGGCCTGTGGGCATGCCTATGGGGGCATTTGCTTGATTAATGATTGTGCAAAGGTGGTTCTGGGCTGTATAAGAAAGCTCCTGCCAGCAGGTCAGCAAGCTGCGCTCCTCCATGGTTTCTGCATCAAGTTCCTGCTTGAGTTCCACCCTCGCTTCCCTCAGCGAAGGACTGTAACAAGGAAATGGAAGCTAAAGAATCCATTTCCTTCCCTAAGTTGCTTTCGGGCAGCGTTTTATAGCAGCAACAAAAGAGGAAACCAGGACAGCAGCCTAACGCTGGCCACGGATCACCACCAAAGGAGCAGAGTCTCCCATTCTAGCAAAGAAGGAAGAGGCCAGCTGTGAGTCAATGGATTCAGGCTAAGGTCACTGAATCACACATTGTCGATGTTAAGGCCAAATCTGGTCCCGAAATTATTTTGTTTGACCTGCTCAGTGAGGTCGCTTTTGTTTTGGCTTTTGGCAAGTTTGAATGAATTGCCAATGCTTCGATACTGGAAGATTACCCTTAAGAAATCTGAATTTCAGGGATCCCCCCAAAGAAAACAGAAATTCTGCCAATGTTGGGAATAGTATGATTAATAAAAACTCAGAGACAGATATTAGGGTTCAACTTGAAGGTCAGAAAAGCAAAACAACCAGCCACTAGCTCTTACCTTTACCTCAGTCTGAAAACGGCAATCCTGCCTCCTGGAACCCTCAGAATGAGACTGTGTGTGAGAGCTGACTCCTCCCATCTTATATTCCTCTCTAGGGCTGGGATTGAAGGCTTGCACCACTACTGGCCAGTTTCTATGGCAAACTAGTGTGGCTACTGGGATTAAAGGTGTGGGTCACACTGCCTGGTCTGTAAGGCTGATCAGTGGAGCTGTTTTACTCTCTGAACTTCAGGCAAGCTTTATTTATTAAAATACAAATGAAATATCACTACAGTTGGGCCCTTGTTTTTTATGTAATAATTAGTTGAACCTGACGAACTTTGGTCTTTGTTGGCTGAACATCTCTCTAGATTCTTCCACTCTCTGATAAGTCCCGAAGTCCGGATGAAGACTAAGTAAGTATACTTAGTGTCTCACCTTGCTTGCCCTGATATCCCTGGCACAGCCCCAGCCTTCTTTATTCACTCTGTGCCTATCTCACTGGCCATTGACTTTCTCACCAAACCAATGAGAAGCCATCTCTTCTAAGTCCTATCCAGTCTCAGAGAAGACATTAAACAGGATCTGTCAACTATCTGGAGTCACACACACACACACACCACCACCACCACCACCACCACCACCATGCCCAGCTTTTCCATAGACGCAGGGTGTCAACATCACCTCTACATGTCCTGCCTGCACCATGTGCTTTGTGCTTCCAGGATCTGGCTACAGCTGTTTCATACAACCCAGCCGAAAGCTTGGCCCAGGAGTGTTCTGGTGAAGTGATCCATGACCAAGACACCAAAGTCGCTGATGTGGCCTTCTGTTTCATAGCTTTATACAACTTACTTGTCATAATTTGAATCCAATCTGATCTCTGAAAGCTCTGTTTAATGGTGACCCTAACCTGTGCACCAGAACAAATCCTCCTCCTTTCTCCAGTCCACCGAAAGGCTGACATAGTGATGAGAAAAGCTAAGTCATGCAGGCCTCAGTATTTGCTGATAGGGTTAGCAGGCATGATGCTTGCCTTCTCCTTGGAACACAGTCCTTTTGAAAGCTCGACACGGTGCACTAGTGACCTAAACTATCCTCTAGCTATTGCATTTTTGAGGTAACCGAATGCATCTAAAGCATATCTACTGTCCTATGGTTTTCCCCCACCATAAATGGCCAAATAGCACAGGTGACCTAAGAGAGAGAAACTGGGAGACTCATGGGAACAATGACAGCGGTGGAGACCCAGGGTCCCTCGGAGACTCGGGCTGCTCTCACCTTCATATGTGAGGTCACCAAGTCTGCTAACACTTTTCTTACCCTGCTTCTGCTCAAGCTTAAGAATTTCTTTAAAAGCACGTCATATAACAGAGTTCATTGGTTTGTTTAAGGGAGATTTTCCCTGCACAGCCAGGCTGGCCTCCAATGTGCAATCCTCCTGCCTCATCCTCCCGAATGCTGGTATGAGAGGTGTCAGTCACCATGCCTACTTCTGTACGACAGGTTTAAAGTGAACAAGGACACTCAATGTAACTGAACGTATAGAATGGCATCATTCAGAACAATGGGGGTGGAATGCTGAGAGGCGACTACAGGAACCAGGCCCAGCACTTAACAGTATTAATAAAAGTCAACATTTATGACTACGCCAACAATGCAATGCAATAACTCAAAGGAGAGGCTCTGAAGGTGGCAAATTGGGTTCATATGTTCAACTGACTAGTTTCTTCTCTTTTTGAACACGATTTACTGTTTTTCATCGTGTGTATGTGTGTGTCTACACGCATGACTGCGGGTGCCCATGGAGGTCAGAGAGTTCTATCAGTCCCCTTGGAGCTGGAGTTACAGGCAGTTGTGCACCAACTGATGTGGGGGCCGGAAATTGAACGTGGGTCCTCTGCAAGGGGAGCACATGCTCACTCCTGAGCCATCTCTTCAGTCCCAAGATCGACTATCAAAATCCTCAGTCTAAAATCAAAACAGTGCAAAAACGGTGTAGCTCTCTTGACTGCAGGCTTCAGGAGCGTTCGTGGTTACTAGCATTACAAGCAAGGGAAGCCAAGAGAAACTGCTGTGACTCCACCGGCCCAGGAAGTTAAAGACAGGTTCCTGCTGAGCACAGCTCCACCATGACGTCATAAAACACAGGTCTAGGGAAAAGCACAACTGAATGTGCATCATTGTTGGAGTCAACCGCACTCGCTGTTTCTTCGCTCTCCCCACCAGTCATGTGGATGGGAAGCAGACACGGAGATTTTAATCACTTGCTTAGTGTAGAGGCAACTCACAAAACCAAACTGAAAGCCGCAAACTTAGGCGAGGACCCAGATTGTTGGGGCCCATCCTAAGGGCAATATTCAGCCACACTTCAGTGTCTTGGCCTGGGGGATGGTGTTTAGTCCCCTCTTACCTCCCAGCATCATCTAGTATAAATTCCAGGGTCCAACTGCTCCCAGAGGCTGTGGTTCCTCTGCAAGCAACTGACCAGCCCCTAGGTGTGCTAGGCTCTGGTTCAGTGGGGACTCCTTCCCACGAGGAAGATACGCTTCTCATGCCAGTCTCAATAAAGAGCCTGCCCCCAGCACAGAACTCTTCCACTCACAACCCCAGATGAACCGCTTTTCTTGCTATTCAATACTGGTACACTGTTGGTGCGTCTGCCCGTGAACTCCTCCTGCTGGACCATCTCACCCGACACACACATGGAAGAATGCTGTCCATCCTACCGGACTCAACAGAGGGCATGCCTTCGATTTTAAATTTTAGACTCAACAATAAATTACAGCTTAACCCTTCCGTCCACAAAAATCATTTAGTGTCTCCTGAAAACATTAAACATAGGCACTAGCTGGCTTAGAATACCTGCTTTTCTTCCTTGACAATTTTTAATTAAAACTGAGATACGTATTGCCAGGGGAGTCTTTTCCAGAGAGCTGCAATTCCTCAAGCAAGACACTGATGCCTGTCCCTGCGGCCCCCATAACTCTCCACCACAGCGATAGTCTCTCAGGAAGAATTGAGGGACATTTTAACGTAGAAAAAGGCCACAAAAATGGGGGATTCAAAAGAGGGGATGAAATACGAACGAGAACTCCGATCTCATCTGTCTAAACATCAGCCTCTTGGTCTATTTCAGCAGTTCTCAACCTGTGGATCAAAACCCCTGGTGGGGGGGGGCGCTGAATGACCTTTCCACAGGGGTCACATACCAGATATCCTGTATATCAGATATTTACATGATTCATAACAGTAGCAAAACGACAGTTATGAAGTAGCAACGGAATTATTTTATAAGGTTGGGGGGGGGGTCACTACAACATGAGGAACTGTATTAAAGGGTCGCAGCATTAGGAACATTGAGAACCCCTGGTTTAGACAGCGTCCAGGTCTATCTGAAGCCAAGGACACCTTTTCTGACAGTTCAGACACTAGCCACTGCCCGCCGTCAGAGCTAGTATTTTAGAGCAGCAATGAAAACATTAAGAAGCCAGTCAAGAGTTCCTAATGTCTTCTTTCCCATTTTATTACACACTTGCCCTTCTCATAGACCCTTCCTTAAGAGATGTGAAGGATGCTTGCCTTCCACATCACCTTATCACACCCTTACCCTTCCCTAGACGCTTCCTTGGAGGCGGTAGGATGCCCGCCTCTCCGCTTACCCAAGAAGTCTGTTCTTAGGCCATGTACCAGTGGTGCTGCTTTACACGTTTTTGCCAGTGTGCAAGTGAAACGATTTTCTTGCTTAATTTCTATTTTCTTGTTGAGGGAAACTATGGGTACCAGAGCCACTCCCCGCACTCACACAGGGTCCAACTGAGGCTGGAACCAACATGAACACCCCTCTTTCCTCTTCACCCTCTTGAGCATCTGTTACCTGAGAACATCTAAGCGGTTTCTGCTCTGGTCTAGGTGAACATGACAATCTAGGCAATTCAATATATCTAGATATTACATCTGAACAGTAGCCCGTGAGACGGGTCCAATGAGGTTATTAGGATATCAACATAAATAATAACATGTGAATAATGTATGTAATGTAAACACTACCTAAACATTCCGAAATGTTTGTGCTGCATACACCTGCCATCCCAAGAACGAGGTTTTATCCCGACTCTGATGGTCAAGTTCAACAGCTTGCTGCCCTTCCAATGCCTCGGTTCACTGCTAAAACCAAAGCAGGTTACCTAGGCGAACCAGAGCTGAGGCATGAGCACCAAAATCCTTCCAAGTTTTGTTCCTCTGAACTTCCAGGTGGCGGAGGAGCTACCTGGCAGCTAGGCTCCTGTACTCTGGAGCGCAGCCCGGGTGCTGCACTGCCCGGTGCCAGGCAGGACCCACCCGCACCACGCGCGGCTGTGCTTACAGTTAGACGCACTCTGAGCCCCAGCTGCATTCCCCCACCCCCAGCACCTGAGTCCACCTCTACCGGAGCTGCCTTTTGGCAAGTGAGGAGTGTGGACCCACCTGGGTCGCACGCCTCTTTCTGAACTGCCACCAGCACCTGCAGAAGGTGGCAGACTCATGGCAGGGCTCTCATCCCCCTTGCTCCCCCTACTCCACGCAAAATGCAGTCCTCAGAAGTGTTGGAAGTGTTATGCAAAAGCAAGCACTCTTTTTTCTTTCTTTCTTTCTTTCTTTCTTTCTTTCTTTCTTTCTTTCTTTCTTTCTTTCTTTCTTTCTTTCTTTCTTTCTTTCTTTCTTTCGTTCCTTTTAAAGGGGGAGGGGTGCAGAGCACGCTGCGGCGTTCTCAGGGCACTCTCAGTCCCGGGCAGACAGCCGGACCAGAAGCCGGCCGCCAGCTGTGCACCCGCGGGTGACAGCGCCGCCTTCTCTCGCTGCAATTTGCTGAGTAACCGATTTGCTCCGACCGGGACCTCCCCGACTTCTAGGGCCTTTACCTGAGTCCCGGGCTCGGCTGGGGCCGCGGTTGCTGATCCCGGCCGTGCGCTGGGCGACCGGTCCCGCGGCGCGCGATCCACCGCCGCCGCCCTCAGCCCCAGGGACACATTGAGTGCAACCCTCCCCGCCGGCTCCACCTTCCCGCCCCCACCCCGGGAAGTCACTCCCGGGGTGGTCCCACTCGCCGCTCTCCTTTGCCGAGGCACCCTGGCCAGTCTGAACCGGTTGAGACTGCACGCCCGCTGGGGGAAGGAAGAGGAGGTGGAGGAGGAGGAGATGGAGGCGGAAAAGCTGGCTGTAGGGGCGCTGCGCCTACTCCTGTGGCTTCAGGCCACGCTAGGAGGAGGAAGGACCGGACCCGAGTCTCCTGGGCACCCCCACCCAAGGTTCCCCATGTACCCGCGCCGAGCACCGTGTGCATTTGCGCGTCGTCCGGGTCTGAACATGAACATAAGGGTCGCTTGCTCTCCCTGACTTCCCGGGGCCATTTGAGAGCCTCCTGGCCGGAGTTATACTGGTGGGCAGCGATCCCAGAGGAACGCGCCCTAAAACTTTGTAAAGTCGGTACTCTGTGGCAGTGGAAAGTAAAGACGCCAAGGGCTTTTCTTTGTGACAGCTCCGCGGGAAAGGAGGGAGCCCGACAGAACGAAGAGCGAGGGAGAAACTGTATGAGAATGGTCAGGTGTCCTACATTTGTACCAGGCTAACCCTAACTTGGAGTACAGGACAACCCGCACCGGAGCTACCAGGCACTGCACTCCACCCTGTCACAGACGCGCACTGCAGACAATCCCGGGTTTCAGTGGCTAACAAATGTACGTGCGGACACCTCGCTCCAGGGATATATGCCCGTGCTGTGTGCTCGCCCTCTGTCCCATGCATGCATAGTTTGTCTGTTGGATTCTTAAAAGGACAAGTCTATCGAACAGCTTGGGAATTCATTCCCTTTATACCTGGCAAAGCCTGAGTTCTAACTTATACAAGGACTACCACCTGCTAAGTTAGTTTCAGCTAAGCGACCTAGCCTTTTCCAGCTTATCTCCTTATCTATAATATCGGAGTGAGATTCTCAGAATCTTGCCTGCTTCGTGGAGGGTGCAAGAGTTGAGAATTCAGAAAAGGTAGGGAACCTGACCACACCTACCACCATGAGAAGATGGTTGGCTGTAGCTCTTTGCCCCTTTTTATTCAGGTTATGGGGAAGTCCCATCAAAAACATTATGCCTGAGCCTGGAGAGAGCTTGCCATCCCCAGCACCCTGTTATAAATAAGCCTACAAATAAGCTATTGTAACCAAAGCACCAGAGAGGCAGAGCCTAAAACCTAATCAGAAAATCCCGGGTCTCACAGAGAGACCGTGACTTCAAAACCAAGGTGGATTGCTCTTCACACACACACACACACACACACACACACACACACACACACACCATGATTATCTCTAAATAGAAGAAAAATAGGGGAACTATCTCATAGCAACCACAGCCCAGCATGGTGACTCACACCCATACCCAATTCAAAAGGCAGATCTCCAGGAGTTCAGGGTTACCCTGGGCTATTTAGTAGTGAGTTTCTAGGCCAGCCTAGGCTGTGAAAAGCTTGTCTAAAAATAAACACTACCACAACAAAATAATGACAATGGGAGGCGGTAGTACATATATATATATATATATATATATATATATATATGGAAGGAAAAAGAGTGGAGGCCATACTGTCAACGCCATAAAAACGCACCTGGGAAGAAGAAAGAGGCTCAGTGTTTACTCTGTACTGGGGTCTTCTTTGAGATGCCTTATATTCACTCACAGTATTTACAGCTGTCTGATAACCTATGAAAATTTCCCCTCCTTGCTTCAATAATAGGTGTTTTAGATTGCTTTCCTTGGTTCGCACAAACCCTAGCCGTCAGAGTACAGGTCTAGGATCTCAACTGTTGACCAATCACCGTTTGTGAAACTGCACTTGGGAAACACTACCTAGAAAAAGGATGTTTGCATCCTCGGGTCTGTGAATAGCTGAGGCCCAGCCTGTTCCCTCCGGCATTAAATGTTGCTCACAGGAATAAGCAGGCGGGCCCTCGTGTCTACCCCAGGTCAGTCCATACTTTTCCAGGCAGGCTGAAAGAGTGTCCTTACCCAAAGGTAAGGTTTCTGCTTTAGCTAATGGGCTAGACTCAAATGATTGCAAGGCCTGGCTTGCTGAATGGTCGAGGTGGCTAGAAGGTTACTTTAGTGCTTGGAGGTCAGCTCTGGGAGTGAAGAACGTGTCACTAGGATTCAGTATGAAAGCCGTCCCTGTCGCTTGAGGTTCCCTGTTCAGTCACACTCCGTTGGAACACTGAGGCCAGCAAGAGAACCCAGGGATCCAGGCCATCCTTGCCTTGTATCTACAAATAGAACTTGACCCAGAGAAGCCCAAGGAGCCCCTCCCCCACAACACTGCCTCTGAAAGCACAGAGAGACTGGTGGAAAGGAAACTAAAACCATCTCTTCCTCCCTCCGTGTTTTCCTTCCCAGGGACAGGAAGAGCCAGGGCCTGAAGACAAAGCTGGGGCTCTGGGCCCAGAGGTCAATGCCATTTTAGCCACTCAGAGGGAGAGAAAATGGCTGGCCAGTAAAGAAGCTGGTTCTAAAAGAGCCTGCCTTGGCAAGAAAAGAAATTGGAAGTAGAGTGTTGAAAGGCATTCATTCCAGTATACAGGTGATGCCCCAAACTGAAGGGTTTGTTCTTTGCCTTAGGGTTCCTATCATCAAACGTTTAGGAAGGGCTTTGTGCCCCACTTTTGAGAGAATAGGATGGGGACATTAACCTCACATTGCTCCTTCTTGGGTCTCATGTCAGTGAAGAAGCAGAAACCAAATGGATAGCAATGTGTCTGTGGGTTGGGAGGACACATTGGGTCAGCATGGGAGTCACCTGGTCCACCACTCGCCCTGCTGGCAAAGGTCTCCTCTCAGTGAATCATTTCAAACCCAATCAAAAGGACCCACTCCTCAATGGCTTTAGTTCAAAGCACACAGCTCTCATTGGTTAATAAGGGGCTGACTGGCCTACAGGTGGGCAGAAAGAGATTGGGCAGGAGAGTCAGACTAGGAGGATGCTGGGAAGGAGAAGGGCGGAGTCTGGGGAGTCGCAATAGAGATGCAGAAGAAGCAGGAGATAAACATGCCATGCTGAAAGAAGGTACCACCACGTGGCAGAGGGTAGATAAGAAATATGCGTTAATTTAAGTTATAAGAGCTAGTTAGTAACAAGACTAAGCTATCGGCCAAGCATTTGTAATTACTAATAAGTCTCTGTGTGGTTATATGAGGAGTGGTTGGTGGGACAGAGCTGACTGGTGGTCTAGACAGAAAACTCCACCTACAGTAGGGGTGGGTCTTCTTTCAAAAAATATATTTTGTTTTTATGTGTATGTGTGTATGTGTGTGTGCACATGTACACATGCATGCCCTAGAAAGAAAATATATTTTATTTTTATGTGTGTGTATGTGTGTGTGCACACATGTATGTGTATGAACATGCATGTGAAGGTGCCATGTAGGCCTGAGAAAGAGATCAAAAGTCATTCTGGAGCTGGAGTTACAGATGGTTTGAGGATGGGTGCTGGGAACTGAACAAGGGGCCTTAGCAAGAGCCACGCATGCCTTTCACCTCTGAGCCATCTCTCCAACCCCGCGGAGGAGACCTTGAGGTTACACTAGTCCCTAGTTCCAGCCGGCCATCTCTTCTTGTCTGCTGCGTATGAACAAACCCCTACCTGATGTTCCTCCCGCCACTGATGGAGCCATTCCACCCTGCCTGCCTGTAGCAATGGACTAAAATCTCTCTGCGACTTTGAGCGATTATTTTTGTTTGTATTCTGGTTACAGAGACACGAACACAAAAACCAATACAGAAAATAAGGCACCAGAAAGTAGAGTGAACTTGTCTGAGTTAGAGGGCATCAACGTGGCAAAGACAGGAGCTAACAAACAAACAGACCAGGCAGCGATATACATCATGTGACCTCCGTGCTCACGTATTGCGCACACTCACGGCTTCCCTCATGGAGTAAAATGCTACCCTATAAGCATAACCATTGCCACTTAGAGAAGCTGTGCTTATGGGCAAGCGGCCCTCAAGATTGGACCTGTTGATGTTCCCTCATAGAAGAGGGATAAGAGGAGGCCATTGGATCCTCATCTGTGATCCCAGTCACTCCGTCCAGACTGCGTGTGGTTCTGTTCCAGCTGCCTGCAGGTGTCGGGAAACGCTAGTGTGTCCCGAGGAGAGAGTAGCTGAAGGGATGTCCATATCTACAGATGTGGGAAGTCATCACACTGGGACCAGACTTCTCAGTGATGCCATTGTGTTGGGGTTATGCATATTCTGTAAGCAACCACTTAGCCATGCCCCGTGTAAGTAAGCCCACATCCTCACTGGGTCACCAAACTAGACCCGAGTCGAACCATTCCTTTGGTGTCTTATCTGGGGTAAGTCCATGCTTGCCCACGTCTCCCCAGGGAAGTTAATGTAACATTCCAGGAGTCACTCCTTGGCACACAGAAGATTCTCGTAAGTGTACTGAAGAAGGCAAGATAAAATTCCTTCAAGTGTCTGGGATAGGTCAAGGCTATTTCCCGTATGGACTGCATACATTCAGCTGGGACATAACCCGACAGTACAGTTTTGTTAGATAACAGACTCGGAGCAAAGCGTTCATCTCCCAGAGGCGAGCTGCTAGGCTCGAATGTACCCCAGGATCCAATTTCTTCTTGTGAAAATACAGGCGGAGTAGATGGATATTATTTCAAAATAAACGTTAGACCAGTGAAGTGGATCTTTCTCCTCAACAGTGCGGGGCCAATTTCTTCAAATGTGCCTCTCCCTCAGAACCAGGCTTCCATGCTTTGTATAACAAGTTGAGAGATTGCCAAGTACTTCATCAGCTCAAAGTGTCAAGTTTTATGAGAGAGAGAGAGAGAGAGAGAGAGAGAGAGAGAGAGAGAGAGAAAACATGACCTGTACTCTATACACAGACAAGGTCCAGACAGCCCCACACTTGTGGCCAGTTCAAAGACTTGACTCTGGAGTTTCAGGAAGCAAAGGTCTTCTGGGAATTACTAAAAAACCGTAGCCATTGTAACTTCTTGTGGAATGATTCAGATGGTGGCCACTACCTTATGAGATGAAAAGTTAAAGAGAAAAAATATAACTCAGAAGGGAGATGTTAAACTCCACTGTAACTGTGACCAGAAACTGAAATGATAGAGACCCAGACCTAAAGGTGAACAACATCTCTACCCACAATAACAAACACCAAAGTCTTTTCTCATCTTTATCCCTAAGACCCACCACATTGTAGAAATTCTCGTGATATTTTTTTTTTCTCAGTCTAGGTAAGTGCTTTAACTCCCTAACCCCTGTGCTATACGAAGTCTTACACTTCTCTGACACAGGACGTGTTTTAATGAGGGTTACTATTGCTTCAATGAAACACCATGGCCAAAAGCAACTTGGCGGTGAGAGAAAGGGTTTATTTCATGACACAGCCATATAACATCTAAGTCATATCACATTCATCCTCCAAGACAGCCAGGGCAGGAATGGAAGCAGGGCAGGGACCTGGGTGCAGGAGCTGATGCAGAAGCCATGAGGGAGTGCTGCTTGTTTCTCATGGCTTGCTGAGGGGTGGCACTGCCCACAGTGCACTGGGCCCTCCCACATCAATCATCAACCGAGAAAACGCAGTCCAGCCTTGCCCAGAGGCCAGCCTAGTGGGGGCACTTTCTTAATGAGGTTCCTTCCTCCAAAATGACTCTAGCTTTTGCCAAGTTGGTATACAACTAGCAAGGACAGTACTTGAAAGTTATTCCAAGTTGTAGGCAAAATATCCTTTTGTAGATATAAAGTGGCCTCTGCCTTATTTGAAAGATGCAGATGATCCTGACTTCAACTCAATATCCACAGCTGTCATATTATAGGAATTATTATTACTAATATTTCTTTCCTTCTTGAACTGTTTCAATAGTCATGTTAATACTACAAGTGATGTGATATTACAATAATAGTTTACATTATTAGCCAAATACTAGTCATAGTGTCAGGATCCAGGCAGAAAGCAAATTTTACAGCAGACAGTCAAATGATTAAAAGAACAAAAGCTGCTTATACAGGTCCGAGAAGGTTAAGAAGGGCAAGCAAGAGCCACAGCGCTGCTTAAAGGTCTAAAATGGCGAAGGAGAGATCCAGTGTTCCCGATAACAGTACCTACAAAGAGGATGCAATGGTTATTCTTAGTTGTCAACTGGACTACATTTGGAATTAACTAAAGCCCAAAGGACCGGGCCCACCTGTGATGGATTTTCTCAAAGCATTTGAAGTGGGAAGACCCAATTCTGATCTGCATCGTTGAGACTGGATGGCCCGCCATCTAATCTGGACCACCCCTTCTGGTGTCAGACTATATAAAGGACATGGAAGAAGGAAGATTTTTCTCTTTCCTTGCTTGCTGCTGCTCTTGCAAACAAGTCCGTTCCTTCGCTGGCATTGGAGCCTACTTTTTTGGGATTTCGGTGTCTACTGAAGACCAGCTAAGACATTCAGACTCATGCACTGAACAACTACTGGATTCTTGGACCTTCTGTTGGTAGGTAGGCAGCCACTGCTGAACTGTAAGGCATTCTAATAGATCCCACATGTCTTCACTCTATAAGCTCTATTCCCCTAGGGAACTCTGATTAATACAGAGGATTGATACAAAGAGTTGAAATCAGAAAGCAATGCCATTTTACAGCTAAAATGTCCAGGTGGATGTGGCTCTGCCCTGCAGTCTCTTGAAAGTGCCCAGCAATGGACAAACCCAAGCAGAAACCTGGCACCGAGGGAGCCAAGGGATTGGTTCCCACGGGAGCCCACCTCCCAGGAACAGAGACGGGCAGATACTGGATTGAAATCATTCCATCCTGGAGGGGAGGCTATAAGACTCAGAAAGTAAACAACTCAGAAGCCTCTGGCGCCAGATTCTCAAGTGTGGCACGATTAATAAAAACCCAGAGACAGGTATTGGGGTTTAATCTAAAGGCCAGAAAAGCAAAGCAGCCAGACATTGGCTCTTACCTCTACCTCAGTCTGAAATGGCGATCCTGACTCAAAGAATCCTCAGAATGAGACTGAGACTGAGAGCTGTCTCCTCCCATCTTATATTCCTCTCTAGTGCTGGGATTAAAGGCGTACACCACTGCTGCCTGGCTTCTATGGCAAACTAGTGAGTGTGGCTACCGGAATAAAAGGTCTGGGTCACCACTGCCTGGTCTTTATGGCTGATCAGTGGGGCTGTTTTACTCTCTGATCGTCAGGCAAGCTCTATTTATTAAAATACAAATGAAATCTCACTACACCCAAGACCCCATCCCCAAGGTGACCTAGTAGAAAGGCCTACTGAGAAGACTTTCCAACCTGCTGAGGGGTTAGTAAGTTTGGTAGAGCTGCAGGGTTCCAGCCGTGAGCTGTCACCCTGCTCGCCTAGGTTTTCATGATGCAACTGCCTTTGGGTCATGCACACTTCTGTAAGTAATCCCTCACTAGCACTCTTGAAGGTGAGAAAAATTCAAGAAACTCATTGATTCACCAAGTTGGGCTTTGGGGAACATGTGGAAGTCTATCTCATAACTGCAAACCAGTCCAGAAGTGGTTCAACCCACAACATCCCGCTGTTCCAACAGCTCACAAAACATCCTACCGAGCTGGGCAGTGGTAGCACAGGCCTTTAATCCCAGCACTCGGGAGGCAGAGGCAGGCAGATCTCTGTGAGTTCGAGGCCAGCCTGGTCTACAGAGCTAGTTCCAGGACAGGCTCCAAAACTACGCAGAGAGACCGTGTCTCAAACAAGCAAACAAATAAAAATCCTATGCAGCTTCGGCATCACTGAATCAAGAACTGTCTCCAAGATTTCTTTTGCAGCTGGAAACAGTACAGATTATCTTCTAAGATTCAGTTTCCAGATGTGTGAGTCCCAATACTAGACCACAGATGAGCCAGGAGAGGTGCCAGAAAGTAACAGTTACCCAATCCCAGGAGGTTAAGAATGGTACCTGTAAAGACAGATGGATGTTTCATGAGAAATCAGGAGTTGATGACCAGGCTAACGCAGCCTTAAGAAGAAATGGAGCGACATTCTTTGGCTATAATAAGCAAAGAGCCATCAGTCAAACTCAGAAACATAGCCAGCTCAGACAGAAGCCCGCCAACATCCTTTTACTCCAAATAAATCCATCATCGTGTTCTTATATTAAAATCCATTGTGTTTCCAATTCTGCAGAGGGGGTTGTCACCACATGAAAATGCTTGAACCTCTCACTCAAACTTTGGTACTCACCAAAGTGAGGCCGAATGAACCGTAAACCTCACACACAATGGTGATTGGAGGCATTTCTGTTAGTATTTAGGCATCTGCACTGGCCTGCCCTTGGGGTCCTGGCAGGATACGTCCTCAGCTGCAGCCACTAAGATCACCTCCTGTGTACATTTGCTGTGTTCCCTTTAAAAAGTGGGCTTTGCCCTCCTCCCAGCTCGTTCTTTCTCCCTCCCTCCCCCTCTTTCTCTTCCGCCACTCTTGTCCCCAGAGAACAGTCTCTGTACCCCTCTCTGTACCCTCTGCCCCCTTCTCTGCCCCTTCTCTTTCCTCTTGCAGTGAACCTCCTATATGAGCCTTGTCGCAAGATGTCACGCCTCTTCGCAACGTTTTTTTAAATAAATTACAACTTCTTCCCATTGAGCTTGGCCCACTATACATCCTTGGAAGAACGAGGAGGCTGCTTCTGAGTGTTTTAATTCTTGGAAGATGTTTCCCCTTGACTTCGTCTTCTTCTTCTCCCAGGACCTCCTTTTGTAGCTCAAGCTTGTCCTTCAACTCTTGATCCACCTACTCCAGCTTCCCGAGTCCAGAGATGGCAGGTGTGTGGCATCACCCCTGGCTTTACGTGGGTTTCTGGATTGATTTATTTGAGAGTGCTGGACTGAATCAGAAGTCTAGAAGTACAGGTGAACTTGGAGATTGATGCTCCATCAGCACACGCATCACCCCCAATCCACGCAGAACTTAACCTGCCAATGATTTTAGGTGAAGAGACAGAAGCCCCAAGAGGTTGAGTGAAGAGGCAGAGGGGATAGAGGACGGAAGTGCGGATGCCAAAGCCAAGACTGCCTCTCGGTTTTGTAACCTCCGTGGGGTTTTCTATCTTCAGTGTCCTGTTTCTTCATCTCTAGCACACAGCTCTCATTGTAACTGGGGAGACCCGTCAATTATACCAGAAAAGGTATTTGTTATAGCCTAACACTAAGAAACGCAGCAAGCCCTAACTCATAGGACTGTACCACAGAACTCCATCACAACTTTCTTTCTGAACTACCCATGCTATACAATAGACGGCACATCTATTACCATGACTATGAACAAATGCCGCAGAAAATTCCTTCAAGGAACGTCATCAACATTAGCTGTCGAAACTTACTCAAGAAGTTTCTGTATTACCAAGCTGCCATGACAACCAGCTAGGATAATCAGCAAAGCCCAAAGACCCATAGAGTCTTAAAAACCAGGTGTGGTGGCATGCATCTTTAATCCCAGCACTCAGAAGGCAGACTCAGGCGAGTCTCTGTGAGCTGGAGGCCAGTCAGCGCTACACAGTAAAACCCTGTCTTGAAAAAACAGCAGCAGCAGCAACAGCAAAAAGAGCCTTAAAATTAGTGACATAGGTTGATCTGCACCACTCCTCGGCATCACCCTCATCTACATCTCTCTGATATTGCCTACAACTCCATGTATCTTCTGTCCACTGTCTCTGAATGATCTAGAGAGCTGGGCCCTGACTTAGCTGTGCTTCTTGGATAGCCCCGTGGTTCAACTTTTCTTTGGCAGGTCAAGATTGTTCTTCACTAGATGATCCAGCCAGTAGTGTTATACTATGCTGCTGATAAATCAAAAAAAAAAAAAAAATAAAAGGGCATTGCTGTGGGGTAGAAAAAGAAAGAGCTAACAGCGCTAGCAGCTGTGATCAGCTTGAGACAGCGCAGCCCCAACAGGGTAATTGGTGAGAAGAACGTCATAGCTAATGAACACCAAAAGCCTAAACCTCAATACTCAAAGGTTCTGTTTATGAAAACTGAGCCATTGGAACATTTCCCTAACCTTCAACTAATCAAATAAGCCCTTTCAATATGTAATCTGTGAAACTCATATATGATTTATAATGTAGAAATATGCAATCTGTAATTGTATTATAATACTGTACAATACAGTACTCAACAAACACAGATATTATAAATTATACAGTAATAAGACTTATTTTATATTTCATACAAATACATGTAAATGTGTTAACATATGTATGAATATGTCATAATTCCTCCTTGCTTTTGTAAAGTGAAGCTTACAGGTAATACAGTTTACGTATGCTCCAAATTAGGAGATGGAACCTAATCATCACTGATGAAAAAATCTTTTAGGGTGCCTTAGCGGATCACCAGCCTAAGATACTCCAAGGTGATGTGTGGGAGATTTTAGGATGTCAAAACAGGAAAGAACCCTGACAAGCAGCTATGAATTCTGGATGTCATAAAACAACAACTGAAAGAAAACCAATGAAAGTTTAAAAAAAAAAAACTCTAAGTAATTTAATGGGATGAAAGATAAAAAAGCTTTAATCTTCATCCCTTCTTCATGAACTTTCTATGTATTAGCCAGGGTTCTCCAAAGGAACAGAACTGGTCTATCATATTATGCAATTATAATATATGGGGTTTAGGTATCCTTGTGACTGACTTACAGGATGCAGTCCAGGGAGCCCAACCATCTCTTTCACACAGTGAGGGACTGAGAACCCCGGAGTTGCTTGTCCCACAAGGCTGTGTGTCTCAGAAGTCCCACTCTGGTGCAGGAGGCCTGGAGCTGCTGATCTTCTGTCTGCACTGGAATCCCAAAGAGCTTGGTTCTAACACCAGTGGTGCTACAGCAATGGGAGAGATGAACTCAGCAGCGAGAATGAGGGCAAGCAGACAGAGGACACTTTTCTTCTTTGATGACCTTTCATCTGGGCCCCCACTGGCCGGCAAGACCCAGGTCTAGGGGTGGGTCTTTCCCGCTTTCAAATAATCTAAGTTAGACACATTTTTCGCGGGAATGAGGGCCCAACATCTTGGGTTTCAGTTGGTGCAGTGAAGTTGGCAGCCAATATTCATCATCACAACCTAACATTTGAAATCCAAATGAGGGTGTGCCAAAAATGTCTCCTTTCCCATAAAGACCAGATATTTAAAAAACTATAAACGTGGAACAGTCACCTTATGAAAGTCTAACAGCTCTTCCACTGGTCAAAGGTAGAGTCAGAGAATTATTTAAACATGGCACGAAGTGGGAGGGAGTTCCACGAAGGGGCTTGTGGAACAGGAAGTGGTAAATATAAAAAGTACATTGCGTGCATGTATGAAATCTCAAATCAATAAAGCATTTTAAAAGGGTACATTTTAGTGAACATGTATATCTTTATCATTTCCACATAGAATTTACGGGGGATATACAGGAATTTGGGGAAGAAAAATGTGATGAAGTTTCTCCAAGGTAATTATAAGTTTAGGATATTTGAATATAAAAGTCCATATATCATCCACTTATGAAAAGCGATTGGAGGCATTCCTTTGTGGATGTGCTCTCAACACATTCCTTCAAAGAAAAAAATGTAATATTATAATGATCATCACCAACTCTGTCATCCTCAATGCTCAGAATAGGGCACTAATTTTAGAAGAGGGGATGTAAATTATCATTAAGTACTACACTAATTATAGCTGTTTTTAAAATGAAGGAAGATCAGTTATTTAGTCTGGAATGCATTAAAAACAAAGGTTAGAGATTAGGTTTGCCTAAGATGCATTAATTCCACTCTGGAGGATTTAGCCAAGAGAAGTGAAAACATACAAAGACTTGTATACAAATGTTCACAGAAGCATTGTTTGTAGTAGCCAAAAAATGGAACAATTCAAATATCCTCTGACTGATAAATAAATAAAACATATGATATCCACACAGTTAATACTCTTCTACCATGAGAGCATGCTGATACATACATACCGTTCCATGATGAACTTTGAAAAACTATGTTAAGTGAAAGAAGATATGCTGAAAAAAACGGCTACAGATGACATTACTGCATTTATATTCAATGCCCAGAATAAGACTGCTCTCTGGGAAGATGGCTTAGCAGTTGTGTGGGTTAGAAAGGGGACACAGTTTCTATTTGGGGTGATGAGAATATTCCCAAATGAGTTGTGCTGGTGTATGATCACTGAGACACACATTTTAAATTTCATGTAAGACATCCGTCCGTAAGGCCTGATGACGGGAAGGGCATGCACCAGTATCTACCTAGCTACGCATTCTATCTTCTGCCACGGAAGCATCTGCTATGCTCAGGGCAAATAGCAGTGACAAAGCTGGTCTTTCTCAACCCAGAAGCATTAACTCCCAGTGTTTACTAGGCTGTGTTTTGATGGGTTCTGCATACCCAGGGGCCTTTGGACCTGCTATTCTCTCAGAGAGGAAGAATGAGGATTCTTCCTCCAAGTCTCTATATAGCTGGTCATATCAATCAAACCTGTACTCCAATGTTACTTTCTCGGGAAAGGGTCCATGGCTTCCTGCCACATTAGTTATATACAGCTCAGAATCTTCATGTGCTTATCTGTTTGTCTGCTTACCTTATGAGAAAGCCAGCTCTAGGGGAACAGGGACACTTTTTACTTTCTTCATCAATCTGTGCTGGTATCTACCACACCTCTGGATAGGCAATTGTTAGGTGGCAGTATGCATTGAGCAAATAATCTCTATATAGAAAAATAATTTCATAAGCACAGCTGCAAAAGTGAACCTGTGTGTCGGGAGAGCTCCCCTTTACAGGAGTCTGAGGCATGACACTTAGAGGCTCCAGCGATAGCCGCCTCCTGGCTGGAGGCCCAAGTGCCTCACACTGGAGACCCAGTTGGCAACAAAGGGCTTCGGATGCTTGCATGTTAATCTCCCCTAACCTCAGTCCCAGGTCACACAGTAGAGCATGTTTGGGGACTGTCCTGCAGTTTATAAATAAGTCTGAACTTGCAGCTGGCCTTGGACTGACCCACGTGGCACCTTGCCCACCGTCTGTTCAGCAGGTAGAGGAGCTCCTGGTAAGATCATCAAACAGCCATGCAAACAATGACCCAGAACAATAACCGGGGTATGAGCCATAACACCAACTTCCCACACTGACACCCTTTCCTCAAACCTGGCCCCCAGCAGCGACAGAAGTGTTCTATCCCCAGCACATATCCCCTGGGGCTAGGGATTGTCCGCCCTTCCTGCAACAGCTCCAAGGCTTATTGGCCTTAGGGATACTTCAAGAGGGCACTCAAATCTTAGAGCATCTACCTTCTTTGTTGCTGAGTGCTTCACAGCGCTGGTCACCGAGAAGTATTCCTAAACTCAAGGAAGTAGCATATGTTCCAGCGGGACATCTTTGGAGTCTTTGGAAACAGTCTGCTCGGATAAAATTGGAGGCTTCTCAGTGACTTGTATTTAAATTTTCACGTGAAAAATGACTTTATGTTAAGGAAGAGAGGATAGCAGAACACTGGTAATATGAAGGGAGGAAGAGAGAAAATTAGAATGGAGGTTTAAGTGAGGAGAGGAGAGCAGAGGAGAGGCTAGGGAGAGGATAGGGAGAGGGGGGAGGGGAAGGCAGAGAAGAGAGGGAGGGATGGGGGTAGGGGCAGCAGGTGGGGAAAGCGATTGGTGGGTAGGACAGAGGAAGGGGTAGGGAGAGAGATGGGAGGGGAGAGAAGAGAAGGGGTGTGGGGAGAGGGATGGGAATAGGAGTAGGGGGTGGGGAACGCAATTGGTGGGTAGGGCAGTAGAGGGATAGAGAAAGGGATCTCTAACACTGGGGATGTTTGAAACAGCTGTATGGAAACCTATTTTTATAAGCTTCATAGATACAGGTATAGATCTATGAATTTAGTTGGAGTGGGATAATGCTGCTGCAGAAAGCCAATAGGCTGACGAATAAAAAACTCTGTGCCAGTGTACATTAAATCTTGCCTGAAGACCAGATGCAAAGAAAGCTAAAGCCACTAGAGGCCAGGCAATGGTGACGCACACCTTTAATCCCACTTTAATCCCAGAATTTGGGAGACAGAGGCAGATGGATCTCTGAGTTCAAGGCTACTCTGGCCTACACAGGATCAATTCAGAAACAAATCCAGGTGGTGGTGGCTCACATTTTTAATCCCAGGCCTTAGGGAGTCACACATCTTTGATCCCAGCACTAGAGGGAATATAAAATGGGAGGAGAGAGAGGGGTTAGTTTGCTTAGTTTATGGTAGCCCAGCCTTGGTAGAGGTAAGACTTCTTTAGTGGCTTGGTTGTTTTGCTTTTCTGGTTTTCGGGTTGAACCCCAATTTCTGTCTCTAGGTTAATCGTTCGTGCTACAGGTAAGATGATGCTTCCCCCTTGTGCTTTTGGTTAGGGGTGTCCCAGAAAAACAATACAAGCCATTGTCATTGTTCTTGGCTGCTATGAAGATGAACCTTGGTTGTCAATTTGACTGTGTCTGGAATCAACCGAAATGCAGGCTGTTGTGCATGCCTGTGAGGGCAAATTAGCTCCTTTTCGGTTGCTGCGATAAGACACCACGGCCAAAAGTCACTTACGGGAGAAGTTTATTTTGGCTCATGACTCCAGAGAAATAAACATCCGTTGTGTCGGCTAGATAGGTCAGGGAGGCATGGTGGCCAGAGTAGGGAACTGAGAGCTCACATCCTTAGCTGGAACCACAAAGCAGAGAGAAAACTAGAAGTGTCCCCAGTCTTTAAACTCTTGAAGCCCCCTTCAGTGATATCCTTCCAACCAGTAAAGATACACCTCCTGAACCTCCTCACGTCATACCGCCGACTGGGGACCAGTTCTCCGAACACTCAAGCCTGTGGGGACTATTTCTCACCATTACAGAAGTGTCGCTGCCTTGGCCGTGAAGGAAGCTGTGTGAGGAGATTTCCGAGAGTGTGCACGAAGACTCCAAGTAAACAGGACACAAGTTTTGTAACCTCTGTTTCTCCAGAACGCAGATTTGTTCTTGGAATGTGCTTTGGGGCTCCTCCCAGGTGTCGTCAGTAGGAGTGTGGGTGCTGCGGAAGACACTCCGCTGCTCACTTTTGTCACATGAAAATGTTTCCAAGCACGGGTGGCCCTTGTGACTGTATGCAGCCTTAACTTGTAGGACCCTGCCTAGTTCTTGGAATATAAACTGTCTGAGGCCCTGACTAAGTCTTGGCTGTTGTGTAAGACTTCAGCCTACCTCATTTTCAGACTCCACTCTTCCGGGTTTGGGCTGCCCACTAGGGCAGTGACAGAGGGATTTTTCTGGGTTATATTATTTGAAACAGGAAGACCTCCCTACCCCCTTTTAGGCGGTGACACCTTCTGGTGACAACCCAGATAAAGGACATGACTATGGCAGGAGGAAACTGATTCTTACCTGCTTGCCCTTTCTCCCGGTGGCAAGTTCACCCATCTTGTTGCTGAGGTATTCCTTTCCTGGTCTTAGAACCAACTTCTTTCGGCTTCCAACACAGACTAAAGAGCAACAGCTCTCCGTGAGCTCTCTGGGTCTCCAGCACCAGATGGGTACTGCTGAGATACCCAGCCTTGTGGACTGAGCCACTATCAGATTCTTGGACTCCCCAGCGTGAGACGGCCACATTGACCTAACCAGGCCATAGCCTATAAAGCCAATCTAATAAAGTCCCTATGTGTGTTGTGTGTGTGTGGATTCATTAGTTCTATTCCTTTAGAGAACCCTAACTAATAACAAATGCACACCAGAGCTTGAAGGAAAGACCAGACCATACACTTTGGCCACAGGACATGCAAACATCACGTTGGTTTTGCGATCGAGATGCATCCTCTATACTGCCTAGTTCGTATGGTACTGGAATGTGCTGTCCAGGCTGCCGGTGGTGGAGAGACCATAAACAGGTGTGAACCCTGTGAGTGACGACAATGACAGGTTTGGCAAGGTATGGCCCTGGTTGCAATAGCGGTGTCAACGTGGTGTGGCAAGAGAGCTGTGGTATTGGCATGAATGTTATGTGGATAAGCAACCACTTTCTGACCGGAGTTAAGGACTGCTCCATGGGAGGAAACACATGGCTGGTGCAGGAAATCTGACCAAGAATCCATGATTGGAAGCTCACAGTTCCCAGGGGGAACTCACCAATTTCTTGTTGTTGTTGTTAAATGGACATAGTACCTAGGTCCCTATCTCTATAGCCATAACTTAGCGCAGCTCTCAGACCTTATCAGAGAAGTTTCTTTGCACTGGATGGCCATTAACCCAGAAACTCAGAACTGGTCAAAGTTGAGAGAGTGTCCGTGGAGTACTGTGTCTCAAATGGGACATCTACGTCACCCAAGCCCCAAGGACTACCATAGAAGGGAAACAGAAGACTGTAAAAGTCAGAGGGCTGGGAAGACCCGAGCGAAACAACATCTTCTGGACATGAGAGGACTGCTCTGTTCATGAAGTCATGGCAGCTATGGCTGCCTGGACGAGATCCAGCCAATCAGCATTCTAGCCTGACCAGGAAAGGGTTCACAAACTATAGACAGCTTATGGTTTCTGGGGGAGGGAAAGTATCGTGTAACAGACTCTTCACACACACACACACACACACACACACACACACACACACACATCTTCTCTCCCTAGAAAGCGAAACTATGTTGTGTTATGGAATATTATTTTAAAATGTGCTACATTTATTGATGCTGAGGAATATTTCTTTAATGATGCAAAGATGTGTTGCATTCTTTTATGTTGCATTTGTTTAACTCTGTGAAGTTGTGTTAGTTTGCCTGTCTAAAACACCTGATTGGTTAATAGCTAGGCAGGAGAAAGGATAGGCAGGGCTGGCAGGCAGAGAGAATAAATAGAAGAAGAAAGAGAGAGAGAGAGGATGAAGGAGCAAGAATAGAAGGGGTAGGCCACCCAGGCACTCAGTCAGACACAGAATAAGAGGGAAAGAAAAGATGTACAAGAATAGAGAGAAGTAAAAGCCCAGAGGCAAAACATAGCCCGAATAAGTTAAGAAAAGCTGGCTAGAAATCAGCCAAGCTAAGGCTGGGCATTTATAAGTAATCATAAGACTCCATGTGATTTATTTGGGAACTGGATGTTGGGCCCCCCCAAAGAGGAAAGAATAAAAAACAACAACAATGAAGGGTCAAACTAAAAAAAAAAAGTCCAACTTGGTGGATTAATACACTGTTATTGGGGTTCGTCACAGGAGTATGGTTGAAGGGTTACTTACAGGAACAGAGATGGCACACAACCAGCTGCATCACCGAAAAAAGCACCCTAACATTAGCAGCAGCTCCCCAAAGCTGCATCCCTGCCGCTGTCTGCACAGCTGGCACTCAGCTCCGGGTCTGAGAAATCGCCTCTCTGCAGCCAGGCTGACCAGAACCTCTCCTAAGGAAATCCTTTCACAGACTGGAAGAGTGTTCGAGGATCTGCTTTCCTAGTCATATGACCATTTGGTTTCCCCTACAGGCTCATGAGTTTCCCCAGGGCCTGGAGGGAATGTTTAAACTTGGAGGAAGCTGCGATTCAACAGAGAGTCAATTTTCTTTAAGTGTGAGACCCCCGGTAGGTCAACCACACTCCAGGGGATGGGCCCATACTCATAAATATATGAATAGCAGAAATTGAAACCAGTGGGCTATTAAAAAGACAAGAAAATGGGAAGGGGTGGGGTGTGGTACTGGGAAAGAGCTGGGACACTTCCTGGGCAAGCATCGGGACAGGCTTTTGGATCCCTGGACCCCACATAAGTGCTACATAGGTGTGGCCGCCCACCTGTAATTATACCTTTAGAAAAGTTAGGGAGAAGTGGGGTGGATATGAGAAAAATGTATTAGATGCACATATGAAATTTTCAAATAAAAATGTCTTAAAAACTATTTTACAGATGTTTGTGCTTACATACTCAGTGCAGAACTGAGGCTTCTACTCACAAGGCCTCACTGCAGATTGACAAACACAAAGCAATGGAACTTGACTGGAGACTATGCCTGGTGCTTCGTCACGGACTGACGCCTCTGCTTCCGGAGAGGCTGAAGAAGGCAGTCAGCACATTGCAGGCTTTCTTTCACATGACCGCATTTCCTCGTGGGATCCTTGCGCTTAGGACTGAGACAATTCATTAGCATCCCAACCCCTTGCCTTCCAGATGAGGAACCAGCGAGGTCATGAACTTCTCCAGCCTGATGTGGGGCAGAGTAATGGCAGTTAGGAATATGGCTGAGGGGAAGTGGTCTGGAGCCGAGGTCCTGGTGAAGGGTCAGAGCAGAGTTCGGGGGCAGATGTCTGCAGCTGAGTCTTGAATTCCTCATCTTCTGGCTACACCATCCCAGATAGGACGCCCGGTGGGAGCTTCAGCTTTTGACTTCCTTCGGACTTGTGTTTTCTCACTCATGAAATGAAAATCCTGTATAAATGGAAATATGAACAAATCAGCTGATTTGCACATATTAAACTTCATAAACTCTATAAAAGCACACAGCACAGGGCACTAAGGTTCTAGACACAGGCACTGGTGAGAAAGAAGGTTTCTGCAAACTAGGCGTGATGGCGCTCAGGAGGCAGAGGCAGAGGAGGTAGATTTCTGGGAGTTCAAAACCAGCCTGGTCTATATATTAAGTTCTAGGACAGTCAGAGCTCCATAGTGAGACTATGTCTCGAAAAGAAAAAAAAAAAAAAAGCAAGTAAGTTTCTGCAGACACATATCTGAACTTTTCTCAAGTTCAAGACAATTTCTCCCAGGGAAACAGAACCGAGGCGGGCACAAGGCCACTTGGATTGGTACCAGGAGGTTATGCAATGAGCAGAACGATGATGGCTATGCGTAGTCACAGTAGTTAATACTCACTGGTGACAAGTCAAGGAACACTGTCGACTTCAATCCAGGCTTGATTATAGCCACACGGGTAGACATTAAGTTCTATGAAATGCCATAGCAATCCACCCCAGAAAAACAAGCAAACAAACCCGGTACCCGATCCAGACTGCACACATACACGCTTATGCTGTAGATACTGGTGTGATTCAATGAAGACAGCCCTTTCCCAGGACCACTGATGGGAGCCGAAGGTATCTGAGCTCGCGCGGCTGTGCGTCTCTCCGTTTTCCATGTTTCCATTTGTGTGTGCCCCTATGCCTGTTTCCAAGTGTGCGTGCACACCTGTATTTGTGGTATCATGCTTGTGGGGGCCTGAAATTTTTATTGGTGACCATCCTCAACCCCACTTCACCCTAGTCATTGAGGTAGGGTCTCTTAGTCAAAACCAGAGCTCACTGATACGGCTGATCTGGCTAGCTAGCTCATCCTGGGGATTGCCTGTCTCCGCTTTACTAAGGGATAATTAGAGGTGGGCGGGCACACGCTCGCATAGCATTAATGTGGGTCCAGGGATCCAAACTCCTGTTCCCCGATGCTTGCGCAGGAAGGGGCTCCAACTCTTTACTGATGACTTAAACTAATTATTAACACATTCTCTTGTTTGGTTTCATGTATGTTTCAGCCTAGTTCATTTAATATTTGTGGTATGTACATGATATACAAAGCAGATGCTGCTAGTGACTCTTCTTCCTTCCTCTACCCCATTCCTTCCTTCCTTTTCCCCTCCCTTCTTTCTTTGTACAACATGAGAGAACCATAAGACTCAGAGTGGTTAAGCCTCCTGCCCAGAGGGAGTCACTGTCCAGCCACTGGAGTGACTCTTAATCTACTTGCTACACACACACACACACACACACACACAGACACACACGAACCACAGAGGATCCTTTTACAGTGCAGGTTCAGGATTCGGGGGGTTAGGTGGAACCAGCAAGCTTTTAGCAGCTGCTGCTGAGTCCTTCAATTACCCCCACGATGTTTTCATCACACCCTGGCCCTGCATTTCCGAAGTCCCCAACCACTGCTCTGCTGAGCCTTCACTCAGTTGCCCCACTAGACTACGAAGTCCACGAGAGCAAGCATGTGTCTCCTCCGTTCTACCTGACTACCCAGCACCGCACCCCGCAGAAAGAACTGGAGTATATTTGAAGAGTGGAGGAAAGTGACCCATGCACAGTGACAAAGCTGTCCCTTGGCAGGTTATGATTCCGCTTACCTGCTGATAAAGAGTGCCTCTCATACATCTCTTCTTCTCTGAAGGCACACAGTGACACTGACTTGTAATTGTGAGGTCCAGGAATGGCGGCTAAAGGAACCCATGACTTGAGAGGTCGTTCTGAGTGTAGGGAGAAGGTAGAGTACCCAAGGTGACTGAGACTTGCAGGAGGACACATCACCTTTCCCACCAGACCACAGTAATGAGTGATGACCACAGCCAGGCCCTGTGCTAAAAAAGCACTCCTAGCCTATCATCTCTCTGCCACTCATTTTCCCTGCTAACCTGGGACACAGACACATCCTTATCCCTTAGGAAAGGAAGCTAAGACATGGGGTAATCAAACCCAAAGAGGTCAAGTCAGGACTCGCACCTGCGCATCCAGCTCTAGACACCATGCTTCTGACGAAGAGCCTAGAGCAGAAAGATGGTCCCAGGGATAGGAAACAAGGGCTTGTACACAGGGCAACTTTACTTAGCTGTCCGTGACCTGATACGGGCTCCAAGACAGCCCAGTGAGGTGGGTTGAGGAAAAACACATGACATCTATAAGAGAGGATCCGAAACCCTCATATGCAGGAGACCCTTTATGTGCAGAAGAAGCCCTCATGTGCAGAAGACTCTTTATGTGCAGAAGCAGGCCTTGTACAGGAGACCCCTTATGTGCAGAGGCAGCTCTGGTGCTCAGGAGAGGACTGTGTCGTGCTGGATACAGGAGGAAGTCGTATATGAAGCAGTTTGAAAATACAGCGTCAAGAAAGAGTGGGACCTTGTTAGCTTTCATTTCATGCTCAGTTTGACTCTATCCGTTCCCTGGTTAAATATCCAACATCTCAGAAAGGATAGGTAAGAGACCGCCGGGGAAGATGTCTCAAAGGTCCAATTCCATTCACAGTTCATTAGGCCTCTTATGAAACCTCACATTAAAGACCGGACCAAATCTGAGAAGACAGCTGTCCCATGGAAGAGATCACAGTTTTGTTAAGCATGTGCGTCTAAGAACCAAACAAAACAAAATGCAAACCAGGGTCTAAAGGACAGACCTTTGAGTTTCAAGAGCCTTTAGAAAACAATTCGAAGGTTATACTTTAACACCAGCTGTTAGAAAATGCAGGAATTACGGAAGCGCGCGAGCGTACTGTCAGCTGGGATGTGGGGAAAGAGTAAATTTAAACTTCCTTAAACTTGATGAAAGATTTTCAAATGGGCAATGAGACAATAAAGAAGGACAACGATACACAAAATACAGCAACAGGCCAGAGTGGGGCATTATGGTTAAAAAGAAAAAGCAAGCCCGGATTTGTTTTTAACAAGTTTATCTCGTTTAAGTCCTTTTATTTACCTTTGGAGAGAATGTGATATTGTGGATCAAGGCCTTGCTTTGCCACATCCTCACTTTGGCATTGAGCTGGCACACGGCCTCTGAGATTCAGTTTCTTCATTGGCTGAACATAGCCAGGCCACACCTGTTCGCTCGGGCGATTGTAAGCCTCTGGTAAATACCACTCAGCGGCTGTTTAACATGAGCTTCAGTCTGTCTACCTAGTTTTTCTTCTTTTTCTGTGTGTGGGCTCTCTTTTCCTCAGACTCTCTAGCAAGCATTGTTTTGAGTTTGTTTGTTTTGACGAGACAAGGCTTCTCTGTGTAGCCTTGGCTATTCTGGAACTCGCTCTGTAGACCAGGCTGGCCATGAACTCACTGAGATCTGCCCGCCTCTGCCTCCCAAGTGCTGGAATTAGAGGCAGGCGCCACCGCCACCAGGCTTCTCTCAAGAATTTCTATTCCTAGTTCTTATGTATGTGCTGGTGGAAATATTTATTTAATTGTACCGTGTTAAGAAAAAAATCTATTATTATTAGTTCATAAGTATGTATGAGAGTGTTTATGGTTTTTAATGGGTCTGGTCTGTTGTTACATTGCCTGCTTTATATAGGTAATGCTTCTGGGATGTTAAGCGTAAGCTTGCTGTGTTAGAGACAATGACAAGCTGTCCCTTCTGTGTCGCTGTGATAAAATACCATGACCAAGGCAACTTATAGAAAGGAGAGTTTACTTGGCTTATGGTTCGAAGGCTGATGCCACCATGAGTGGGGAGGCACGGCAGCAGGCAGGCACGGTAGCAGGAGGAAGAATCAGAGAGATCCCGTCTTTAACTCCAAGCATGAAGCAGAGGGTGAATGAGAAATTGGAAAGGGGGACTATAAATATTCAAAACACACCCCTTGGGAACAACTGAAAAGAGTGCCACCACCTGGGGACAGTTCTCATTCAGACCATTGCATAGGGCCCAGAAGATGACTCACTGGGATGATTCCAAGTACTTGATGTGCAAGCATGAGAACCTAAGTTTAGATACCTGGACCCTCAGGGTGGACATGTCTGTGAGCGCAGCCCCGGAAGACAAGAAGAGCCCGGACAGCTCCCTGAGTAGTCTAGCCCAAACAGTGAGCATCCAGGATCAACCAAAGACACTGTGTCAAGAACACTAGATGGGGCACTCTAGAGGAGCACACCCAAAGCCAGCCTCTGGCTCGAGGCACAGGGATGGATGCATTCATGTCCCCCACACATGCGCGACCCCCTAAACAGAATGGTGAGATCCTTAGAAAGTCAACTCCACTCATGATTCTACCTACCGGTTTTACTCAGTATCCTACATACCAGTGATGTTCAAAGAACAAAAATCAATGCTTTATTCCTTTTTGGAGGGGAGAAGAAGCTGGAGACAGGGTCTCTCTATGTAGCCCTGGCTGTGGAACTCACTCTGTAGACCAGGCTGGCCTCAAACTTACAGAGGTTCACCTGCCTCTGCCTCCTGAGTGCTGGGACTAAAGGTATACATCACCATGCCTGTATAATGTTTTATTCTTAACAGTGTGAAAGTTTCACACAAAAAACTCCTGCTTCAATTCATGTGAATCTTATTAGTAGACCACCAAGAGCTAAGAAACTCATATGTTGTGATCATCTGAATGTCTCGTTTCTAGAATAAATTGGTATGTCACCAACTTAAGGCCACTCATCATATTAAAATGTAGGTCTTTATTCACTGGGATTTAGTTGGAAAAATACAGAGTAAACGACGTCAGGCTTTTAGGAAGTTATGACGACATACATAATAGACATTAAGTCAACAAACAAAACAAAGAGAATTTTCAGAAGCCGTCCCAGAATTTCATCTTCCAGGCTTTGGGGTGAAGTTGTAGACACTAATATCCAGTTTTTACCACTCATATTCAGATACTCTTGCTCCCTAGAAAATAAAAATAGGACAATAAGCACCCTGCAGTAAGCACATGTATTTTCCTTATTTCTTTGGTGAAGACAAGCCTTCCAATGAATGGCTACCTATCTGTAGCCAACCAATAAACTAAAATATTTTTTCCCACTCATTTTTGGTGACTTTCTGTCATCATCATTGGTTTGTTGTTTGTTATTTTGCTTTTGAAGATTTAGTTTTAAATTTAGGCAAATGTTGAGGTATATGCCCATGGGCACAGGGCCCTCAGAGACCAGAAGGGGATTTGGATCCTCCGTAGCTGGGTTTATAGACAGTTGGGAACCATCTGTAAGGCTGGGGACTGAACTGGGGTCCTCTGGAAAAGCAGTATGTGCTCTTAACCACCAATCGTCTCTCTAGCCCCTGGTCACGGGTTGCTTTTTCTGCATGCCAAAAGCGCCTTTTGCTCTACAAGGAATGGGTCAAGGGGCTTCCTGAATGATCATTCCCTTTTTATATTGTCTGACTTGCCACCGGGGATTCCCATGAAAGAAGCAGAGGAAGACATGGGAGATACAAGTCATAATGGCATCCTTTAAAAACTGAATGGCACAGGGTCTTTCCAATTTCTGGAACTTTCCTCCGGGCCTCTCTTTTGTGTGTTTTGGCCACTGATCAAACATCCTGTCCTCCACATCTCTGAGTTATAGAAACCTTTGTCTGTTTCATTTTTGTTTTGAATAGCTGGAATCTTAAACAGAGTTTCACCATGACTGGTTTCCATGCTGTAGCAACTTTTTAACGGTACATCTAGTGCGGGCCTAACACCATTCCTAACTTCCTTTCCAGAAAACGAGCAGGCAAGTGAACCCCTTTCCAAACCTTACACCGAGACTCTGTACACCCCCTCAAAGACCATAAAGACCTGAACAGAGTGGCAAGATTTGCCTGGTAGGCCATTTCAATGGACGGTTTTCTTCACGCAAAGCTAAAAAAGGCAAGGTGAGGGCTAAAAGAGACAGATGGATGCCGAGCTCAGATCTCCTCCCACTTTGAGGAATCTTCCTTCATTCCTGTACCAATTGGCTCCATTCTGCAATCTCCCAGAAGGGAACATCTTACCAGAGTTACCCAGCAGTCACCCGCAGAGTAAGCACCTAGTCTTTTCTGCACTCACTGATTTCTTTCGCCTGTGTTTCAGCCAAAGAGGGGGCGGGGCAAGAGCCACATACAGGTTCAGGAGTACCCTGCCCTTCCTCCCATAGCTTGAGCCTCCAGCCTGGGTGTCCTCAGTCAGAGCTGTCTTGGGGGATCTTTCCATTCTTCCCCCAAATCAGGAGAGAACGAGAATAGATAGGTGCTGGAGAAACAAAGGGATGGCAGTGAGGCCATTTCTCACCTGAGATCCTCAGGTGGCGGCAGGCAGCACGGCTCGACTGGTTTCCAACTCTCCTCTCCGGCTTTCGCGGGACCAAAGTGCTGTGGGCACAGGTGTTCACCTAGCAACCTCGGTCCCTGTGTCAAAGCACATGGAAGGCTTAATTGGACTCCACTGTGGCTCAGCAAACAGAGGGGCAGCAACTTGCACGGGAAACTGCTGCAGGACTTGAAAGGGAGAATCATTGAAGATGGGAGACAAGGACATTTTAATTTTATTTTAAGATAGAATTGGGTGGCTTAGAAACTAAAAACTGAAAAAGAAATAGCAAGTCAAACTGAAGGATTTCCCCTGTAGGGGAAATATTCACCACACTTTCTAAAGAAACAATTACCTTGAAGTCATAGTTGAACAAATGCTTCATTATCCACACGGCAAAGCTTAAACACATCTCCACGTAAGAGACCATAGCTCACAAGACGGCAGGGCTGATTTTTAAATGTTCAATTTTAAATATTTTACAAAGTAAGAAATAGGGCAGTGGATTTATAACAACAAAGGGCTGTAAAATGTGGTCACTATGTCCTTCAACCACGTAATTATCCTTCCCGTATTTGGTGTCTTGAACATAAAGACATTGTGCTCAACAGTGCCCATTGCGGGTTTTCTTCTGCCCCAGTTACCAGACCCCAGCTCTCTGATAGGCTATTTCTCTGTACAGATTCAGTGACTGCTTTTCAAAGGTTATTGGGACCAATGAAGAGTCAATTTATTTTTCTTCTGAGTTTGAATTTTTTTTTATATCCATGATCTATGTTGGATACAGGCTCTGAGTCTAAACCCATGTTTCAAGGTTTAGCACCTATAAACAGTATTCTGAGCATACCCACCCTTTTATCGCAACCCAGCCTGTCAGAATCGGACTTGGAGTCTTCCAGTTGTGGGGTCTGACAGGCAGGAAGTTTGAGAGCTTGGGATGCAGGGGGTGGGGGTGGGGTCTCCATCTCTATTCCACATCAGGCAAATGGACCAAGGTCATGGGAAACAAATCAGATAGTTAACACTTTTACCAAGTAAATACATACAGGTAAATTTGAAATTATTTTAATTACTTAAGATAAATTAGAAAATAGGAAGGGCCACTAAGCCATTATTCAGCCATGGATAGAATGTAATATATCCATTAAAATGATGGTTAATGCACATATGAAATCATAGAAACATCACTTAAAAGATGATGCTTAAATATGTTAGAGTGGCCACAATACCCCATAGACTCCTATGCATCGTACTTTTTGAAAGAACCACCTGGCTTCCGTCAGAAAAGCATGTATCCAAATGATCTTTATAGTATCTTTAACTGGAGACAATCCAAAAATTCCTAGGTGCCATGGTCCAGGCACGGCTTCTAGGGCCTGCGACCTGCGTGGGCAGTAAGGGCATGAAGAAAAGACAAATCGGGACACAAACAGACAAGCTGGGATCTTGATCTGGAGAAGGTGGTCTGGGCTCTTGACTGGAGAAGACACAGCATTCCAGAATCTCAGGGTATTTATACAGAGCTGAGAAGGGAGGTGAGGTCATTACAGATGGATAGACAAGGAAGAAGGATTACTGCACAGAGATAGACGAGGAGGCAGGTTTATGGTGAACAGCTGGATCAAGGCACAGGTTTAACAAATCGCAATAGTGGTAGACTCTGCAGGGGAGCAGTCTTCATGCCATAAATGTCCAGGGAGAGAAAGCGACAGCGGACAGTCTCCGCGCACACACCACCATCCCTTTGCCCTCTGAGCCTCACTCCAGGGGAGAAGGCTTTGCTTTTTTCTCTGCAGCTCCCGGGTCCTTGAAAACGGCCATGCCCATGTTGATAGCACACATTCATTCGGGACGTCACTCACTCGGGAATTTCTGTCCCTACAACCAGGGAGGCAGAGATAAATGGTGGCAGAGACATCAAGCAGAATGTCGTACCGCAATGACAACTGAACCACGGCGATAGACAAAGTTAGGATGAGCCTCACAAAGCAAGGGACGAGACGAAAGCAAAGACACAGTGTTGGCACTTTTACATAAAGCAGAGAGTGTGGGTCCCATGTCCGACTGAGGAGTGTGTGTGTGTGTGTGTGTGTGTGTGTGTGTGTGTGTGTGTGTGTATGTAATAGTGGTTTAAAGGGTAAAAGGTTTAAAGAAGAAAGTGGTTACTGAGCTAACGTTCTCCTTATTATAACACTATACTTGACAAGGAAGCAACTTAAGGGAGTGGGGTTTATTAGATCTCATGGTTTGAGGGGCTACAGTCCATCATGATGAGGCAGGAGCATGAGCCACTAGCTGGTCACTCTGGAACTGCGGTCAAGAAGCAAAGAAAGATGTACACTGGCCCTCAGCTCATTTTCCTCCTTTGAACTCAGTCTGCGGGATGTGGCGATCCCCATTCTGGGAGGGTCTTCTCTCTTCACATAGACCTCTTTGAAAGCACCTTTAAAAACCTGCCCAGAGGTGTGTCTCCAGGGTAGTTCCAAACATACTAATGTTAACCATCACGATCACCCATCACAGGGTGGAGGTCGCTAAGAGGAACAGGCAAGAGCTTCCAGCCGGGTTTAACTTCTTGTCAATACACTCACAATCACTTTTAAACTATTTGTTATCCTGTGCATAGAGCATGGTGTGGGAAGATTGAAGCACAGATTCTAATTGGTCTTAATAAATAGAACCCAGGGTCAAATATTAGGGGGTGAAAGCTGTAAGGATCAGAGAAGCAGTACAGCCAGCCATTAGAGAGACCTTTAACCTCTACCAGTGTTCAGACCGAAGGGGCGATCCTGTCCTTAGACTGTCTCCTCAGACTGCATCTTCAGACTGCACTGAGCTCCTGTCTCCTCCCACCTTATATTCCTTTCTTGGCCCAGTCATATCCTGTCTCCATCTCTCCAGGACTGAAATTAAAGACATGGAATCCCAAGTGCTGGCATCACCTTTGTTGGAGCTCTGTTTCTCTTTTAGACAGAGTAATCTCGCGTAGCCCAGGGTGACCTTGAACTCACAGAGCTCCCTCTGCCTGTCTCCCTCTCCCGCGCCCTGGGATTAAAGGTGTGAGGCCACCACTCGCTGGCCTCTAGCTCTGCACTCTGATCTTCAGGCATGCTTTATTTGTTAAAGCAGAAACAAAAGATCACTCCGGAAGAGCATAAGTTTGAGGCTAGTTTAGGCTACATAGGAGGCTCCAGGCCTGTCTGAGCTATATAGCTAGACCTAGTCTCAAAAAACAAAAAGAAAACAAAACAAAATCAACCCCTCCCTCCCATGCAAAAGAAATAAGGAGACCTTGTACATGTGAGTTTTGTGTGCCCTTCTGTATTTACAGTGGACTTCATAATTAAAGCATTGAGTGGGGAAAGACAAGGGGAAAATATATACACAGGCAATGGTCAGCATATCTACGCTTAGGTGGAAGCGCCATGGGTGATTCCCATCTCCCAAGCTGTTTCCTTTTCTCAGGTCCATTGAGTCAGCAGGCTATTGTTCGTACAATCTTAGGTAACCAGAAAAAGTTATTTTCCTGATAGCATTCTTCATTCCTCCTGTTCTGCTAAAAAGTAAAAAAAAAGTCCACATTGATTGGTTTTGCTAAACTATCACTACAAAAATATGAACATTAGATTTGCCAGTGAAATGCTTGCTCCCATGAAAACATATCAGCAATAGACTCACCAAACAAACATGTTCCCATTTCATTCAAAACACCCATGACAAACAGGAACTTGGCCGTGTCCTGTTTGTCTCTTCCCCTTGATTCTAGATCTGAATCCCTAGTAGATACAAGTTTGTTTGTCCCAGTACCAACAGCGTCAGCATGAGAACACAAGGCTTTTACCTTGGATTAAAACCTTGACTGTCACAATCCTTTGACAGCAATTTTTTTCTACTTTGGGATCTAAAGAGTATACCTGGGGATAAGCTGTTTAGTAGCATCAATTTTCAGGGGAAAAAAAAATCTCCTACTTGTTTTTCTAGGAGACTTTTTAACTTGCTGACTTGTTTAAAATTTATGTGTAATTTTGCTGCATGCCTTATCGGCTTCTCCAGATCTTGTTCTTATCTCAAATGTACTTTAAAATCCTAAGACAGGACCTTCGATTTCTGTTGTGACACTCAAGGTTATTTGGGGTCAAGTTTATTTTACACTGAAGCACAAAATAACCTGCCCCCAACATAAACCCTTCTGCTTGTCTTTTCCCCATTTTCAGAGGCCCAGGGGAGTTTGTGGAGCATTTTATATACTATTTATTATATTAAAAATAAGCGACAAGAGCCGGAGAGATGGTTCAGTGGGTAAGAACACTGACTGCTCTTCCAGAGGACCTGGGTTCGATTCCCAGCACCCACATAGCAGCTCACAACGGCCTGTAACTCCAAGATCTAACACCCTCACACCGACATATGTGCAGGCCAAACACCAATGCACATAAAATAAGAATGCATAGCTTTAAAAATATGTAAGAGATAATAGATGATGTAGTCTTCTAAACTTTGAAGTTGTCCATTGGCTCCATCATTGGTGCAAATTCATTGCAGGTTCCATTTTGTATGGGGCAGCTCGGCAAGTGGCGTCCTCCAAAGACAGAATGAGAAGGATGGAAATGGATGACGACGGCGCTCGGTTCCCAAAGATCGGCTTCTCCTTCCTGCTGCTCCCAGCTTGTAAGCCCTTGCCTCAACACCACAAATACTCTGTTTTCATAGGGAAATAATACTGACTCCTGGGACCACAAGAAAACGATATTTTCTAACTGTTTAGATCCCCTAGCAAAATAAGCAAGCCAACAAAAAAGTATGATCTGACAGCGCTTCCAGTTCACACTTCTCTTTCAGTCATCCCTTTCCCCATCCTCAGGTGTGGGTTTCTTTTTCTTTTTCTTTTTCTTTTCTTTTGGTCAAGGCAAAGAACAGCACATGCTTTGTGAGTCTCTTTTACTACCAAAAGAAAAACACTTTTCCTTGGATACAGTGAAGAGTCTTTACTTTTTGGTATTTTTTGAGACGGGGCTTCTCTGGAGCCTGTCCTGGAACTAGCTCTTGTCTCTTGTAGTCCAGGCTGGCCTCGAACTCACAGAGATCCACCTGTCTCTGCCTCCCAAGTGCTGGGATTAAAGGCATGCGCCACCACCACCCGGCCTTCAGTGAAGAGTCTCAAACATGTGAGCCACGCTTCAAAAATATTTCCTTTTCGCGAGAGCTTTCTAACCCTGTGTCTCCATCTCCATCCAGCGGCTAATATTCACCATAGTTCCCTTGAGACGGCCGCTGAAGAGTGAGACCGCGAAAAATGTCACTGCAGTAAACTCCATTCATCGAGGGTCTGCAGTGAGTCAGGCCCTTCCATGTGCTCTGGGGAGCTGTGGGACACCCGGTGGCCCAGGGCTGCTAGCCTCCTGGGGTGGATCCAGACACATCCAGGACGCCAGCCTCCAGAGAGTGCTCTTTCAACTCCACTGACCGGGTAACGCTTTCGGTCGAGAAGTTGCTTCAGAAAGGGTCAGAATTGCAGGGGATGCTGGTCATGCTAGCTAGCTGACATTACTTACTAGCCACATTTCTTTGCTGGTGCAGGTTCCTTTCCATAAATGTGAATGGCCTATGGGACAATCGGGTGCACTTGGGGCCTGACAACCCTGAGTTTTCCAGGCTGTCTTTATCACGGTGAAGAGGTTTGTTTTGCTGTTGTTGTTGTTTTGTTTTGTTTTGTTTTGCTCACATTTGGGCAATCTGCCCTCAGCCAGTGGGACATTCCCAGACCACAGGTCACGCCCACCGCCTCACAATGAGGTCAGCTGGAAATAAGTTGTTTTGTTTGACTTGGCTTTACCTTGTAGTTCAGACCAGTCTTGGACTCCAAATGTAGCCCAGGCTGGCCTCAAACTGACACTCTTCCTGGACTTCCCAAGTGCTAAGACAGCATGAGTATGCTACCAGGTATTGCTTGTCATCTCGTTTGTAACCATTGTCCCTTACACCTAAAGGCTTTCCCTCCTTGGCCTGCTCCTGAACATTCATTAGACACAAGAGGATGACTACTATAGGCCATGATGGCTAAGAGAAAGACTGGGATTCAGGCTGATGAGATTTGAGCTTCTGGTCTACCTTTTGCCGTGGGACCTCAGCCAGTTACACTGACTCCTGGCATCAGCAAGCACATCTTCCTTTTAGGACGATGAGAGAACTCAGTGATTTTTTTGTGTCTAGAAATAAATATATAAGGCAAATAACAGTAATTATTAGTCATAGCCTAGCACGTTGCCCTTCTCTAAAACACTCACAGGTTCCCTCAGGACCTTCACATGAACTGTTCAGGTCCTTGTCCACCCTGAGAGTCTGCATTGCTGTAGGAGAAGGGCCTGCTTGTTTGTCCGTCCTGAACTCAGACAGAACCCATCCTGCATTTATCAGAAACAGTACCAAGCCATGTCTGTCACCTACATGGCCTCATAGCAATAGGTCCAGGTTCCTAGAAGGTGGGGTCACTGTGCTGATCCTGGGTAATGGTCCAGACAGTCTTTGACACTCTCTGATTTTCGACAAGCGCTGATGTCATAAATGTGTTCAAAACAGACACCTTCTTGGAAGACTTAATGGCCTTGTTTCTCAGAAAACTGTTTAAACAAGAAAAACCCCAAGGTTGAATGTGTTCAACTTGTCTCCATTTGGAAAGGGCTTTGCACTTCAGTGAGGGCTGTGTTCACCAAGATTGTCTTTTTGAACTTGAGCAATCCTATGAAAAATCTGTTTAGATGTTTTTGCTCTTTTTTTTTATGTTTGCTTGTAACTGGGGAACTGAGTCAAGCCGCTGGCAGGCCGCAAACATTTGACACAGGATGCCATGACCTGCAGTCATTTAAATGACAGCATAAAGCTCTCCAGCCCCCAAGGGCCCCAAACTCCAGTGATGTGGGAATTTACTGGGAATGCGTGCACGTTCAATAGTGAACAGAATTTGTAAGCTCTATAAAATTTCTGAACCGTCAGCTCAAGTTGTATTTTCTGGGCTGACTAAGGCCCCCTCCAAGGATGCCCGAAGCTGAATCGCATCAGAGAGGCCCTCAATACAGAGCGTGAAGACGGCCTTCATCAGGGTGAACCTTGGATAGGAGAAAACATGTCTGAAAGTAAGAGAAGAACCTACGGCATTACAGTGATTGCAGCCCTGACCGCCGCAGCCTGCTTACTGATTACGACTTAATTTCAAGGTGATTTTCTTCTTTCTAGCTAAGAAAAAAAAATAATTAGTCGTGAAAGTATTAAAGAGACGCTGGCACCAGAATGCGCTCTCCGTTTTCATCATCCTCTCATTTTGCTACATGAGCTCTTGAGAGGGACAGACTTGGCCGGAGCCGCTGGTCATTGTTTCCAGAGCTGGTGCCACAACTGCCTAGCAACCTTCTGACATCTCAAGTCGTTGGTCTGCACTTCACCGGAGTTTATTATTTGTAAAGAATCTGCCTTTGTCATCCCCCTGCCCCCCCGACCCCTCACTTTTGATTCAGGCCAACATAGAACCAGAAAGTTCCCTGTAATGTAAAACACGAGGGAACACAGGAACTATCTGGCGGGTCAGGGTCACACAACAAATTTGACAAAGCAGAGTTGACCTGAGAACAAAGGCGTGTTTGGCCACGTTTGGGCAGTGAACAAGGAGAAGGGAAGAGGAGGATCGGGAGCTGGATGGAACTGGTTTAGATTCTGGCTGGCTCTCTAGGCCTTTGGAAGAGGGATGTTACTTTATCTGGAAGAACAGAGGGAATAGTAACGCCTGCCTGGTTTCCTTCATGGCCAGCATTAATTGACCCTCCACACTTTGATGTCAGGCTCATGAGACACCAGCGGTTAGAAATTAACACGAGTCCTCTCGTAGTTGGAGAGACCAAAGCCCAGAGAGATCAATCATCTCCCCAAGGTCATCTGCTGAACAAGCTGTGACTTGAGAATGGCAGAGAAATCTGCTTGGCACCAAGGCCGTAGGCTTCGGCGCCGCAGTTTCTCAGGACTGATAAGAACAAAAGCCGAGAGCCCGGTATGCCACCTGGTGCCCAGGAGCTACTGAGATGAATCAGCAGAATCAGAAAACCGGCCCTTCTCAGCACTCGACCAGAAGAGCGAGGGAGTGGCTCATGCAGAAAGCCCTAGCAGGGTGAAGCCGATGGAGACGTGGCCAGCAAAGCCCTGCTTTGTCTGGTCGCCCTTGGGAAAGGCCGCTTGACTGTCAGGTGCCTGCCGGCGGCGGAGGGTTCCCGGGCCTGGCTCTCACCACTCTACCCACGCCTTTTCTTCCAAGCCATCTCTGTCCCTTTTCTTTCTCCCATGCTACTTATATCTCTCCCTTCATGTCACCACCATGCCCCACACATGCCCCAGATGCTTGAAAGTCAGCATCCTGGCCCTAAAACAAACCCCTTCTGTACTCATGAGAAAAAGTGTCCTCTTCCTCATCAGCGACTGGGGCTCCTGACGCTTTGGAGCTCCTAGTTACCACATTCTCACCACTAAGTAAGTTGTACATTGACTCTTAAATTATGTCAGGTTTTTTGTTTGTTTGTTTTTGTTTGTTTGTTTTCATTTATGTATACATTATTCTGTCTGCATGGATGCCTGCAGGCCAGAAGGGGGCACCAGATTTCATTACAAACGGTTGTGGTTACTGGGGATTGAACTCAGGACCTCTGGAAGAGCAGCCAGTGTGCTCTTAACCTCTGAACCATCTCTCCAGCCCACGTTGGCGTTGTTGAGTGGTATTAGAAACAGTCTACAATCCAAAAGATCAGGATGTTATCGTCCGCTAAGCTCCCACCCTCTCCCTGACTCACAGAATGCACTCTTTCAAGGTCTAATGAAATGTCCAGGCTTTGGCTGAGTACTCTTGGTACCAGGTTTGGAAAGAGAACCCCAACAGCCAACAGCTGCCAACATCCAGCCGTCAGGTGGGCTGAGGAAACAGGTATGTGGATTCGGGTGGACCGGATGGTAGTGGTGGTCGTGGGGGTGGGGTGAGGTAGGGGCTGTAGGGGTGTTAAATGCAGAACTTAACTGTCCAAACGAGTGTCATTCCTAGATTGGGAATGAGGACTAGAGAGGGGAGAATCCTTGAGTTCTCAAAAGCATTTGGTAAACGCTTTCGGTTGCTTACATGGTTTGCCTTAACACATTTCTAACAGTTCGCTGCTGCTGGTGCAAAAGGCTCTTCAGTGTATATACAATTTCTGAGACCTTCTGGATGTTCTCTGGAGGCAAGTTTAATTAAGAACACAGAGGGCGTGGCTGGAGAACACCATCTCCTGTTTAAATGAGACTATGGTTTCCTTCAGGACTGGCAACGATGTCGACCCTCAATTATTCTGGTGGCCACAGGGATGGTGAGGTGTATCTTTGTGTGCACGTATGTGCGGGGTATGTGTATTGTTTATGCACGTGTGTCCATGTGCATGCTTACGTGTATACGCACATGGAGGGTATGTGCATGCTTGTGTGTGTATGTGTGTGAGGGTGTGTGCATTATTTGTGCACATGTATCCATGTGCATGTATATGTCAAGGCCAGATGTTAGTATCAGGTGTCTTCCTTCATCACTCTTTTTTTTGAAATAATAATAATAATAATAAACTTAGAAAGCCCAGAACTCACTGAATTGGCTTAGGCGAGCTGGCCTGTGAACTCCGAGGACCTGCTTGTCTTCATGGCCTCTCTCATCACTAGGTTACAGGGATGCACCGTCAAACAGTCTGCTTCATTTTAGGTTGTCTGTATATAGGTGTTTGCTTGCATGTATGTTTGTGCCCCAAGAGAAGGCCTAGTTCATGGACCAAGTCCATGGAGGCCAGAGGAAGGCATTGGATTCCTGGAACTAAAGTTACAGATGGTTGTGAGCCACCATGTGGGTGCCAGGAACTGAACCGGGGTCTTCTGGAAGAGCAGCAAGTGGTTTCAACCACTGAGTCATTTCCTGCCTCCATACTCAACTTCATACAGATGCTGGAGATCTCAACTTGGGCCCTCAGCTTGTGTGCCAAGCACTTGGCCACTATCTCCCATTCCCAGCAAGGTTTATCGCTAAGTAATTTTTCTAGGCTCCTCAAGCCATGATGAAGATGATGATCAGGTTGTAGGCTCCCCAAAATTCTGAATTATGAAGAAGCCCACTCTCTTATTGGAGTTCCTCATAAAATAAGCACTTTCTCTTACCACATGAATGGCTTATGGGATGTTCTGGGCCAGCCCTGTGCCTTTACACAGCAGAAACGCAATGCACCTTTGCCCAGTGTAAACTTACAGAGAAAAACACAAATCGCATCCTGCCTCTGGAGTCCCAACCGCCTTCCTCTCTACTCTGTGTAAGCAAAGAGATCCCCAGGAGCACACAGCAGAGGAAAATGGGCAGGAGGCTCAGGGGTGGAGCTGCCCCACTATCTCTGATCCCAGCTGCGGAGCCTTTAGTCTTGAGTTGTAAGCAAGATAGGATCTTCCCATTCACTCTCAACACTGGTACAGCACACAGCGTTCTGAAAACAAAGACATCCAATGCGGGGCAGGTCAACACGAGCTTGTTCTTCAGACTAATGTTTCCTATTAAGTATGGTGTTTGTAGGCTCTGCAATTCAATTGGAAATGGTGGATAGTTCTGAAGATAAAAGACTTTGGATGAGGCATTTTATGGATAACATTAAAATAGTTACTATTCATGACTATTTATAGACATTATTAGCAAACACCCCAAAACCCTGCAAGATAAGCAACAATTTTCATTTCCTTAGTGGGGAGGTTGAGTCCCTGTATAGTTTTGCAGCTGCTCTTACCTGGCCCACATCTGTGTCTTTCCGATTCATCCCAATAACGCTGGTAAGATTCTCTCTAGAAGCGCACACATGCTCAGTAACGTAGTTCCCACAGCCTACACAGAGAGCTATGCTAGTACATGGCCTCAAAGGAGGACTGGAGTATCAGTTGTCAGCTCTGTTCATGAGGGCTGGGCAAGGCATCTGCCTCTCTGAATTCCATTATCCTCCCTTGCCAGACAGCAAACACGATGACCCACTTCGCCAGCCTCCGAGAAGTAACCATTACAAAGCGGGCAGCAAAGACAAAGCCCTTTGGTTATGACACTAGCAAGCCATGTGTCTGTGCAACCTGGCTGCTCTTTCTGACCTAAACCCAGAACACGGGAAAACAGCCGGGCCTCATGCCTCCTCCAGCTCTCCCACGTAGATTCCTGTAAGTGAAACTCCCTTTGAAACCCCTGGAATTCTATCTGGAGAGAAAACACAGGAAGATATGTCAAGCTGCAGCTCCACGGCTTGGCCAAGCAATTTATACCCAGCATTATTAATCACCGGCTCCTCCTGCCGTTAGCCAAACCCGAAACGAAAGGGGGTAGGATTCTAAATCGTTAATCTCTCCTCTCACCAGGCTCATGGAACTTGGAGCGATGTTGAAATCCAGGCAGTGGAAATAGGTTTTGTGAGTCTCGGCAAGTTTTGCCCTCCACTGTTTCCTAGGAGGAGCAGGCAAGAGTCACACGAAGCTCTCCTCTGCCAACGCTACTTAAAAAGACCAACGCAACACTTACTGTCTGGGAGTTCAGCAGGCCAAGTCCAAAGTCGTGGGAATGGTGGCTCTTCCTTTCAAGCACACCATATGCTCTCGGTGGAGGCAGAGCTCACCGGGCTGCTATTAATAACTGACTGAGAGTGCTGGGCAGACACATGAGCCAGTCTGTCATGGGAGGAGCGTGGAAGGGAACTGACGGGCACAGGTGGGATGAAATGTAACAAAAATATTACACAGTAGCTCAAGCAAGCCACTAGGCAGGGATGGCTTCCTCCTCCATCCATAGGTCCACAGGTTAGCAGTTCCAAAATATTAACAAGCAATAAAGAGCTTCTCGCTGAGAGCGCAAGGCTCAGCTAATGCAGAATGACCTTTGCTCTTCCACACCCCCTTTCTGTGGGGAGCTGGGCTTTTATTGCTTTAGTTTTTACTTATGAGTATGCATCTCTGCATGTGTGTAATGCCACATGTATGCGGGGACCTAAGAAGGCCAGATTTGTTGGAGCTCTAATTACAGATGAGTGACCATGTGCGGATTCTGGGAGCCTCTATTTTTCTTCCTCCATTTTCAAAAGATATCAAGTGGATTTAAAATGTCTATTATAGATCTTGATCTGCATTTGTATCTCTGTGTGGGGTTGTGTGGTAAGGTAAGGGTTTCATTGCTTAGGCCAGTAGTTCTCAATCTGAGGGTCGTGATCCCTTTGAGGTCACATAGCATGCATAACAGATATTTACAGTGCTTTATAACACTAGCAAAATGACACTTATGAAGTATCAATAAAAATAATTTTATGGTTGGGGGGGTCACCACGACGTGAGAAACTGTATCAAAGGGTCACAGCATTAGCAAGGTTGAGAACCGCTGCCTTAGACACTGTCCACTATTTTGAGACTATGTCTCTCACTGACCTGGAACCTGACAAGTATCCCAAGCTAGCTATGGATCCTCAGTGATCCACCTGTCTCTGCCTCCCCAGTGCTGGGGATGCATGTACTGTCACTACACCTGACTTCTTAATATGTATTATGGACATGAACCTCAGGTCTCCATACTTGCCTAGCAAGTACTCTCCTGACTCAGCCATCTCCTCAGCTCTGGTATGAATTGCTTGAAGTTTGTTTCCTCTCCAAAACAATTTTAAAATCATATTATAGTTGTTTAGGGATAAGTAGATCTTGGGGTGACATCATATCCCCAAAACAACCAGAAGAACTGATGTGATCGGATAGAAAGAGTAGAATGTGGCTTCTGGCTTCAAGGATTCTCTTCTTTTGAAAAATCTCTATTTCAAGAATTTCTAGATGGTCCCTCCAAGCCCCTCCCTCATACGGAACATCAAATTATCCAGATCATTGGGGAAGCAGCTTAGATCAAGTTCCACTGAACACAGTTGTTGTCTTGAGTGTTAAAGGAGAAGTGGCATTGACCTAACAGTGACTGCAGTATGTTACTGTACTGTGGCCATCTTTGGTGCAGTGCTCAATGGTTGTCTGATTCTTAAAGTTCCAGCTGCCTTTCTCCCTAGCTCTGGCCCCATGATGGTGAATCTTCCATAGTTAGTTTGGCTGCATTTGGAGTCACCTAGGAGACACATTTCTGGCATGTCTGTAAGAGAGTCTCTACAGAGATTTACCTGAGGAGGGAAGAACCTTCCTTAAAGTGAGGGACACCATGCCATGGGTACAATGTACCAGACTGGGAACAAAGAAAAAAAAAAGCAAGCTGAGTACTAGCAGTCAGGTCTCTGTGTCATCACTGTGGCCCCATTGTGACCAGTTATCTCATGACCTTTCTGCCATGACTTGTAGAGAGCCATGTGATGCCACGCCTTACAGGTGGCGCTGATTCCCGCCTTCCACCTTTCACATGCTCTCAGATGTGTAACAACTCCATATATGGCTAACGCTAAGATCTGGCTTGCTTCCGCATTTCTGGACCTATCTGCGTCTCCCACATGGCTTGCTGGGGTTGGCTACCCAGAGGTTATTTAAGCTGCAGACTGGCTTTTCCCCGGGGCGAGAGGTTGCGAGAGGTAGCGAAAGGATGAGAAGATTATTTTAAGGGCCTGAATAAACCGCAGTAAGAAGAGTCTGGTGTTGCGTCTTCATTACTGAAAAGAGGAACACGACAATGACTTCCCAACCATGAAGGACTGGATCCTTTAACTGAGAAACAACAGAAACAAAACCTTTCCTTAAATTCGTTTCATCAACTGGTTTTTTTTCCCCCAAACTCTCTGACCAACTCGACACAGTGGTGAGACAGGAGTGATTGCTGGTTGGGTAGATGTGTGTGGGCTTCCAGATTTCAACTACACACACTGTGATTTGATGTGGGAAGCCCCGTTGTATGCTGTGGATATGTGTTGCTTTCATCGGTTGATGAATAATGCTGCTTTGGCGTATGGCAGGGCAGAGTATAGCTAGGTGGGAAAGCCAAACTGAATACAGGGAGAAAGGCGGAGTCTGGGAGATGTCAGCAGCCACTGGAGAAGCCAGATGTGAGTTAACAAGCCATGAGCCTCGTGGTAAAATATAGAATAACAGAACTGGGTTAATTTAAGTTGTAAGAGCTAGTTAATTATGAGCCTGAGCTCATAGGTCAAACAGTTTGCAATTAATGTTAAGGCTCAGAGTGGTTATTTGGGAACTGGCTGGCAGGAGAGAATTCTCCAGTTATAATGATTGGCTTAGCATTTATGAGTACCTACTGGCTGTATGTGTATACGGCTGTGTTAATGAAAGATGGGGTAAACAGTCAGGTGATTCTGTTCTTGGCACACATACCAACACGCCATTTACCAAACCTAACTGTGATAGGTCAGTCCACATAGCCTCTAGAAATCTCAGCAAACTTATATAGCATCTGTTATTGTTGCCAGGGACAGCTCTCTCGGTCTTCATTTCCTAGGTTTCCAAAAGGGAGTATCAGAAATACAAAATATTATGCACAGTTCAGGGTGAAAGCTATTTTTCTATTTTTTAAATGATGTATTTGCATTGGTGTTTGTCTACATGTGCAGCTCTATAAGGGTGTTGGATCCCCCGAAACTGGAAGTACAGACAGTTGGGAGCTGCTTTGTGGGTGTTTTAATTGAACCTAGGTTCTCTGGAAGAGCAGCCAGTGCTCTTAACTGCTCAACCATCTCTCCAGCCCATTAACACTGTTTTCCTGGTTTCCCCTGATATCAGTAATATGCTTGATGCGTGATGAATGCGTCAGGAAACCTTCTAAGAAAACCAAGCAAATCCTCGGTGAAATCTGAGAACCAACCTACTCCTTCCTCATAGACCTAGCATCCTCTTCTCAGGGACTTCAGAGCTGCGGAAGGGAAGCTCTGGCGGGTGTCCCCTGACAGTCATGTCGGATCTGGAAGTTTTGCTTTGCTCACGTACCTCCTTAGAATTCTCAGGACCTTGGGCAGGAATCTCCGCTGGAGGAAGAGAGACTGGCCTACTACAGAAAGATGATTAGCAAAATGCAGTAAATGAATGCCTTTTATGGTAATACTTACCAGGAAATTAATGCACTGTCTTAATCCACCTGATGCACACACACACACCCCAGAGAGATGGGATCATCTTTGGAATAATAGGCACACAGAGGAACTAAGGAAGAATATCAATGGAAGGCTGTTGCCTTCTGTCCTGTTTGGCTCAATCTGGGCCCCGTTACGATGTCTGTGCCCATTGTAGGGGATCTTCTGTGGCTGATGCAAATGCGGGCCTCAGAGTTTCTGTCAGTTCTTAGACATGAATGACAGCCAGTCCTCCCACCTACACGGTGGGGACTTGGCGACTTAATCTTAACAAGTCAAAGCATCCCACAGAAGACGATACAAGATGAATATGCTGTGATTTCTTCTTTTCTGCCCTTTTCCTCATGTGTGATGGAGTCTGACTATGCTGACCTCAAACTCTCCAGCCTCCTGCCTCAGCCTTCCAAGGGCTGGGATTACAGGTGTCTGTCACCATGCACAGCCTAGAACTAAAGGAATTATTTGTGTGTGTGGTCTCAGAGGATGGTGGTTAGGGTTGCAATCTTTCTGCCTCTATGGATTAATTTTTTCTTCTAGCTGCTGCAGTTTTACCAATAACATCTTTCAAAAGCAACTTAAGAACAGAAGGGACTTTCTGGGCTCTCAAATCTAAAGGTGGGTTTATCCCATCATGGAGAGTATGTCATGACCACAGGCATTGTGCGGCGGCTCCTTACACTGTGTCCACAGTGAGGAAGCAGAGACAGATGCCTGCTAGCGTCCCACTTCCTCCTTTTTACTCACTCAGAACCTCAGCCCACCGAACCCTGCCACCTACATTCAAGATACGTCTTCCTTCTGAAGCTAAACGTCTCTGGGAACATCCTCATAGACACACCCAGAAGTGCATTTCCATGGTGATTCTAAATCCAACCAAGTTCAGTGACAGTTCCCAAGCTTTAGGATGGCCAGTGGGCACCGTGGCACCCAGGAGGAAAGACAGAAACATTCTAAAAGGTGTTATCACTTTCATCTGCAATACTCCTATGTCGGTGCCAGGAAGATCAGGTCGCTGCTGAAGAAGGTATGATTTTATGTTTATTTGCAAGTTCATAAAATGAAAATAGATTCGAGAAGCTCCATTGGCTGCTAGCTTGGGTCTGGAAAGTCACCGAACACAGGTGCATATAATTGTTCTCAGCTTCAGTCGCAGACAAGCGTCATTCAGGGCGACACTTATCCTCACACAACCTGATGGCAAAGACAAGGAAGGCTATAGATCTAGAGTGGCCACATTACCCGTCCAAAGACACAGGCATATGAGGCCGCACGCTCTGGTAGCAGACATTCTGGTTCCAAGACCATGTTCTGAATCCCGTGCTCTCAAAAGGGACAGGTATGGCCGTGGCAGAAGCATGCCATCTTGGTGGTAAAACGGAAGGGAGGGGGAAATAAGCAGGGAAGGGAGGAGACAGAGGAGTCATGCCTAGAGCCAAATGCATGGGGTATCCTGGTGTCTCTGGAACCAGAACCATGGATGCCAGACCCTGTTGAAATGGAAGTCTCACAATACAAAGTTGGTGCTTGGCGTGGATGAGCATGAGGCATGCTTCATGGATGGAACTCCCCTTCAGACACATAACCAGGCCAATCTAGGCCTGACAAGAAATCCATTGGTCCTCCACAAATAAACAAAATGTAACTCAGGGCATAGGCTCTTAAACATTCAAGGTCAAACCTGGGTCCCCTCCCTTCTTCCAGTCTCAAACTGTGTGTGTGTGTGTGTGTGTGTGTGTGTGTGTGTGTGTGTGTGTGTAGGGGGCGGGGCTGTATAAAGTGGCCAGTAGCATGAGTAGCCGTTTCCTCTCTCTGAGTGGCAGTGAAATTTATGCATCAACTAAGGTCCTTATTGCCAATTTAAAAGCAACCGTTTTCCCCACACAGAGGCTATCATAAAAATAACACTTACTGTTTAATTGTTTTATGAGCACATCCACACCTTCCTGCTTTGGCTGTTCAACTGCCCTCAGTAAAACAGCGCTGATCGAGGTCTTAAAGGCGAGGGAGGCCAAGTAATCTTCAGATTACGTGGCAGAATGCGATTGAAGAACTCGGCTGGAAACCTGGGTACTGGTCAAGTCCAAAGAAAGCTTTGTTCTGATTTAGACTTCAGCCAGCCCCACAGCCTAACACGTTCTGCTCTGTGGACAGTGAGCAGATTTCTGTGCCTCACGGTTCTTCACTTTTAGTTTGATAAGCCATTGGGTTTGAGAACCAAGATGATCCGGGCGGTGGTGGCACATGCCTTTAGTCTGAGCACTTGGTGGGAGGCGGGGGGCTACAGACAAGGGGATCTCTGTGGAGTTCGAGGCCAGCCTGATCTATAAAATGAGTTCTAGGACAGCAAGGGTGACGTAGTAAAATCTTGTCTTGAAAATCCAAAAAGCAAGCAATCAAACAAAACAAAAAAAACAAACAAAAAACAAACCAAGATGAAAGAATCAAGGCTCAGAATGTCAAAGATGTGCTGCCATGGGCAGGGGAGGTGGCCCATCGTGAGCATAAGAACCTGAGCCTGAATTCCTAAAATGATCAGACATAGTAGCGCATCTGTCTATGACTCCAAGACTCCCCTGAAAAGATGGGAGGCGGGAAAGGAATCTGCAGGTTCTCACATGACAGCTAGCCTGGGTACACAGTGGAAAAGAAAAAAACCAGTAAGAGACCTTAACAAGTCTTAAGGTGGAAGGTTCGGAACACCATCAAGGTTGCTTCCTGACCTCCACATACATGGGGAGAGGGCTGATTTAAAGGAACGTGCTGTTTACACCATGTGGCCAGTTAGCAAACATTTTCATAGTATTATTGTGAGTAATGACCTAGGGACTGTGACAAGGAGGCAGAAGATGTTACAAGGGCCCGATGTGGCCAGCAGAGCACTAAGCGTGCCCTGGTACACCTGGGTCTGGAAAAATCGCTGAGCACAGGTGTGTATCACCATTCTCAGCCTCAGTCGCAGACACCCAGGGTGACCGGGCATCCCACCTCAACTGTTTTTGCCCATTAAGTGGCTGAGACCGTGTTTCTGGAACCAGATTCTTTGGCCTTGCCCACTGATCCCAGGCAAGTCATCTGAAGTCTGTGAAACCCAAGACAGAGAGCGGGGTGAGGAGCAGCCAACTCCACCTAGAACATCCAACACGGGACTGCTAAGAGGAAAAGATCGCCCACCCGAGTTCCTCCCACTGTTAACTAATGCTCCTGCTTTTACAGCTTCCAGGTTCCTGTCCAGGCTGAAGCACAGGGTGGTGGCAAGGGAAGAAAAAGGCAGGGAGGTGGAAAACTACACTCAACAAAGACACAGTCAGAGACTGACAGACAGGTTAGCTTTTGGTGCACGAGACGCTTTCCACATGACAGCTGTCTCAGGGTCCTGCGATTCCCAAGAGAGTCTCACTCGACCTTATGCCTTCCTCCACGCCTTTAGCTGTGCTTGGGCTGCGAGTTTCCCACATAAATCACTGCTGCTCCCCCACCCCTTCCCTGGCCCTGCCCCGAGAGGGACTCGCCAAGCACCAAAGGTCATGGCATGCCCAGACTTCACAACACCATGGCGTTCCACATTGTCGTCGACAAAGTTCAAGCTTGAGAACAGGGCAGTGCAGTCACAAACCGGCCAACCGCTCTCCCCAGTGCAAAAATCATGGGGAAAGAAGTTTCAGATTTTCTGTTGGGCTGCATTCACAGACATTCTTAGTCACGTGTGGCCACATGTGGCCTGTGGGCTAAAGGATAGACAGGCATGCTGGAGAGCAAAGCCTCTATTGTCCTCAAGCCCAGATGCGCTGGAGCAAAGCTCATGAGGGTCAACTATTACATCTAGGAACAATCACCTGGTCGTAGACCAGACACTTAAAAATTAAATTACACAGAATTTGGGTAAAAAAAAACAGATAAGAGAAAAAGATAATCCTTAACACACTTCTTTTTTAAATTCATTCTACTTTTGTTATTTTCTTCGAGACATTGTCTCATCTGTTCCAGGCTGGCCTCCCCTTCGCTATGTAGCTGAAGATAACCTGAACTCCGACCCTCTGCCTCCCACTTCCAAGCGCTAGCACTGCAGGTGTGCACCACCACTTCCGGTTTATGTGGCTTGGGGAGAGAACCCAGGACCGTGCGCTAGCAGGACAAGTGTTCTACCCCTAAGCAACGCGCCAGCTTCTGTCTTGCTTTTCTCATGCGCACAAGACTATAGCTGACACCGTTACATGGTAAACGAAGCTACAGTTCGAAGTCACTTGCGACTGGAACATTTACACTAAAGAAATTAGCAAGCAATATGAATCAGGGCTACTTTCAGAGAGGTAGGGCTTTTGGTTCGTTGTTTATGAGACATGGTCTCACAGTATAGTCCTGGCTGGTCTGGGACTCAGACATCCTTCCGCCACTGACTCTCTAGTGCTGGGATTAAAAGTGTGTCCCAGAACACTCAGGAGAGCCAGGACTTTTAAAATATGTCATTCTTTAGATCTCTTTATAATGCCAGACCTGCCCCACCTCAACCTGCTAACCCCACCCCGAGACACATCTTGTAGAAGGACAGCGGTAGCACATACCTTTAATCCCAGCACTCAGGAGGCAGAGGCAGCTGGATGGATCTCTGTGAGTTCAGGGCTAGCCTAGTCTACACTGTCTCAGGACAGTCAAGGCTACACAGAGAAACCCTGTCTCAAACCCCCGCCCCCCCAAATCCATGTTATAAGGAACGCATTAGATTGAAGTCGCAGGGCGATCGGTAATGAAAAGTCCCCAGACTATCTTAATACAAAATATACAGCTTTAATAAACAGAAGTAAGACTTACACCAGCTTACACCAGAATCCAAACGATCTGTCCGGACGCAGGAGCTAGTGGGAGCTCGCTTGCTAGGTTTATAGGCAAGCTTTGGCCTAAGGGCGGCACGCCCCCAAAACAATGTGATTGGCTGAACTCCCCTATCTTTAGATCATGATTCTTAATCTTCCTAAAGCTGAGACCCTTAACTACAGTTCATGTAGCAACCCCCAGCCACCCAACCATAAAATTATTTTTGTTGCTACTTCTTAACTCCAATTTTGCTACTGTTATTAATTATAATGGAAATATCAGTTTCCCAACAGTCTTAAGTGATCCAAAGGGATCACAACCCACAGGTTGAGAATCACTGCATTAGAGGATACTATAGCCACAGAACAGACAAACACTAATCCCACTTTATAGCCTGAGGTACGCAAGGAAGTCTCATTTACCAAGGTCCCCTGGGTACATTTAATTGTCTTATGATTATCTGGATATGAGTCCAGGAACGTCTGGTCTATGCCTTTCTTCAAGGCAGGCTTTAATTTCTGTTCCTTTTTCCCATGAGCACACTAGACTGGCTGTACTGGACTTCACGTATTCAACCTATGACCTTTCCAAGTAGGTCACGACCTCAAGAGTCTGCAGATCCATGCTTTAATAACTACAATGGCAGGCAGACTGGCCCTGGAGAGGGCGGGGGCTCTCTGCCCTCCAGGTGCACCGACCCCTCAACCCACAATGACTGCAATAGCAGCCTTCCTGCACTTTTCCAAGAGAAGCAGCAATCTGGTGGGGTTTTTGTTGTTGTTTTATATTATAGACGCCTCACTTAAAATGAATTCCAATTTTCCATCAATGCTTCAGGCTGAATCAGTGATGGTGAGATGGTTACCCCCACTCCACCCCGCAGGCTACCTGACTTCACCATGGTGACTTGTGCCATTGGCTGTAATCCCTCACAAATCACAGGGTGGGCCATTCATTTGCTGCCTCCCAAGACTCTGAAACACAGCACAGAAAACCTCAATGAAGAGAGGGAGGGTCCTTCTTCCCAGAGTTGCCTTTAGTCAATGGGTAAAGGGATCCGGTGGTCCAGCGGTCCCACAACCGGTTGGAACAATCCGGAAGCGTGTGTGAGGTTTCTCTTAACCACTGGAGATCAGTTCCAGCTGCCCTCACTGCCCAGCAAGCAGCCAGTTCCCCAGCCTTGTGCTGCCTTCCCTTCCGCCACTGACTCCAATTCCAGGAATCACTTCCAAGCCTCCTGCACCCCCGACTTGTGAACCCAGGAGGGAGGCTCCATCCATCCATTCTAAACTCTGCCTAAAAACCAATTCCTTTGAGGTCTTCTCTCTTGTTTTCCGAGACAGGGTTTTCTCTGTGTAGCTCTGGCTATCTGGGAACTCACTCTTAGACCAGACTGACCTCAAACTCAAAAGATCTGCCTGCCTCTGCCTCCTGAGTGCTGGATTAAAGGTGTGCACCACCACAACTCTGGAAGTTTTCTCTGATTCAAAGTATTTTAAAAAAAGGGGGGGGAGGAATTGAGACACCAACTGCCTTCTCCCTAAAAGACAAGCTTTACTATTAAAGTAAAAGGGGGGGGGCGGATTAGTTTTGACCCAATGAAATGAATTCCTAAAGACTCCATTCCTTAAAGGATTCTGCTACTATGCACTCCCACCCCACCCAGCCTTATCAAAATGCAACTGACAAGCCACAGGTTCTTCCAACACATGGATACCTATCTGGAATATTCTCTACTACACACACATCATCCCAGATACTGTTATTTTCCTGACCTATTGATGGGGTACAGACACATGAGCTATACTAAGGCTGCTGCTGGGGCTACACAGCAAATTGTTTTAGAAAGTTTTGTTCTTTTTTATTAATTTTTATTAATTTTGTGCATGTGTGTACTGAAGGGTGGTGGAGGCCAGAGGACAGCTTAACAGGAGTTGGTTCTCTCCTACCACATGAAGTCTCAGAGTTCAAACTCAGGGTGTCAGGCTTATAGCAGATAGATTTATCTGGCCCAAGAGTAAACTTTTAATAAATAGAATACATTTAAAAAATACATTTATTACTACATACTGTAGTGACAATGAGCACTGTTTAGATAGGGTTGGTGTCACAGGCCTATCCATACAGGTCCATTACATACATGTCCAACACACAGCATTTCACAACAGCCTGGCTGTCCAGATCACTGGAGGCTTTCAGGATGATGCACCATCCACTGACACGCCCTATGGTGCATGCCTGTGCATGTGGGTCCCCATGTGACATTTTGGGAGTGTAGCTTTCCTTCCCCCCGCCCCCCACGTATATATGTGCATCCCTCTAGGTTTACTGTTTGAACTTGAAATACAGCATATTGGGGCAGAAACACCCTATCAAGGTTCAAAACCATGGGACCTATCAGGGGTTAAGAGCACTGGCTGCTCTTTCAGAGGACCTGCGTTCAGTTCTTAGCATCCCCGTGGTGGCTCACAACCTCCTCTAACTCTAGTTGCAAGGGATCCAATGCCGCCTTCTGGCTTCTGCAGGCACTGAACACATGTAGTATGTGGACATACATGCAGAAAAAAAATCCACATTTTTTTTCCCTCTTTAGTATTTATAAAAAAGGAAAACCACACTAGCCCATTTATGCTGCCTTCCTACGTTTACTTCCTCTGGATGTCTTTAGAGTTTATAATTGGATTTACTTTGAAAGTCTGTTGGAACCAACACCAAACAATGATCGCTTCCAACTCAAAAGACCAGAAAGAACGAGGGGGAAGTTTATGGTTCAAGAGGTACATTTTAAAAAATTATCTTTATTTAGGTTTTCTGAGTCAGCACATGTATTAAAGACTGATCAACATAAAGGAAATAAGACATTAACTGGACATCTTACGTCTCTCTAAACTCCAACAGAGAAGGTCAGGATTGCCACCATTACCTGAACTCCAAGCCAGTCAAGTTGTAGACAGGCTATCAGAACGACACACAGAGCACACGGGTGTGCAGAGGCAGAGGGCATGCTAGCATTTGGCTCTCCTCTCTTCCTTGTTGACATCTTCCCATTTGACAGTCTGCTCTCTTTCCAAATGAAGTCCCAAATAAAAGTCTGTGGAAACAACTCAGGGTGCATCTGACTGGACAGTCTTCCGAAGGAATGCATTCCAACCTGTGGTGCCTGCAATCTTTTTTTTTGTGTGTGTGTTTTTTAAATTATTTATTTATTTTTTTGGCCAGGATGAAGTTCAGATCAAGATGCACAATACAATCTGATGATGTTGAGGACCGAGTCAAACAGCGAAGTTGAGCAGTAACCCAAGTTAAGGCATGAATGCACACACGTACACGTGCACACACACAGCACCCATGCTTGCACACACAGAGGATCTCACTGATCACTCAAGGACAGGCGACCTGGGTGTGGCCAGTAATCACAACTGCTGAGCATTCTGGAAAATGCTCCCCAAAATGGTAGGCTAACCCATTTTTATCAAAAAATTTAAAAAAAAAACAACTAAAACTTAACAAAAAAAACCCCCTAAGAATCTTTTAGTCTTTCCCAATGGCTCCTGAGAAGGAACCATGGAACAGCGTCAATGGCTGGCTCTTTAATCATTGGAAATTGAAGCTTTACTACGCATGTCTTTGGTAGTCATCGCTACAAGCTCTCAGCATTGGTTATCCTATGAGACAAGCACTAGACAGAAGATAAAGTTACACAGGAAACTTTCTCCCACACTTTTAAAAAACACCCTTTCTGAAGCATGCATCGCCATGCTTTTTCCTGTCCTCCTGGGTTTATCTTTAAGAGCAGAGCTTTGTATAGGGCAAGATCACGTCTACCCTACCCAACAATGGAGGATACACACTGTTTTCCTACAGCTGAAGGATCAACAAAAATTCACATTATGAATTATATCTGGTCGAATCAGAAGCCAATGACAAAGGCACAGCAGCATGAGGTGTCAAAGCCACATTCTGGTCACACATTCATTCCGTGGTCACCCGCCAACTGTTGTCTCCTTTCCAATCAACCAAGACGTATAAATAAAATCCTAAACACTTCCACATTGGCCAAAGGTCTAGAAGTCTGTCTAGAAGGCCAGCATGCTTGACAAGAGAAAGCAGGTCAGAGCCCAGAGGCGCTGGGCGCTGGGTTTGTAGACTGGGTTCTGTATGAAGGCGAGGGTGTCTGGGAAGAGACCCTCAACCTCTTAGCAGCACAGTGGTACCCGAGGGTCTCTGTCAACACGACAGGAGGTGGAGCCACCGATGGTACTGTCGCTCTCACCTGCTGAGGATGGCTACTGATGTTAATCCAGAGTCAGCCCGTGAGAGAAGGGAACTGAACCCCAGAGCGCCATGTCTGGCCCCAACCCACCTAGGAAGGGTTTCCCCGTAGTAAGGAGTCTCCTGTCTCTGGGGGCTCAGCAGCTGCTTCCCTTTCCTATCACTGCTGGCTTCCAAAGTAACACAAAGTCTCCTAAATTCAGATGTAGTGTTTGTTCTCTTGGTCTTGCTGCCTGCAGGGAGAAGCAACTGGATTGCGCTAAAAAGTGCTGAGAGAGGAACGTTTCGAGGGAAGGGAGGGGTCTAGAGGGATCTGCGGGACATTGTCCGAGACAAGCCTGAACGCCAAGAACCTAGCTCTGAGAGGCTCTGCTTGCCGCACAGCGGAGCCTTTGCTTTTGTGCTTCTAGGAGGCGGCTAAGCTGATGAGTGGCGGGGGAGAGATCTTTACAGAACGGACTTGTGTGCTGGAGTAGAAGCCGCTAGCCAGCAGGACTGAAATCTACAATCCCAGAAAAGTCTTGTAAACACATACCAAATTTCTCTCGCAAGGAAAATAAAATAAAAAAAAACCTCAAGACTGTACCGTGAAGGAAGAATTCTTCCGCCCTAGCCTCAGAATTTCCCTGGAATGGTCATGTACCAAGAGGGTCAGGAAGTTGCTGGAGAAATGCCCGGGTTTAGTCTGACATTGAAAACCTACCGCCTCGACAGCGCCAGCCTCCACCCTGGGTCTGATAACGGCACCATGGCTGGTACATCGCGCGTGCGCACGCGCGCGCACACACACATCTTAAAAATAAAACTTTCACAGACCGACAGTTTCTTCCTGGTCGTCGGAGGGTAACATTCTCAGTGTAGGGGAGGAAGAGAAGAGGTGAAAGGTCCTACGGTGGTTCTTATCCTCAAGTCCTTAAAAGGCCGTCCAACACTAGCATCCCATAACGCTTTTCTCATTCTGTTAGCTCTTAAATATGCATTCGAAGGCAAAAATGGAGGTTCCTAGACTGTACAATATTAAATATCTACAATGTCACCAGGGTATTTCCTTGTTCTCAGGAGTGTGTTCCGTGAGGAGTCGCTATTGGAGATGGCTGTCACAAACATGAACTCTTGAAAATGACTGATAAATTAATTTTCAGTTCTCTGATTATATCCAACAGATTCACGTTTCTCATCATAAAATATACATTCTCTAGTAAGTTATTTTCATCCACGGCATATATAAATATGCAAACACAGGCAGGGAAAAAGCACTTGACTACGAAAGCACAAAGTAACGGCCGACAAACAGAAATGAAGGTAACAGAGCCACACGGCGCTCCACCCGCAGTGATTTGTGCCGAATAAATGGCAATCATGTTCAGAACCTCCTCGGTACTCTCCTGGCTTACTTACGATGGGCACCGTGAGTTGCCAGCAAGGCCAATGAGCTCCTTTGCTGGCTACGCTTCCTCTCTGTCAAGTGCCCCTTGGCCATCACGCTAAGATGCCACCGACACTTCAAACAGTATTTCCTAAGAGTGTTTTGTACCTGGGAAATACCTATGCACCCTGGCTCAGGACAGCACAAAAGAATGGGGGGCGGGGGTATCACCATTTCGGCTCTGTTACAATCTCATGGCCCCTGCAGCAAAGCTCCAAAACAGCACTGGAGTCAGCCATCAAGATCACCAGAGGGAAGGCATCTACCTGCTCACGGCAGAGGGGACCGGCTTAGGTGGCTTAACTTGAAGGAGAAAGGAATGGAATCGCATCTCAACAGGCGATAGTTCCCACCCCACGCACGGGGAGAAGCTACACCTGTGTGATTTGTGTCTGTAGGCCGCTTTACAAGAGACACGCGGTCAATTTACGTCAAAAAACAACCTGTAAAAAGTGTGTCTTGTAGAAAGCTCTACACTAGACGTGTTGTGGGCACCGATTCATCTCACTTCCGATCCTATACTCATAAGTTAGGTTTGCAAAGGTCTGAACTGTACTGTAGTGCTCGGATTCTTGGTATAGTTTGGTAAACTCCCCTGTGACCTGGAAAAGGAGGGTTACTAACAGCTCAGTAAACTCCTGCAAGTTCACAGAAGAACGTTCTAAAATGAGATTTTCTTTCCTATTTGACAGACCTAAAAGCCAAGAAGAGAAGCCCTGGGGCCGGGCGTCGGGTGTGGGGTTTTGCACACTGCTTCTTGTGACCAAATACCAGATAGCAATGTTCCAGCCAGGGAATGACGGACACGGAGATTCAAGTAAAACACCGATGGAAAAAGTCATCTGGTTAGTGTTGCAGGACCCGCAACACCGGCTGCGTTTCTGACGAACATTCACGACACTACGAGGAGGGCAGCTAGACAACCTCAGTGCAAACACATCAGATCCAAATAGGCCAGGAAGGAAGCCTTTGGCGTTGAGAAGGCGCTCCATCAGACGAGTCCCGACTTGAAATTCTGACTAAGCTCATGCATTAAGGCTGGGAGGAGGGGTGCACCAAATGCGGCTGCTGCGAGGACGGGGCGGGCTGCGAGGATGGGGCTGCCGTGGGGACCGCGGGCTGCATGGGGGGCGGAGGCGGTGGCGGAGGTGGCTGGACTGGGCTCTGTGTGTTGGGAGATGGAGGAGGCGTGGGCCTTTTGAATTTATCAGGACTGCTGCTTCTCCGTGGCGACGGCCTCTGTAGGGAGGACACAGGGACAGCCGGTCAGTTTGGGATATCAGTTCAAGTTCAACGAAGTCAGAATCGGGGCTGAGGAGGACGGAACCTAGGCCAACGAGGGTCAGAAAAGCCATGGGTTCCTTCTTTATCTTTAGTGGTTCCTGAACTATCTGGGACAACACAAACAAAGTGGTAGGTTCATCACACCTACCTGTGAAGAAGGTTAATACAAAAACGATAATGCATTTTTCATAGTCAAATACGCAATTGGGGTCTTTAATAAAACAAAATAATAATAAAGATGCCATACTATCCCCTTAAACACTGTCACCTGTGCACCCTCACTCCCCTCCATTGTTTGGCTTTTTCTCACAATCTGAGGGGTCACACCACAGCACCCTCTGCCTTTACACAACACCCTTCAAAGTTCAGAAGACGTGGATGGGCGCCCCACGTAATTTCACGGAGGAAGGCTCTTTGAGTTAGTTTCTCTCCTCCATCCTATTCTCACGTTTCTTCCTGTCCTCTCAGCCAAACTGCACAGCCACGTATGCAGGGCTACTCTCCCAAGTGGAGCGCGAGAACCGGATGAACTTGACCCTCCTGAAGCCAGGAGAGAGAAAATTAAATCTGGAAGTCAGGGCAACTTTTGGGAAAGCCACTGAGGGTCAGTGAACTGCAAAGGCATTGAGAATAGGTATTTTTGGCGATTATGGAAACCACCGACAATGCTTTATGGCACTGAAGTGAAGACATTGTCCAGAGTTCAAATTACATTTCGCAGCGTGCAATCTCCACAAAAGAAGATGAGTTTCCCCATCTGGGGGTTATGAGTTTCAACACCAGAACTCTGTGGCAGTTCTTGGGAATACTGTGTCCAGATGGAGAAGTGACCCACGACACAAGGTGGCAAAGGCGGGCGGCAGCCGCACTCTGTGAGTGAGGAGCTGCCGGCGCCCAGCAAGGACACTTACCGTGATGCCGTGAGAGGCTCCCATGTGCTGAACGTGGAGGCCTGGAGAGTTGTAGTAAGACATCCCGGCGCGGGTCAAGGAGGTTGGTGGTGTGAAACCAACCGTATGACTCGCGTAGGAAAGACCTGAAACACAAACAAGGGCAACGAGGTTCAGCATTATTTGTAGCCGGATTGTCTAGAGTCCTCTAGGGAACTTTTCAATAAAAACAGACGTGCAAAGGTGTGGGGCCACTCAGTGGGCACGGTGGGTAGCAAGGGGCATAAAAACAAACAAACACAACTATCGAACACAGGAATCGAACAGTCATCTCAGACATGAACGTGGCCGCAGTTCACCAAATGACCCTTTAGATGGCGGCCAAGAGTTGCAGAAAGGATGACAAGAATGGTCTCTTCAGTAGTGTCGGGAAAACTTCATATCCACAGGGAAAAACAAACAAACATACACTGTGGAATAGTACTTTACCTAGGCAAAGATGTGTTACATCTGTTTCTGCTGTTATTTTAACTATGTGAAGGTGCGTTGTATGTTTTTGCTCGATTTGTTGAACTAGGTAAAGATGTGTTGCTGTTTCACCTTGCCTTCCGAAAGCACCTGTCTGGTCTAATATAAAGCTGAACGGTCAATAGCTAGGCAGGAGAGGACTGGGCAGGGCTAGTGTGCAGAGAGAATAAGTAGGAGACAAAAGCTAAGAGTGAGAGAGAAGAGAAAAGGAGAAGAAAACAAGGGAAAGAAAGGGACACGCCAGGAGAAACCAGGCAGCCACCAGCCAGCCAGACACAAGCAGGGGTGGAAGTAAGATATACAGAAGGAGAGAAATGTCAAAAGCCCGAGGCAAAATGTAGACGACGAGAAACAGGTTAAGTTATAAGAGCTCACAGAACAAGAATAAAATAAGTCTGAACATTCCAAACTAATAAGAAGTCTCCATATCATGATTTGGGAGCTGGTTGAGTGGCCCAAGAGAAAGCCTGCTACCAACCAACGAACAAACACCTTTAATATGACACCACACACAAGCATCAAATAGGTTAGGAAGCCGCAGGACACGTCTGTGTGGAACAGTGGATAAAACCTGCAATGTGCAAACAGCCTAACAGCCGGCCAGAGGCTGAGCAGACCAAGGACCCAGGGATACAGACGGTGAGTACTGCCTTACGCCCAGAGAGCACTACACCAAGTCAAACAGTCTCAGAGTATGGTGGTATTTTATTTATGCTTTAATAATAAAAGTTTGTTTGAAGATCAGAGGGTAATACTAAGCCACTAGAGGCTAGGCAGTGGTGTCACACACCTTTAATCCCTGGATTTGGGAGACAGAGGCAGATGGATCTCTGGGCTACACAAGATCAATGCAGAAACAGATACAGGTGGTGGTGGCTCACACCTTTAATCGCAGTATCAGGGAGTCACACGTCTGTAATCCCAGCACTAGAGGGGACTAGAAGAAAGGAGGAGACAGAGGCTCAGGGCTCAGTCTGCAGTCGCCCAGCCTTGGCAGAGGTGAGACTTCTCTAGTGGCTTCGCTGCTTTGCTTTTCTGATCTGCTTGAGCCCCAAGGTCTCTCTCTGGGTTTTTATTATTCGCGCAACAACAGAGGGACCGATACTGCACAGATCCGTGTATTCGCGGAATCTAAAACGGCAAAGCAGACGCAGAACAGTGGCTGCCAGGGACCAGGAAGGAGGGGAGAAAGGCGGGCTCTGCTGCTGTGTCGGCGTGAGGCTTCTGCATAGCAAGACGCAGAGAGAGGCTGGTGAGCACTGCGCCCGCAGGTAACCACAGTATTGTACACTCAGAGAGAGGGCAGATCTCAGGCTAAGTGCTCATCATAGCTTAAAAAAAAAAGTCAAGTCTTGCCAGTTCTTCCCTTTACAGAGTAAGAATATAGAAGAACCAAGGAGAAAATAAGGGTGAAAATTAAATGTAAAGAAAAGGAAAAAGAGAGATGAGATAATACCAGTAATAATTATATAGGGCAACTGTGTGTGCATGTGTGTGTAAGCGTGTGAATGTATACAAACTTCGCAACCTGAAAATGTCTGACACAGGATACAAAAGCCCCACACATGCTGATGTTCCCTGAAAGACGCCAAGAAAGTAACACCTATCAGGGCTGAGGAGGTGGCTCAATTGGTGAGGTCCTTGCTGCCCCTGCGTGAGGATCGCCCGGGTAACATGCCAGGAGGGTCCCTGGGGCCTGCCAGGCAGACAGCCTAGCTGAATTGGTGAGCTTCAGGTCGATGAGAGACACTACTTCAGAACAAGATGGACAGCGCACTCCTGAGGAATGATGCTGAGGTTGTCCTCGGGGTCCAATTAGCCCGATTTGAAATACTCAGTGATTTAACTGTGGACAGTCTAAGGAGCCCTAGAGAGCTGTACGGAAGCTGCACTGGTCTGGGCAACACTGACGTCCCATCAATCCAGTGCTTTACACCTTCACTCCTAGCGTCTACACGGACACACTGCACAGGGTGGGGCCTTGCTGTGGCTTCAGTGCCTCACGTCCACTCTTCCACCACAGGTGGACGTGAACACTTGGTCCCCAGCAGATGGCACTGTCTGGGAAGAGGTAGGGCCTCAGGAGGTGGGAGTAAGCAGGGGAGAACCTTAAGGTTTATACAGTGCAGCCTCACTTCCAGACTGCTCCCTGCCTGTGGATACAATGTGACCGGCTGCCTCAGGCTCTTGTCCCCACGGTCTTCTCTGACGGACGGGCTGTAACCCACTCTTTGTCCCTTAGGCTGCTTCATGTCAAACGTCCGGTCATAGTGCAACTAAAAGAGCTATAAAAACAAATGAAGTAAAAACACTAATGGAGAAGGATTTGGACAAGGACTGGTGTCACCAATTTCTCTTAAGAGCCCGCAGGTGGCTGGAGGCCAAGCTTTATAAACTATTGTCGCCCTGCGTTAGTGAGAACAAGCTGCGCTACCTATGCCCTTCCACAAAGACACTCCGAGTGAGTCTCTGACAGGACCTTTCTGTGCCTTTCAGATCAAATGCTCAGAGCTTATTTCCTGACTTGATGACGTCAGTGGCGTTTTCTGTCTGGACAGATTTCCCACCTCCGATTGATTTTTTGACGCGCATTCACAAAGCGGTGCTCTGTGAAGTCATTTAGACCAAAGCAATCGTTTACAGTGATGTTTATGATGCGCTGAGATTCAAGAGGTCATCTTCAAATAACAGCCTGGAACAAAGTGCTAATTCTGCTTCTTATGAAAGTAATGGTTTGACTGGGGGTGGGAACGGGAATGTCCCACTCAAGGGAACAATAGTTGGCTATGGGCCCAAGGTCTGGATTCAGTCCCCACCATTAAGAAAAAAATCAAAACCAAATGAATAAATACCTTCAATCCCCTACCCCGCAGAAATAAAACGACTCCTTAATTTTAAAGAGTGCTCAAGGAATCTCTTAATTAAGAATACTCAGTGGGTTGAGAGCACTGGCTGCTCTTGCAGAGGACCTGAGTTCGATTCCCAACCATCTAGTTCCAGGAGACCCAACCCCCTCTTCCTGACCTCTGAGAGAATCAGGTATACATGAAATGTACACATACATATGCAGGTTAAGAATTCATACACATAAGAATATAAAATAGCATTAAAAATAGATTCTTTTCATGAAACAAAAAAAAATCCAGCCTATTTACTAGGTTAATTTTTCTGAAGAATAATTATAATTATGTTAAACTACGAACCACGAATCTTCAAAGTCTCTCTATTGCCTATCTACTATCCATCCATCTATGCATCCATTCATTCACACACTCTCTCTCCCCTTCTGATGCTCTAGGTCAGTAATTCTCAACTGTGAACACCAAGCCCTTTGACTCTAACCCTAACCCCAGCCAAATCAATCAATCAATCAATCAATCAATCAATCAATCAATCAAGGGAATGGTGTTCAGGGCAGTGATGACAATCTGCCATCTAGTACTGAGCCACAAGGACGGATCATTTCATCTCATTGTGCTATAAATCCCACCACTAGCAAACCTGACTGCTGTGACACCCTCAGATGACTAAAAGGCCTCAGTTAAGTTATCAGTGTATTTTCTTTTAACTATCTTCCCCAGGCCTTATTGATTATATAATTATTAAGTCAGGGGATCTTATTTTTTCATTCTCTCTTAAATCTTAATAACCATGATCTCACCTTTTGGCCCAGGAATACATTAGAGAATAAACAGTAACAACGGCAGCTAACTCTTGATGAACCTGGAAATCTGCATAGAGGCTGCTGAACAGAAAATACCACAGCTTAAGGACAGGGACACATTTTAAGAATTTCAACAGGAAAGATCAGAGTGTCCCCAAACCGCTAGGGAATAACACCACTGGGAAGCGCTGCAGTTTCTGACGCCCACTGCTGAGGTCATGGCTGTCCATGGCGTTGATTGGTCACACTGTCCTAGCTTTGGTACCTGGGGACTCCTGACTCTCTGTCATAGCCTTACCATTATTTCTGAGAAATTCTTCACTTTGCGAAGATGTCACACGCCCATCTTTCCAAGTGGCCCAAGTTCCTTTTAACTGAGAACGAAGACAGAAACCAAATCTGGCTTCTGGATGCACTCACTGTTACTGGGGACACAAAGCTGCTTTTAGACCTAGTTACTGCCCATTCCTGATTTAGACACATCCAAACAAGCTACTGAGAAGATCTTGGTACCGTTACACAAATGCAGTAAGATTGCCTTGAAGAACATTTCAACAACAGAAACAAACTCTCACATTTGCTGGCCCCACCCCAGTCAATGCCTGTGGTATATTTTCTGATTGTTTAGAAATGACATGTCTCTAGAAATTGTTAAGTTTTAAGCAAATCAAATAAGGTATTAAATTACACTCAACATGAGTTTGCATTTCTGCCTGTTACTAAGTAACCCTCCCCCATTACAATCCTGACTTAAGTCTTCCTTTTATGCCAATAAATCAAAAGATAAAAAGAGACCTTTATCGTGGTGATCAAAGTAGAGAGGCAGCTAAGAGAGGCTTTCGGGGACAGACTTAAGGCCACTGGAGACTAGAGGAAGGGATTCTGATGTGGGAGTCCCCTCTGTGTGCTGTGATTACCACTAATGAATAAAGAAACTGCCTTGGTCTGTTGATAGGACAGAACTTAGGTAGGCAGGAAGAACTGGACAGAATGCTGGGAGGAAGAAAGGTAGAGTCAGAGAGAGAGAGAGAGAGAGAGACACCATGGAGCCTCCAGAGTCAGACATGCCGAATCTTTGCTGGTAAGTCACTGCCACATGGCGATATACAGATTAATAGAAATAGGTTAAATTAAGATGTAAAAGCCAATAAGAAGCTAGAGCTAATGAGCCAAACAGTGTTTTAATGAATACAGTTTCTGTGTGATTATTTCAGTTCTGGGCGGCCGGGACAAATAAGTGGCCTCCTCCTACAGGATCCAGATTTGGGAACATCATTTTGGCAAGACACAAGGAACAATGGCCAGCCACACAGGGTAGGAATCCCTGGCCATCCTTGGTGGCCTTTGCCTCAGAGGGCTCCTATCTCTAACAGTTGCCACCATGTGGGGGACTCGTTCCCGTTAGCTTTGAGAGTCTCCTTTGAAGAGGGAAAGGGTATGGTAAAGAACTGGAATGATGGCCCGGTGGTTAGAGCACTGGCTGCTCTTCCAGAGGACCTGACGTAAATGCCCAGTACCCCCCATGTGGTAGCTCACAACCAGCTGCAACTCTAATCTCAGGGGCCCAATGTTTCCTTCTGACTTCCGAGCGTACTGCTTGCATGTGGTTCCCAGACCCAGCAAAATAATAATATTAATAATATCATCAAAAGTCCCGGTAGTGCTGGCCTGACCCCAAACGGATAAAGCCAAGACACTTCTGCCACTCGGTCCTCACTGCAGTCGCTCGAGAGAATCATGTCCTCTTCACCGTCCTTAAGGGAAACCCTTGCTTCGGTCATGACATCAGACAAAACTAATCACTGTCCCCACAAAGCCTCAGGAGGGCCACCCCTAACTGTGCCACTCCTCCCACCTGGCACCACCCCTGCAGACTTGTCCCTCAACTCCATCTGCAGCTTGTTCATCAGGTAGCACATAAACAGGAGTGTGCCAGTCTATGTCTCCCCCCCACCCCACTACCCCTGCCAACCACCTTCCGCCCCACTTCCTCCTCGTCCCTTGAGGGTGGAGCCTGTACTTGATCCACCAATGCTGGAGCGTCAGGCAGTGCTGGTGCTGGGCCTGGGACACTGAGGAGTATTTTGGGAATCAGGTGAAGACATTCATGCTGGGGAACAAAGCAGAAGGAACAGCTGCAGCTGCCTTGCTTCTTTCTGGCTTTCCGGGTCTGGTTCACGTATCACTGACGTATCAAGAGGCAGCTCAGGCTTGGAGCTTGATGTTGGACAAGGAAGCCCAGCCTGGCCTCTTTTTGGCCCAATGACTGAGAGCTGGTAACCCAAGAATGGCAGCTTCTTCTATTTTCACAAGTGAAGAAAGATGCCTACAGTATCACCAGAAGCAGGAACGCAGTGAAAGGACCCTCAGCAGACACATGGTAAAGCATCTTGGAACTCTACCCAGGGACCCTGCCCATCCCGAAACCAGTCACACACAGTCTTCTTTTAGAAAGGGGTTCTGAGGTCAAACCTAGGTTAAAAAATAATCTGTATCTAAAGCTCAGTGAACACAGAGGAAGAGGCAGATATCGATGGTGTGAAGCCTCAAAAATAAAAGTTGAAATTGAAATAATAATAAAGTAGTAATACCCCTCCCCCACACAGTTCTTGTGTTTAAGATCTTCAAGCCAACACTCAGTACTGACAGTGACTTATTTTTGAAAAACACAAACTAGAAGAGAACACAACCAAGACTGCTGATTAAACACGCCAGAAGAGCTGGCTGAAAATCGGTGGGGAGCACTTGCTAAACCTGTGTGAGGCCCTGGGTTCAATCCCCAGTGCCCCCTCATCCCCCGGAAACCACTCGGAAACCAGCGACACTGTGGTAGCGAAGGTTACACTCACCGGGTGATATAGGCCTGCTGGAACTGGGAGAAGGCGTGTAAGGGATTGGGCTGGACACAGTGCGAGGTCTTAATCCTTGTGCTGACATCTCATTAAAATACCTAAAAGAAGAGAGGAGAAGGGAGTTGAAACACCTGTGTTCAAGTAGTCCCTAGAAGACATCCTAGCCGCAAAGGGGTGACCACACAATCTGAGGTCAAAACCCAGGGAGTTGGTGAGGGTGGACCCAGGGGACATTACGAGTGCAGACTCCTGGGTCATACTGCTCCAGGTTGACAGACCTCACCTCATTATCCCCAGAGGCCTGTCAGAGTCATGCCGCACGTCAGAGAGGACCAGGCTTGAGGAAGTCCCTTCAGTGATCCCAGAAGCACAAAGACCTCTATGCTGAAATTCCTATTTGAAACTCAAAACTAAATAAGCTCACCGATATTTAAGTTACCTCATTAAGTTTAAAGACACATATGCCCTCTGGGGCTGAGTGCCATGCGTTTGCAAGGCAAGCTTTACATAACAGATGGTCACACATTACAATTTCACCGACAACAGCAGCACCTCCGGTGGGTCACGCTCAGCCACACTGTGCTGAGTCTAAACTTCCACCTGATTCCAGAAGTCATGCCAGTCCTGAATGTGCTCAAGCGGGGTCATCAGGACCAATGGCTTTCACCGTGATCCAAGCCCAGGGTGCTGATGCAGGAGAATTTCTGCTTGACAGACTTCCTGACAAACCGCCCTCCATGGCCTTCAAGTTAAACAGGCCTGTACTTTCATCCCAGAGCACAGTCAGCCCTGGCGTTAATTCACACAAGGAGGAACTAACATGGCCATTTCCCAGCAGGTTAATAGATCCTGACTGACACATAGCTCAATTAGATGCCTGCCTCTTTGTCTTCTTCCCCTCTTTAGAACAGCGCACCACAGCAATACCAGGTAGGGCCCTTCCTTGTACGGCATGCAGGCAGGTGGTTAGTATCACGCCTTTAAGTGGTCTAAAGTGCCTGAAGCTTTCTCTCCCCGAGATTCACCACATTGTTAGCGGTCCTTGGAGGCCGAGTGGGACTTAATCAGGCAACTCCACTGTACCTGGAATAATTTATGAAAAACTAAAAGCAGGGCTGGGGATGGAGCTCAGCTGGCAGAGTGCCTGCCTGCCAAGCATGGAGCCCTGGATTGTGCCTCCCATAACTCTGGAGTAGACACAGGAAGGTCAAAATCCAAGGTCAGCTCAGGACGGCAGAAAAGCCTGCCTAAAAACAGATGAAAACAACAAAAATGAAGTAAAACCTCAGGTTTAATCCTAGCCCTCGGGGAGGCGGAGGCAGGTGGATCTCTCTGAGTTTGAGGGCAGCCTGGTCTATAGAGCAGGTCCAGGGCAGCCAGGACTGTTATAAAGAGAAACCCTACCTAGATTAGACAGATAGATAGATAGACAGACAGACAGACAGACAGACAGACAGACAGACAGACAAAGTTAAGTAACTAAGACAGACAGACTTCTGCAGTAAGCATTAATCCACCTGGATGTGCGAGGAGCCCCGTTTCAAGAATGGCCCCCCTGAGGCCCAGCCCAGGTGTTTTGTCTTCAAAACTAAATTACTAAATTTATTACTAAATTACCAGGAGAACTGCTCTGTGTTTGGGCCGACATTTTCAGTCAAACCATTTTACAGAGAATGGGAAACTGTCCAGAACAGATGCATGAAGTCAGAAGCAAGGATCAGAGTTCTGTGACACAATCTCTGGAGAAGAGAAGCAATTCTTTAAAGTGTGGAAGCAGAGAGATGTTTTAAAGGGGAAAACTTGTTTTACTTCTGTAAAAGCATCCAGAGGAAAGTTGGGAGGCTTTGGCAGGCCTCTGGTCTAAATCTCCCCTAAAGAAACAGAGGCGGAGAGCTGAATGGCTAGAGGTTCCCATGTCAACAATGCATCCTCAGCAGACAGTACTTCTCACAGAACAGACCCTTGTTGGCAACCTAGGTCTCAGAGCGAGGGTGCCCATCTGTCTCAGGAAGCTCTTCCTTTTACCCTGAGACGTGGCCCATGGGAAGCCGGACCACACCTGGTCAGCAATGGCCTGTGCCACAGGAAGGCTAATTCCATAAATTAGCTGTGAATGCTGCACACCCAAAGTCCTTGTTCTATTTTGACTTGTTAGTTATCTTAATGACCTCCTTACTCACAATCGCAGAGGAGGGGATGAAGGAGGAGGGTCCAAACGAGGTACAGATGCAGAAACCAGCTGTTCGGGTTACCTGGATGATGCTTGTTTCAGCATAGGAGACAGGATAAGTTCGAGCTAAAGACATAGTAAAATCACTACAGAAAATTTCCCAGAGCTAGGGAAGAAATGGCCACACAGATAAAAAAGCACCTCGCACATCCTATAGTCGAGACACTGAGTACACAGAACAAAGAAACTGACACTTACAAAGGAGAACCACGTCACAGAAGAGGAAACCCATCAGAGAGCAGCAGACTAGTCAAGAGAAACGCTAAAAGTCAGAAGAGACATACAACAACGCAGCCCAAGCTCTGAAAACCGTTAATCAGCAATCCAGATTATTATACCCAACAAAACTTTGTAGTTGATGGAGAAAGAAGAGTTTTCATTATAAACACAAACTCAAGGAATTTATCATCAATAAGCCAGCACTATAGAAGATACCTGAAGGAATTCTACATAGCAAAGAGAAAAGAAAAAACATACCCAGAGGCTACAGTGAAGAACGAACTACGTACTAGAACAGCAACAAGCAAACGGGGATCGGCAAAGTGCCGAGGTTATAGAATCTACAATTGTCAGGGAGGCACGGACACCTTTCAATACTAACTCTGAATGGTAATAGCCCCAACATCCAAACAAAGCACACAGAGGAGTAAATTGGATTAAAAAACAGGAGCCATCTGTCTGTTGCCCACAAGGGAACATATCTCACCCGCAAAGCCAAACACAGCGTCAGGGTAAAAGGGAGGAAGAGACATTCTAAGGCAACGGAACTTGAAAGCAAGTTGGTATTGCTGTCGAAACATCTGGCTAAGTGGCCTTCAACGGAGAGCAAGTCAGGAGAGGTAAAGAGGATGTGCGCAGTTTCATAAATATAAATACCACAGGGTGTAAACACACACACACTTAAGCAGTATCGGGAGACTTCCGTTCCCATGCTCAGCGAGCAACAGGTCATCCAGACCAAAAGAACTAACAAAGAAATATCGGAGTCAGACAACACAGATCAAATGGATTTAAGCAGATATCTAAGATGAGTCCACTCAAACAGTGCAGGACACACATTCTCACTGGCAGCCTACGGACCCTTCTCCAGAATGGGTCAAATCTGAGGATCAAAGTGAGTCTTCAGAAAGTTTAACTAATTACTTGCATTCTACCTGTTTGCACTGGAACAAAGCTGGGAGATCAGCCATGAGAGAGACCACAGAATACAAAAGGTCACACAGAATAAATAACCCAGCACTGAATGATAAATAGGTCATAGAAGTCAGGAGGGAAATTAAAAATTCCGGAATTCAAGGAAATCAAAAACAGAGTATCAGAACCCAAGGAATACAATGAAAGTATTTCTAAGAAGTTTGTTTACAGTTACAAATGCCTGGAGAGAGAGAGAGACAGAGAGAGAGACAGAGACAGATCACAACTCAATAACTTAATGACGCACCTCAAGAGAAAGAGAACATGTCAAACCCAAAACTCAATAGACAGAAATACCAAGAATGGGACAGAGGCTAATGAAATGGAAGTAACAACTCCTAATAATAACCAATGAAACAAAATGCTGGTTCTTTGAAAACGGAAGTTTGACAGAGCCTTAGCCAAACTAACCCTGAGACAGACACCGATCAGACTCAGAGGACCATTAGGGCACAATGTGAAAACCTATGCTCTACAACATTGGCAAGTCTACAGGAAATGGACACATTCTGAAACACACACAACTTATCAAAATTAAATTGAGAAGACATAAGCTACTTAGAACTTAGACGAGTTCATGTCAAGCAATGAGACTGACTTAGTAAGACAAAGTTTTCCAACTAAAAACAATTTTAAATGTGCAGCCCCAGGAGGATTCCCTGCTGAGTTCTACCAGACTTCCAGAGAGGTGACATCATAACTCTTCAGAGGACGGCATCAAAGAGGAAGGGGAAGGACGCAGCCATGTTCAGTTCACACAGCCAGCATTGCTGCTACCCAAACCAGATGAGGACCCAACAGCAGCAGCCAATTAGAGGACTGCCTTTCTGCTGCGCACAGATGCAAAACTTCTCACTGAAAGAGCCTGCAAATGGAGTCAAGAAGAACATTTGCCATGACCCAGTCAGTTGCATTTGAGGGATGCAAGGATGGTTCAACACACTCCTATCAATAAATCCATCAGCAGTCTTCGACGTGGAAACCGCTTCACCATCTCCAGAGTCCAACATCCTTTCATGATGAAAGTGAAGAAACTATGGATGTGGGTGGAGTGTATCTCAACGTAATAAAGGATATGTGCAACAAACTGAGAGCCAATGTTACATCACATGGTGGTCTATTATTTGTGTTTTAATAAGCTTGCCTGAAGCAAAGCAGACACACTAGTCAGGCATACAGGCCAGGCAGTGGCTGCATACACCTTCAATCCCAGCATTACAGGGGAATGTAAGGCGGGATGAGACAGTAACTCGCTCTCTAGCGGCTTGGCTGCTTTGCTTTTCTGATCTTTAGGCTGAACCCCGGTATCTGTCTCTGGGTTTTTAATATTTGTGCTACATTCATGCTACAACACTGAATGGGAGAACCTCAAATCATTGCTGCCCAAAGCAGAACGGTGACAAGAACACCCACTTTCTCCACACTTATTCATTATGGCTATGAAGTCTTCGCTAGGAGCAAGCAGAAATAAAGAAATAAAATTGATACAAATAAAGAAAGGGAGAAACTGAATGACTCTTACTCGTACAAATGATTTATTATATAAAAAAAAATCCCAAGGACTCCTTCTGAAAACTCTTAAATCTAATAAATACTTTCAGAAAAGTAACAAGGTACAAAATCAATATCGAAAAAGTCAGATTTTCTATATTCCAACACCTGGCAAGAAATAAATCACGGAATGAATTCTATTACCTTAAAACCTAGAAATAAAACTAACCCAGGAAGTCAAAGATCTCAACAATGATAAAATTTAAAACTCTGAAAGAAAGCATTTGAAAAAGACGCCCCCAAAGATGGACGTTGTTTCCATTGGCATGAATACGCAGAATCGCTATAATGATATTTGCATTCCTCATCTAAGTTCCAAAGGCATTCTTCATAGAAGGGGGGAGGAAATCCTGACGCTGACATATAAGCAAAAAGACTCCACAGAATCAAGGCAATCCCGAGCAGAAGGAACAGAGTTCACAGTGTCCCTGTGTTTGATTTCAAATTACACTACAGAGCCATACTAATAAAAACAGCAAGGCACATCGAAAAAAAAAAAAAACCAGCAGATGGAGACTCAGATCCATGTAACTACCTGGCTTTTTCTGAAAGAGGTACAAAAATACACACTGGAGAATGGACAGCTTTTCTAACAATGGTGCTGAGAAGACTGGGTACCCCCACAGGCAGAGTAAAAGCTGTGTACAAAAAAAAAAAAAAAAATCAACTCAAAGCAGGTCAAAGACTTTAAAGGCCTGAGCGTCTGAAGCTGTTAGGGGAAACACTTTAAGACACAGGCATTAACTGGGAGAGACTTTCTGGAAAGAAAGACAACAGCTCAGGAAATGCTAGCAAGAACTGGTAAACAGGATGCTATGAAATGTACAACCAATGGGAATAGCAACGGCTGAAGAAGAAATCTTTGCCAGGTACACATCACGTAGGCGGTCAATGACACCCAGAATAAGGAACTAAAAAGAGAAATACTAAAAACCCAAACAAGCCCATTAGTAAACGGGAAAACGAGATAAAACAATTGTTCCAGCGGTGGCAGGGCACGCCTCGCCTGTTTGAGGACAGCCTGGTCTACACAGCGAGCTCCAGGACGGGCAGAGCTGCACAGTGAGATCCTATCTCGGAGAAAACTCATCAACAGTCAATAAACTTATGAAAAAAAGTCCAACATCCTTAGCTACCACGGAAATGCCAGTCAAAACTATCCTGAGATTCTCACCCTGGCCGGAATGGTAGTGACTAAGAAAACAAGGAACAAATGCTGGTGGGGACGGGGATGCGAGGAAGCCCTCATAGGCTGCTGGTGGGAATGTGGACCAGCCCAACTGCTATCTAAAGCAGTATGAGGATTTCTTAAGAAACAAAACCAGAACAGTCCTATGCCTCAGATATGCCGCTACCAGAGGGCTTTACGTCAGCGCCACAGTGATGCCTGGACATCTCCGCTGTACAGTTCTATTCCAAACAGCTGACTTATGGATTCTGCACAGAGGTCCACACACAAGGGAAATGCGGCGTGCCCACGCCATGGAGCTTACACAAGGGTAAAGAAGACAGACACGAGGCTATTTGCTGAACCGCAGAGGCCGCTGGAAACCAAAGCAAGTCAACTAAGCCAGACTCGGAGGCAAGGATCCTGTCTTCTCTTATTTGTGGGTTCTAGATTTCTTATAGATACACAAAACCATTTATATGTACACACAGGGCATGAAATCACAAGGGGGGGGGCGCCGAGGGACGGAAAGATGTCCAATCAGGTGGAAGAAAGTGGAGGGTGTGCAGTGAATGTGGTCAATGCACATACTATACTTGAGAGATTACAGATCATTTTGTAATTACTATGGCCTGATATTTTCCTGATTAAGATCATAACAGCAGAGTTACTTCTGAAGGACACAGATGCATATATGAGCTAAATACTAAAAACTTAGTGGGTTAAAAACAAATATGTCAAAGCAGGAGGGAACTGATGGAAAGGGAGAGGAGCGAGAGAGAGAGAGAGTCATAGTGGATGAAAATGATCCAAACTTAATATACACGTTTGAAATTATCAAGGAATTAAAAAAAAAGCTTGGCATTGTGTACTGACAAAGGAGGTAACAAATATTCTAAAGGGGAAAAAAAAAATCACTAAAATGTTTGCAATTCAATTGAAGATTTGGAGGAAATCCTGCTAAATGCGCCTGTGGTGTTTGTATCCAAGTATGTGAACTTATTTATTCCCGTTACCAGAAATAGGAACAGCAGCAAATGTGTTTCTCGAGTACTTTGCTTACATTTAAATACCAATGTCGAAGATTTAAAAACAAAACAAATGTCAGCTTTGCCTCCACTCCTCCCTTGCCCGCCATTCCAGAAGGGCACTTTCTGCTCCAGCGTAAGCCAAGCATCCCATCCTGCACATCTATAGCAAGCATGAGCTTCAGCGCGGGGGTACTCATCACCACGGCCCCACGTGACATTTAAGCTCTGTCCTTCTAGAATATATCATTTTATAATCAGTTTATGTGTGGGGGTGCTTTACATGTATGCCTGGACACAGCCTACTTGCCTGGTGCCTGGGGCGGGGGAGGGGGGGGGGCGCGCGTAAGAGAGCACTGGATGCCCTGGGACCGGAGGTACAGATGGTGTGTGTGTGTGGCGGGGGCGGGGAGGGGAACGGATGCAAACCTTTCATCATCCATCTCCAAGCTGGACTCGCTCTCGGAGAGCTGGCGACACAGCGCTTCCCTTCTCTCCATCTCCCTCTGGAGCTTCCGCTGCAGCCTCAGGTTCTCTTCCCTCATGTGCCGCTCCTCCTCCAAGTACTGGGCCATCTTCTCGGAATCTGAAAAGCCACAGCTGGCAATTAAACCGCGGGTTTGTGCAATCATTACCCCACCTGTGGAACGCTCCTCCCCCCCAGCGGGAGTCCAGGGCTTAAAATTAATCCTTGGCGTCAAAGTTCGCAAGTGAGTTACAGTTAGCGAATGATCTAACAGGCAGTGTTGGTCGGCTAGGTGTCTTCACATTCATAGGACAGTCAGACTTCCTTCTCTTCCACGGTAGAGGCTGGGAGAGAAGGAGCCCAGTTAGGGTGACAGGCTGCCTGTCCACTCTAGACAGGCCACTTGGGGGGTGGGGAGTCACCCACTGTGCATGGTGTGCTAGATGATGTTCAGATAACATTCTTGTAAAACAGAACTTCACACAGTTAACAACAACTCTTCTCCATGAAGTGTAATGTAAGCCGCATCCAGGTGTGCGTGGACAACCTTCGGAAGCTGCTTCGCTCCTCAATCATGTGGATTCTGGGGATCAAACTCAGGTCCTCAGGCTTGGTGGCAAGCACCTTTACCCCCTGAGCCCGCCTGCCCAATAACGGCTTCTGGTAACAATTATTCAATGATTTCCAAGCATGCATCCTTTCAGAATATACAAAAGCTCTTAAACTGTATTTCTTAATGTAAGAAAACTGTTTTATCTTAAATTATGCGTAGATGTGTGTCTGTGTGTTAGTATGCGCAGTGGAGTACAATGCCCATGGAAGCCAGACGACGTCCCATGCCCTAGTGCCAAAATTACAGCTGCTAGGAACTGAAATGGGCGAGCAGTAAGCAGTCTGAACTGCTGAGCCATCTCTCCAGTCTGGACTCTCCCTGTTTCGGAAACTAAAATACTCAGATTATTAGACACCATTATGTAGACTAAACACTAAATCTCTCGGCTGTTTTGAATACAGCCGGAAGCCCCGCAGCCTAATCCATATGCAAAGTCTTTTTAATTGAAGTGATGCTGGGAAAACACTTACAAAGCTCACTTTTAAGATGGACAGCTTAAATTAAGTCTCCCCAAGCAGGGCTGTGCACAGACTTCCCACTGAGAGCTACAGGAAGCACCAGGTGGCCCTGGGTGGACCGGACGTTGCTCAAACGCAGAGTGGCGACTACAGAGCAAGTTCTCCTCCGCAGAAAGCAAAGTCTCCCAGGACAGTGACTTAAGAGGAAACATCGTTTTTCAAAGAAAATCGCAATTCAGGCTGGGCATGAGATACATGCCTGTATTCCCAGCACCCAGGGTGGGGTGGGGGCAATTAAGGTAGGAGGTTTGAGAGTTCGAGGTCAGCCTGGCTACACAGTGAGACCCCCATCTCAAACAAACGAACAATACAACAGACAAAACTAAGAGAGGGCAATTCACTAGCATATGGGGACCCGGCAGAAGAATGCTGAGACAGTAACTTAGAGACAAGGTCACCTCGGACAAGACTTCAGGACTTCCTGTCGACACATCTAGTTAACTCAAGTCCCAAGCACAACTTCTCCAGTGTCCAGACCCAGGCACAGGAGGCTGGAACCAAGGCATTCCTTGGGTGCCCTCTGCTGGTCACTGTTACTCCCTGTCTAGTGGGGGGGGGAGCACTGTTTGAATGGCCCTCATAGTCTAGTACCTCCTGAAATCGAACCACACGGGTCATCCAATGAGGGTGGCATCTGAATCATTTTCAAAGCAATGCTCCCACAGGCGGGCTGCTTTCCGTCCCCTTACCAGCCTATGGACCACAGGGAGTCTGAGCCCCAGCACATTCCAAGGCTTAACCCAAACTGAGAACTTGAGACCATTAACTGTTTATGACAGGGATGGAGGCTGACGGGCTAACTCCACAGTTACAGTAAAGGGGGTGTATGCAGGCTATCTGACACGGAAGGTTGGAGACAGAGAAGAGGACGGATCACGGACACACTGTCCTCTAAAGATGCCTCACTGAAACCAGCTGAGTGATGCTGATGGCCTCTTTGGGCCAGGCTTTTTTGTCCTGGGGGGGAAAAAATCACGCTAGCCATTCACGGATGCCTTCAACAAGATCTGCAGGTCTTTTAAAGACCAAGCAGTGCAGTGAGTGCTGAGGGATGAGAATAAAGCATCCTTCCCTCACGGACGACTAGTCAAGCATGAACGAGGAGGAGAAAGGGAGCTGGGAGCCCTGGGAAGAGGTGATAAAAACGCACCGCCTAGCCAGCCCAGACAAACCGGCATGGAGAACGTTTTCATTTAGCTCACCCGGTTTATGGGCTTCATGCAGTTACCTAAGATACACCTCAGAATGACTTGGATTAAAAACGAACATGCCAGCGGACTACAGCCTAGTCCTGGAAGAACTCCGGAAACCACCCAGTGCTGGCAGGAACGATGGTAGCGCCCACAGGCTCATCCCCAACAGGCGAGACTGCGTGACGCGGCAGAGACAAGAGGGATTCCGTAGGTGTGATGAAGTTAAGGATTCAGGGTGGCGAGATAATCCTGGATTATCAGGGTGGGTGTGAGGTAATCACAAGGGTTAGTCAGTGAAAAGGGGACCTGAACAGGGAGAGGACATGGGAGTGGCAGCCCTACAAGAAGAACCAAAGAGGCGGCATAGATGGAACCCCAAGCGGCCCGAAACAAAAGGGGAGCTTTTATACAGAGCCTGTGCCTAGACTTGTTGCTGCAGCAGTAAGAGAGAATACGCTACCCTATTGGAAGACTTCCACGATCTTGATGTACCCACCATCCAAGACAAAACACTGGACCCCTACTTGCAATGCGCTTCAGGAGAGAAGTAAGGTGCACGCACAAGCATGCTCACTGCAGCTGGAGTCCAACCAACAAGGGTCACTTGGGCCTTGTGAGATGGTCCTTGAGGTAAGAGGCTCCCACCAAGCCTGCTAGCCCGAGCTGGATCCCTCAACCCACATGGGGAAAGGAGAGGACCGACCCCCACAAGCTGTTCTCTAACCAACACATGAGCACCAGGCCATGTGCACACCCGCCACGTAAACAAACAAACAAACAAATAAATGCAATAAGGAATATTTTAAACATGGATCACTTGCAATGGCCACTTAATGTACAGAACAGTCAGCCCTGAAAGAGGGCCCAAGACAGTGGTGTAGGTAGCCAGGAGAAGAACTGCAGGACAAGTTGTTTTTGCTAGGCGATGGTGGTTTACACCTTTACTCCAGCACTAGGGAGGCAGAGGCAGGTGGATGTCTGCGTTCAAGGCCAACCTGGTCTACAGAGCGAGTCCTGGGACAGTCAGGACTACACCAAGAAACCCTGTCCTGAAAAAACAAAACAAAGCTGTTTTCAAAGAGAGAGATGCAGAAGGTGATGCTCACGGTGCAGCTCTTAGTACAAAGCAATTTCATATGCATGCACACACGTGCAAGAACACTAGGCACTTGCCCATGAAAACTGCTCTCCTGCCAGTCACAGCGAAAGGGAAGCCCTGCCCCCACAATATTACCTCAAGGAAGACATGTCTGCAAACATGTCAGGAGGAGGGTAGACTCCTAAAAACGCAAAGTGACCTAGACAAGTTCAGAAACCCAGGACCCTGATTTCCACTCCACACCTTGGCCTTTTCCAAAATATTAAGTCTAAATTTCAGAAGCATTTATTCTGCAAATACCACGTGCAAATGTCAGCTGAGATTAGATGCAGCAATAAGGAAGGCAAACACCCTCCACAGTGCCCCCTTCCTAGTCCAGAGCTGCAGGGGGGCTCCTGCACAGACTCATTAGCACATCAGACAGATAAACACGATTACAAAGGTCACCTGGCCTGATAGGGTTAATTGCCAATGTGATTCTGGCTGGAATAAACACTTTTGTCTTTTACTCCCACATCAAAGTACTGAAACAGTGGGCACCAAAGGAGTTGGAATTTCCCCGGAAATCTCAAACCGGGAGAAGGAAAAGGTGACAGGCGGAAAGGACCCTGTCTCCCCGGAAAAGAGATTTTACACTCTAGAGAATGGGACTGAAACCCAGACAAAGTGGCGTCCATGATGGGTGGGGCCACACTCTGACCTGGACTGATTAATATTCAATCCTCGGTTCAAGGGAAGGATGTTTTACTCTCATCCCTTGGCACTCACTGCACTGCTTGGCCTCTTAAAGGCCTGCAGATCTTGCTGAAGACATCTGTGAACGCTAGTGTGATTTTTGCTCCCCAGGACAGAAAAGGCTGGCCCAAAGAGGCCATCGGCGTAGCTCAGCTGGTCTCAGTGAGGCTTAGAGGACAACATGTTAATGTCCTGTCCCATTCTCTGTCTCCAACTTTGTATATCAGACGGTCTGCACCCCCTTTGGTGTAGCTGTGACATTAGCTCCCCAGCTTCCACCCCTGGTTCAGGAGCACTTGAAGGTCGGTCTTGAGTTCTCCGTTTGGGTTGAGTCTCGGAAACAGTTGGGGCTCAGACTCCATGTGGTCCATAGGCTGGGAAGGGGATGGAAAACAGCCCACTGGTGGGAACAATGTGTTGAAACTGGTTTGGATTTATCTTACTTCAGGACCCGAACACAGACTTGAGAGTTTTGCTCGCTCTTTGTCCACTTCCCCAGTGTGGCCAGTGACTAAATCTTCCTTTTCTGCTTTCCACTATGAATTTGGCTTTATTTTTTTATTTATTTAACTTCATTTTATGTGCATTGGCATCACCTGGAACTGGAGGTACAGACAGGTGTGAGCTGCCACACGGGTGTTGGCAATTGATTCTGGGTCCTCTGGAAAAGCAGCCAGTGCTCTTAACCACTGGGCTAACTCTCTAGCCCAGAATTTGGCCTCTTTATTGCCTTACTGAGGACAGGTCGCCAGATCTGATTTGGGGTTACAGGTTGTGACCCGCTCCCCCTAGTCACATCCGGTAACAGAACCACGTGGAAAAGGGTCCTCAGAAAATTATGTGGGAAGGGTTATTTTAATTATATTCACTGCTGTGGGGTGATATGCCCCATGAGTGGCACCGTTCCCAATCGGTTTTCCTGAGGTCCAGGGTCCGAGTCCGGCCCTGGTAGGCTGACTCTGCTGCAGTGGACAGCCCCACACTTGAGTGCCTGGACAGCACGAGTGGGTTCAGGGAGTTAAATAAAAGGCAGAAGTGTAGTGATGGAGGGTGAGGGTGGCTAGAGTTAGGGGGAGAACAGTGACTATAATCAAAATAACATGAAATACATATGTGTATATACATATAAAAAAATATATATATACATATGAAAGATATACGTATATCTTTTATATGTATTTTAGAAAGGTAGCTGAGCAGAGATATGAATTAATCAACTATTCTGTTCCCAACCGAGGGAGTGATGTGACCAGTTCCCCTGTGACTTCCCATGTCACAAGGAGCTGTAATCTGTGTGCCAAATAAGCACATTTTCCCTTCAGTAGAGAATTTTATCTCAGCAAGGAAGGAAGGAAGATGTCCGGGAACCCGCTAATTCAGTGACTTCCCTCTTGAGATCATCACAAGCATCTTCTGGAAGTATTCTAAATTATCGGCCCTCCCCTACGATGGCTTCCTTTTTAAAAATATATACCCCAAGATGACAGGGACACGCGTACATAAAAGTCTATGCGTCACTAATCAAGCACACTGTGACCATGACTACCGCAAGCTCATTAGCAAGCACGGGGACTGACGTGGGCTTGGTACACGCACTGATGCGGCAGACAGGAACTCGAGGGGACGGGAGGCCACGTACGCTGTAACTGGGCGGCTCGCAGCTGCTTCTTCAGCCGCTCCACTTCATTCTTTAAAAACCTGATATGCCTCATCATGTTCTCGGGAGAATCAATCTCCATGGAGATGTCTCTAGGCGATGGTGGGGCAGACACAGGCTGGTCTAATTTCTCCTGTAGGATTCTTCACAGCCAGGAAGAGAAGAAAAAAAAAAAGAAAAAAGAAAAGAAAGCAACAATGAAGACCAGTTTGCAGTAGAAGATTACACAACATTCGCGCTGAGAGGAGGCCTGGAAAGCATCCGGAGGACAGACTGACGCCTCTGTCTACCTCACCACCTCTCTATCCATCCTCAGCTACAATTACCACAGGTCAAACAGGCGGCATAGCAAGATCTCAGCCCTTTTGTGTTTCTTGTTCATGTGTTAGTACACATGCTACCTCCACGTGGAGGGCAGAGGGCTCTCTCAGGTGTGGGTCCTCCCTTTACCCCGTGTGTAATGAGGGCTCTCACTCTCTGCTGTTAAGCAAGGTAAACCAGCCCGGGCTTCTGGGAATTCTGTCTCCACCTCCCATCTTGCTTTAGGAGCACACTGGGATTACACCCATGGGCTAGCGTATCCAGATTTATGTGGGTACTGGGAATCTGAACTCAAGTCCTCGGGTTTTGTGCTGTACGTATGACCCACCAAGCCATCATTCCTGTTCCTTCTGCTCTTTGAGTGACCCTGGCAGTCAACTGTAACTGGAAAGTCTGTGGAACACCTTTCTGGGCACTACGCCCAGGGTACAGCCAGCATTCAGACACTAGCTGACTGTGGTTAGCAAGCTGGCTGTAAAGGATGCTTTGGGTGAAATTTAGGAACCGCTATGAATCACTCTGGAAGAGGAAGTCACTTACAGTCAGTAAAGCTCCTCCTGATAAAAACCTGTGGGGACGGTTTGGAAAACTGGGACCAATGATGTTAAAAAAACAAATCCAATCAGAATTCTTCGGTTAATAGCTGGTGCACTCAGCTATTATCATTCAGATAAAACTTTAAAAAAAAAAAAGGGTTGGGGCTGGAGAGATGGCTCGGTGGTTAAGAGCACTGACTGCTCTTCCAGAGGTCATGAGTTCAATTCCCAGCAACCACATGATGGCTCACAACCATCTTTAATGAGATCTGGTGCCCTCTTCTGGTGTGTGGGCATACATGGAAGCAGAATGTTGTATACACGATAAATAAATAAATGTTAAAAAAAAGGGTCAACAGCATTTTGCCTACAAAATGACCATTTCTTACAGCTAAGTTCAATAACAATACAATTATATGTACATAAAGCCTCAACTGCATTCCAAAAGGGCAGGCTAACTGCAACACTCTCTAACCTCCTTCTGTAAGCTGCCAGGGCTCCTGGGGTTTGCTTTGGGTTTAGTTGTTTACCTCAAGTTTGTAAGCTAACTGCAAACTGACTCACCTGTCGTTCTACCCTAGTTGAGAAAATTAACAGGTAAATATGGCCACAATCACAAAATAACTGCACAATTCAGTTTATTAGAACTGCTAGCATAATGCTAACAACTGGAGGATGGCTCCCAGACATATATTTTGAATTTTCACTTTTCTTAAACTCTTGAGGTTGGTTTGGTGCTTGTAATTCTGCGTTATGAACTCAGAACAGTGTGAGCAGGGCTTTAAAACCAACGCTCAGGCTTCTGGGAGGCAAACAAGACCCTGGGGCAGGGAACTAATAACCAATTTCAAAGGAAACTGGCCTTTACCCCACACAAAGCTCTGAGACAGGATCTTCCTGCCATTCTTCTAAGTTCTGTCCCTTCCAACTCTAAAGCACAGTGCCATCAAAAACGAGGACCAAGGCAATCTGCAACAAGGTCACTTAGGAGACATCCATTTTGGGGTGACACTTTTTATCTGTACACTGAACGCACAAGCGTTCAACTTCCACAGGTTTTTATTTACAACAGGTTTAAGAGCAGGCTAGCCATTTTTCTATTAAAATCTTCCAACTTAAGTGAATCCTAGAGATGCACACTAATTAACAGGTGATCTGTGGCATCATGGTCGACTCTGACTCTGGAGGGAAGAGAAAAACAAGGCACAGGGAGGAGACCGCCACGAGAGAGATCAACATTTATTTCCTTTAACAGATTAGGAGTGTGTGTGTCACCCAAGCAATTCAAATGTCCCTCTTTTCTCCACAGTAACAGACAGGAGTCCTCCACACTCACATACCCCCTCTCCCCACGCACATACAAGCACACACCCACGCACAAGCACGCATGCACATATTCACGTACACGACCAAGGCTAAACAAACCTCTTTTCAGCTTCCAGCTTATCCATCCTCTTCCACAGCCGATTCACCAGAGCCTCTTGCTCTTGCTCCAGCGTGTTTTCCAGGTCAATCTTCTCCCGTCTCAACTAGAGGAAAGGGAAGAGCTTTACCGAGAATGCCAGGGCACTGGGGCAGCCTTGACTGATCTCACCGTGAATGGGACAGAGATGAGGACAGAGCTGGCAGGATAGCTTGGGGATGACTGGGCACTGGATCACACTATTTCCTATAACTGTAACGACTGCGGCAAGACAGCCGACCCCGGCGCTAATCCACCGCCATAATTAGTTAGGATCACAAACCTTGAGTCAAATGTCTGGGTTCAAACCCCAGCTCCACCAACAGTTATGAGTTGTAAAGGAGAAGCCTAACGTCTGGGTGACTGAGCTTACATGACTTAACTTAGGCATCAGTAATAGATGCATTCAGAATCATGAGCTCAGTATTTGTCCCTCTCTCTGGTTATTTGTTTTCTCCTGTTCTAGCCACAGAGGGCACAACTCCACAAGTCCCTATTCTTACTGTTTTTTTTTAAATACTATTATATTTCATTTACTTTTATTACCAAAAAAAAAACCTGATTACAAAATAAGGGGGCTTCATTATGACACCCTCGCACACACATGGACTATGCTGTGGCTGCATGCACCACAGCCCCATCACCCTCCTCTCAGCTCCCCTCACCCTCGTCTGTTTTGTTCATTAACAAATCCGAAGTGTCTAGATTTGAGACTTCAGTCAATACTGGCTGTTGTTTTGGACCCTCAAATGAGCCAGGATCATCCAGGAAACACAAAGTCTTTCATTTCTCTGGTGGAATGTGGCTTTGAAGAACAGCTCAAGGGGAACACACAGGGAAGAAGCAGGGTTGGGGTACTTCAGGAATACCTGGAGGCACAGTGGGGAGCTCCATGAGGTCCCAGAGCATCCTGACTACCAGGTCAGACTGGCTTCCATCTCACAAAAATACCAAACTGCTGGGTTATCTGTAATTATCTCCCCTATTCCCTTCTCAGGGTTTTGTTTGTTTTGTTTTAAGTTCAGGTTCCCACAACCGGCACCCTCTCACCCGCAGTCAAATATCTACGTGTCAGGCCAAGCTCCACACTGCCCACCAGGTTACTCTGAAGCCCTCAGGACCCACGGTTACAGCTGATAAGAGTGCATTTGAAAAGCCGCTTCCTAATTAAGGCTTTCAGTAGCCTTCCCAATTCTTCACTGGGGTTCATTAACAGCAGACTGAGAGCCCTATTATGGTCCCCCAAATAAACTTAAAGCTTCCTTGGGGATAAAGAGTGTATCAAAGTATCCCTGGGACATGAGCTCCCACAGCCTGCCAGGCTTGTAACTGGTGGGTACAGAAGGGCAGGGAGGCCCAGCTTCACTGTGCCTCTCCCTCCCCTCCCATTGTTCATGTCCTTATTAGAGCAGACCATGAGGACCTGTAATCCCAGCACTCAGAGGCTGAGGCGGGGAGGGGGAGCAGAGTGGGGGTGGAGGCGGGACACTGAGAGTAGGAGGCCCAATCTGAAATGAAATAAAATGCATGTTAAAATAGAGGACTCACACTGGGGAGGGGTAGGGGAAAGAAACGCTCAGGGGGGCTGGAGAGATGGCTCAGTGGTTAAGAGCACTGCCTGCTCCTCCAAAGGACCCGAGTTTGATTCCCAGCAACCACATGGTGGCTCACAACCATCTGTAATGAGGTCTGGTGCCCTCTTCTAGCCTTCAGGCATACATGCAGACAGAATATTGTATCCGCAATAAGTAAATAAATATTAAAAAAATAAAGAAAAGAAATGCTCAGTAACAAACCCAATGAGAACGCCACCCTTTCCTACCAGGCTCACTTGGGAGGCGCACAAGGGTTTTCCCAATCCACTTTGCAAAGGTTTAGTCTAAACACAATTTCTCCAGTACCACTAAGAGAAAAGACACTCTGAACTCCAAAGATCAGACCCCTCAAATAAAATGAGGAGAGCAGTCTGTTAGAACTCCGACATTACTAATCTATCAGACACTACTAACCTAGGCATCATTACAAAAGAAGCTAAAAGGAAGACTAACAGACACAAAGTCTATTATAATGGAGCTTCTCCCAAAGTGGTCTGGGGGCCAACGGGATGAATCAGCTGACAAAGGTGCTGGCTACCAAGCAAGGCAACCTGAGTTCGCACCTCAGGAACCACAAGGGAGAAGAGAACTGACTTCTGAAGATTTTTCGCATGCCATGGGACATGCCATCTTCCCCCAGATAAATAACTTAATTTCTTTAAAAAGAGAAGGAAGAATAAAAAGCACTGAGAAGGCTGGGGGCTGGCTTGGTAGATCAAACACTCACCATGCAAGAACGAGTACCATCATCTGGGACCCCAACATTCACAAGGCAGGGCAGTGCACCTGTGACCCCAGTGCTCATGGGTAAGAGCACCGGGGTGAGCTGGTCCCTGAGGCAAGCTAGCTAGATTGAGCAAATCAGCAGGTTCCAGATTCAGTGAGAGAGCCTGCTTCAGTCAAAAAAGTGGAGAAAGACCAGAAAAGACACTTGTCTCCCCCACCCCATGCAAAGCTAGGTATGCACAAGTCTGAAGCCACCGCATAGCAAGACCCCACTTACACAAAGTGTAGTGAGGGGCTGCAGGGCAGGCCTGCTTTTCTCCTCACCCGATCTGTAGTGAGGGGCTGCAGGGCAGGCCTGCTTTTCTCCTCACCCGGCTCCCGCACGGCTAGCTTAGTCCCAGAAATAATAACACACAAGTTATATTCATTTAAGCACTGCCTGGCCCATTATCTCTTAGAGAGTTAGTTACTGACTAACTCTCATATCTTGATATTAACCCATTTCTAATAATCTGTAGCACCACGAGGTGGTGGCTTACCGGAAAAGATTTAGCATGTCTGACCTGGTGGCTGGCTCCATGGCGTCTGGCTCATAGCCCTCTTCCCAGCATTTTGTTCTGTTTACTCCGCCTACCTAATTTTCTGTCCTATCAAGGGCCCAAGGCAGTCTCTTTATTGACCAATGAAAATAACACAATAGACAGATAACCCTCCTCCATCATTTCCCCTTTTTCTGTTTAAACAAAAAAGAAAGGCTTTCATTTTAACATAGTAAAATTACACATAACAAAACAGTTATCAAGCAAGAATTACAGTCACAATATTTATAACTATATCATAATAATGGAAAACTATAACTACTACTATCCATTCTTTAACTCCATCAAAGGCTCCAGAAGGATATATTACCTAAGTAAGCATGAAGTGAGCAACTTCCAAAACTCTAGAAATGACAGAGACATCTCGCTGCCTGGACAGTTACCCAAAGTTCCTCTGTATCGTTGGGGCACCCATCTTCAGCCTTCAGGCCCATAATATCCAGAGACATTTTCATGAAGCAGGAAATTTCAAAGGCAATTCAGTCACTATCTGCTGTGTCCTGCAGAATGTCTCGCAGACTCTTTCATGAATCAGGAACCCCGAAATATCATCTCACCTTTAGGCAAGTTCAGCAGTCCTCTCTCTGTGGGTTCTCTGTGTCCAGTTTATACAACAGTCCAGGCAAGAACAGTTTCTTGCCCAAATGGCTAACCAACTCCATAAGGAGCCTCTTCGATGCCCTTCTTCCTCTTGAAGTAGATTGGTGCTGCCAGGAGCAGACGTGTCTCATTGTCATGAAAAGTCCTAAGTTATTAAAACATTAAATGCCATGCTCTGTAGTCTTTGAAAGATATGAATGTCTTATCTGAAATATATCTGTGCACTTCTAGAAAATCAGACTAACATTACTACAAGCTTGACTATTATCGATGATTATCCATTAACAACCTATATTTTTAATTATACATTACATTTTTAAAATGAACTACACAATCACAATACATCAGTCAAGATCAGAAATATATATACATATAACAAAATTGACCTTAAAATCCATACCAATGAAATTATTCATATCTATATCATATCCCCCTTTAAATGTAAAAGAACATTTATAAACAATATTTGGGAATATGGACGTAGTTATTTCTCTCCAAACTTCTTCCTGCTGTATAGGGGCGCAGTTAATCAGGTCTTTCATGGTATAACCTGTCTGCCAGGTTCATCTCAGTCGGCAGTTGAGTGAAGAAATTTTGAGGGTGTTCACAGAAACCTTTCAGGAGGGCGTGGTCTATCATACCATATTGGGATAGATGCAATCCACAGGGTCTCATCCTCTGTGAAAACAAAAGAAGAACCTCCTTTCCAAAGTATCATATCCTTAGATCCAAATTCAGAAGTCAAGGTATTTTCAACATATCTATCTTGGATTAGTTCAGCAGCATTTATAAACAAAAGTCTTTTATCAGCTGTTGCTCCTTCCTCAGCATTCAAACAATTTAAAGAGAGCATAATAGCATACAGTATCAAGATTTTCTGTGTATTTTCCATCTTTATGCAGCTTTATTTTTAACCTCTATTTTTTTTTTATTTTTACTTTTACTTTTTGACATAGGTTCTCTGTATATCTTTGTCCTGGAATAACTCTGTAGACCAGGCTGTCCTTGAACTCACAGAGATCTGTCTGTCTCTGCTCCCCAGTGCTGGGATTAAAGGCATGTGCTACCACACCTTGAACTCAGAGATCCTTCTGTCTCTGCCTCCCAGGCATTGGGATTAAAGGTGTGTACTACCACACCTTGAGGTCACAGAGGTCAATCTACCTCTGCTTCCCAAGTGTTGGGATTAAAGGTGTGTACCACCACATCCAACTACTTTCTTTCTTCCTCTTTTACCCTAAGAACTTTAACCTTTAGCCTGCATATATTTTTAACACATAGTAAACCATTTAGAGGTTTTCTTTGTCTTTGAACCTCTCTTTACTGTATCTCTCTCTCTTTTTTATGACCACATGAGTTTAAAACCGTGGCTTTGACGGTTAGACCCAGTCCATTTTTTAGCTTTCCAGACTCATATTAGAGGTACCATTGGAGCCTTTTACTGCCACAACTCTATGGCGTTTCAAGGTCCCTGCCAGCAAACAAGCTGGAGCATTCTGCTCACAGACCACACTCAGTCGGACTGCCTGCCTGAAAGAGTCAGAGTTTGCCCTGGCAGGACGGCCCAGAAAGACGGCATTTTAAAACAGCGCAGCATTTTTCCTGCTACGACTGAAAACCGAAAAACATGCGTTCAGCTTTTCATCAATACCATTTAAGTGTTTCGCAGCAGGACCTCTTAATGAGCTACAAAGTTTTGCAGCTAAAGCTGAGTCAGGAAGCCTCTCTTAAATGAGAGCATTGCTTGCCTCTAGCAAGCAGAACAGACCCGAGAAATTGCTGCCACCAAGAAAACATGCTTTACTCTATTCTTTCCCAAACTTTCTTAAGCTTTCTGTGGATTCAGTTATCCACGTTGGCGCCATCTGTAGTGAGGGGCTGCAGGGCAGGCCTGCTTTTCTCCTCACCCGGCTCCCGCACGGCTAGCTTAGTCCCAGAAATAATAACACACAAGTTATATTCATTTAAGCACTGCCTGGCCCATTATCTCTTAGAGAGTTAGTTACTGACTAACTCTCATATCTTGATATTAACCCATTTCTAATAATCTGTAGCACCACGAGGTGGTGGCTTACCGGAAAAGATTTAGCATGTCTGACCTGGTGGCTGGCTCCATGGCGTCTGGCTCATAGCCCTCTTCCCAGCATTTTGTTCTGTTTACTCCGCCTACCTAATTTTCTGTCCTATCAAGGGCCCAAGGCAGTCTCTTTATTGACCAATGAAAATAACACAATAGACAGATAACCCTCCTCCATCACACAAAGGACTTAGGGAATAGAATCTACTCAGATATAAGCCCTCCATCAACCAAACACTTAGTCAGGATTCTTTTATTTTGGTTTACTGAGAAGATGAGGAAGCCTAAGAAAACAGGAGGGGGATAGGATCACCGGCTCCCTAAGTCCTTTCAGAGATGTTGTAGCTGAAGGTCACACTAGCTCAGCCCACTCTTACTGTTTGTCCTTTTAGTACACATAGATTAGGACCACTTGGAAAAATAAAAGCACCAGTGTTTAGAAAACGACCAATGCCACTCAGGAACCAGCTGTGTGTACTTCACAGCTGGAGGGGAGGAGACATTCCCTAGGTCGGTCATATGTCCCATCCCTGTAAATTCATCCGACCTTTGCACACACATCAGAAGAAAGTAGCTCAGAGGATTCACGAGGGGACGCAGCACCTGCTGACAGTGCAGAGTGGCCCTTGCTCGGTGGCACACCCTTCACAGGTTAAAGCTGCAGAGACAGCCAGAACCGAAGCACAACCTCAGCTGTTTCTGGGTGGTTACTGGCCCTAGCAACTCTCCTCCTGGCCAAGGAACACCTCTCTCATTCTGGCCCTCGTCTTCCAGAAAATAGTCCTTAAAAGAACAAAATACAAAAAAACAAAAAACAAACAAACAAAAAAAGAACAAAATACATAGTTCACCGTTCTAGTCCAGATTAAGACACTGCCGCTGCCCCGCCCCACCTTTATCTGATGAACCAATCAACAACCGTTTTTCAGAACTAAGGACAGGTCCTAGGGTATTTGCACCCCAGGACTCAAACACATGGCAGTTTCATAAAAGTCAACCAGCAAAGAGTGAGGGGGGGGGGGGGGAGGGTGGCCACTTTCAAGTTCCAGAGGTTACAACCATCACTGCAGTGACGGACTCCAGAAGCTGAGAATGTTTCTGTACTGAGAGCGGGCTGAGGGGGTGAGGGTGGGCGGGTGTGTTTAACGAACTGTGCAGCAAGATAAATAGTCCCCTGGATGAAAGAGTTGTCTCTTTCCCACTTCCTGCCTTATCCTATTTTTAAAAATGAACATCTATTTTTTGTCATAAGAAAACATTTAAAGGCATCTAATTTTAGAAAGCTGCAATTTCATAACAGAAACAATACAGCAACCACCAATAGCAACCCAACAATAAACTGGTGTTAATCTGTGGGTATTAAAGCACCCTTCAGGGATCCTACAAGGATAAAAGTAAACAAAGGTTACCTCCCCGAGGGACATCAAGAGAGGCCAGGGTCAGCCTTGTATAATACAACCTCTCCTCTTTTCTTTCAGAAGAACTTGTAAAACAGTGGTTTTCAACCCACGGGCCACAACCCCTTAGTGGAGTATCAAATGACCCTTTCACAGGGGTCACCTAAGACCATCAGAAAATACAGATATTTACATTATGATTCTTAACAGTAGCAAAATTAGCAACAAAAATAATTGTACGGTTGGGGGTCACCATAACATGAGGAACTGTATTAAAGGGTCACAGCATTGGGAAGGTTGAGAACCACTGCTCTAGGATCTGCCTGCCTCTACCTCCCAAATGCTGGGGTTAAAAGTCATGGGCCACAACACCCAATGAGAACTTTAAAAAACAAACAACAAAACGGACACACGGTCTCCCTTCCTGGGACATCGGCACTCTATTACACAGGCTGGCATGCTGGTCCATAACTCTCCAGGATTTTTTGCCTTTTTGACCAAGTAATAACTGTGGTGGGAAGCAGGCCGCAAACCACCGGGTATGTGTCCTTTAGCTATGTCAAAAACTCAGCGGAGGGGATGGAGAGATGGCTCAGGGCAGAAAGCACTTGTTGCTCTTGCCTGGGGACTTGAGCTCAGTCTCCAGCCCCCATATCTGATGGCTCACAGCCCCCATATCTCCAGTTTCAGGAGATCCATAGACCTAATCTAAAAAAAAGTCAGTAAACAAGTTCTTACAAAAATAGCATCGGCAATTTTCACAAGCATCAGCTCATTTACTGTTAGGGAGGCTGGCAGGTAAAGGACAACATGCAGGAGTCGGTTTTCTTTGTTCCCCATGTAAACTCTGGGGCTCAAACTCAGGTCATCAGGCTTGGCGGCAACGCTCTCTCACCCGGAAGCAATCTTGCTAACCCTAAAATAATGTGAGGCAAATAAGACCGAAGACATTTCTCGAGATACACTGTATCCAAAATCCAAGTATCCTTAAAAGAAAACCATTGATGGCTGCTGCATCCACCCCACTGCCCGGTGGGGCTGAATTTAGTCACTCACTATTTTCCATATGCACACTGCTCAGAATCCTCCCAACACTCAGCAAGGTCTCAGCAGGTTCCCCACACATTTCAAACGCTAAGCAGGCAATCTCAGGGTGGGGTCTCTGGATTTTACTGCCCACAACACAGCCTCCTAGTGTCATTTATTTGACCCTCAAGGTCTGATCATTCAATGCACACCACTGGACGATGAGACGCTCCCTGCTCCTACACAGGGCTGAAGTCGCCTGTGTGAACTGGCCCATGTGGAGACGTGACCTGATGCTAGTGGGAACAAGGTCAAACGAGGACCACAGCTGAGTTTGTACTTAACCGGAGTGCAGATGCCATCAGGGGCCAGGTGTCCCTGAACTGCTACAGGACACCCACCTCTCTTCCCGGACGACAGCAGTGCTCACAGATCTCTCAGCTGACATGGGGACATCTCGGCAGCTCAAGAGACAGGACAAATGAAGTGGCAGGGACTGCCAAGGCTTCTTGAGAAGGTAATGACCCTAGTGCATCTATATCCAGGGCACAAAACCCTACACGATCTTCAGTATGGCTGGAAGTTTCTCTATCCCTCTCCTGGAGGAGCAGTGGGTATGACTGACTGACTGACTGTCTCTCTCTCTCTCTCTCTCTCTCTCACTCTCTCTCTCCCCGTCTCTCTCCTTTCCTCCCTTCCTCCCTCAAGTTTTTTGAGACAGGGTTTCTCTGTACTTTTGGAGCCTCTCATGGAACTAGCTCTTATAGATCAGGCTGGCCTCGAACTCAGAGAGAACCACCTGCCTTTGCCTCCCAAGTGCTGGGATTAAAGGTGTGTGCCACCACTGCCCAGAGGGTATGACTCTTGTACCCAAGCTCTGGAAGTAACTGACATAGCGCCAAAGATCTGCTGACATCCACTTTTAAAATGATATACATTGCTTTAGGGAAAAAGAAGAGAAGGGAAGGAGATGAAGAAAAACTCTCAACAGCAGCTGGGGTGGGGGTGGAAATACAGGCGTTGTTCTGGTAATATGTTTGTGATTTGTACTTGTTTTCCAATTTTCTTGGGTGAGCAAGGGCTTGTCATTACAATGCAAACACTGAACATAATAAAAGGTTTTGAAAATTCCATAATTTGAGATGGATGTTTCAAATTGAGTTTCAAAACATGTATGGAGGTCATGGGACTTTATCTTCTT